>NC_090447.1:1434468855-1434807980 GCF_031143425.1 Pleurodeles waltl | reverse complement strand
GTGAGGAAAATGTGTTTTTTTAGCCACATTTTGAGGTTTGCAAAGGATTCTGGGTAACTGAACCTGGTCAGAGCCCCACAAGTCAACCCATCTTGGATTCCCCTAGGTCTCTAGTTTTCAAAAATGCACAGGTTTGGTAGGTTTCCCTAGGTGCCGTCTGAGCTAGAGGCCAATATCTACAGGTAGGCACTTTGTAAAAAACACCTCTGTTTTCTGTAAAAAATTGTGATGTGTCCACGTTGTGTTTAGGGGCATTTCTTGTCGCGGGCGATAGGCCTAGCCACACAAGTGAGGTATCATTTTTATCGGGAAACTTGGGAGAACGCTGGGTGGAAGGAAATTTGTGGCTCCTCTCAGATTCCAGAACTTTCTGTCACCGAAATGTGAGGAAAATGAGTTTTTTTAGCCAAATTTTGAGGTTTGCAAAGGATTCTGGGTAACTGAACCTGGTCAGAGCCCCACAAGTCAACCCATCTTGGATTCCCCTAGGTCTCTAGTTTTCAAAAATGCACAGGTTTGGTAGGTTTCCCTAGGTGCCGTCTGAGCTAGAGGCCAAAATCTACAGGTAGGCACTTTGCAAAAAACACCTGTATTTTCTTTCAAAAAATGTGATGTGTCCACATTGTGTTTTGGGGCATTTCCTGTCACGGGCGCTAGGCCTACCCACACAAGTGAGGTATCATGTTTATCGGGAGACTTAGGGGAACGCTGGGTGGAAGGAAATTTGTGGCTCCTCTCAAGTTCCACAACTTTCTGTCACCGCAATGTGAGGAAAACGTGTTTTTTTAGCCAAATTTTGAGGTTTGCAATGGATTCTGGGTAACTGAACCTGGTCAGAGCCCACAAGTCAACCCGTCTTGGATTCCCCTAGGTCTCTAGTTTTCAAAAATGCACAGGTTTGGTACGTTTCCCTAGGTGCCGGCTGAGCTAGAGGCCAAAATCTACAGGTAGGCACTTTGCAAAAAACACCTGTATTTTCTTTTAAAAAATGTGATGTGTCCACATTGTGTTTTGGGGCATTTCCTGTCACGGGCGCTAGGCCTACCCACACAAGTGAGGTAGCATGTTTATCGGGAGACTTAGGGGAACGCTGGGAGGAAGGAAATTTGTGGCTCCTCTCAGTTTCCAAACTTTCTGTCACCGAAATGTGAGGAAGACGTGTTTTTTTAGCCAAATTTTGAGGTTTGCAAAGGATTCTGGGTAACTGAACCTGGTAAGAGCCCTACAAGTCACCCCATCTTGGATTCCCCTAGGTCTCCAGTTTTAAAAAATGCACAGGTTTAGTAGGTTTCCCTAGGTGCCGGCTGAGCTAGGGGCCAAAATCTACAGGTAGGCACTTTACAAAAAACACCTCTGTTTTCTTTAAAAAAATGTGATGTGTCCACGTTGTGTTTTGGGGCATTTCCTGTCACGGGCGCTAGGCCTACCCACACAAGTGAGGTATCATTTTTATCGGGAGACTTGGGAGAACGCTGGGTGGAAGGAAATTTGTGGCTCCTCTCAGATTCCAGAACTTTCTGTCAACGAAATGTGAGGAAAATGTGTTTTTTTAGCCAAATTTTGAAGTTTGCAAAGGATTCTGGGTAACAGAACCTGGTCAGAGCCCCAAAAGCCACCCCATCGTGGATTCCCCTAGGTCTTTAGTTTTCAAAAATGCACAGGTTTGGTAGGTTTCCCTAGGTGCCGGGTGAGCTACAGGCCAAAATCTACAGGTAGGCACTTTGCAAAAAACACATCTGTTTTCTTTCAAAAAATGTGATGTGTCCACGTTGTGTTTTGGGGCATTTCCTGTCACGGGCGCTAGGCCTACCCACACAAGTGAGGTATCATTTTTATCGGGAGACTTGGGGGAACGCTGGGTGGAAGGAAATTTGTGGCTCCTCTCAGATTCCACAACTTTCTGTCACCGGAATGTGAGGAAAACGTGTTTTTTTAGCCAAATTTTGAGGTTTGCAATGGATTCTGGGTAACTGAACCTGGTCAGAGCTCCACAAGTCACCCCATCTTGGATTCCCCTAGGTCTCTAGTTTTCAAAAATGCACAGGTTTGTTAGATTTCCCTAGGTGCCGGCTGAGCTAGAGGCCAATATCTACAGGTAGGCACTTTGTAAAAAACACCTCTGTTTTCTGTAAAAAATTGTGATGTGTCCACGTTGTGTTTAGGGGCATTTCTTGTCGCGGGCGATAGGCCTAGCCACACAAGTGAGGTATCATTTTTATCGGGAAACTTGGGAGAACGCTTGGTGGAAGGAAATTTGTGGTTCCTCTCAGATTCCAGAACTTTCTGTCACCGAAATGTGAGGAAAATGTGTTTTTTTAGCCAAATTTTGAGGTTTGCAAAGGATTCTGGGTAACTGAACCTGGTCAGAGCCCCACAAGTCAACCCATCTTGGATTCCCCTAGGTCTCTAGTTTTCAAAAATGCACAGGTTTGGTAGGTTTCCCTAGGTGCCGTCTGAGCTAGAGGCCAACATCTACAGGTAGGCACTTTGCAAAAAACACCTGTATTTTCTTTCAAAAAATGTTATGTGTCCACATTGTGTTTTGGGGCATTTCCTGTCACGGGCGCTAGGCCTACCCACACAAGTGAGGTATCATGTTTATCGGGAGACTTAGGGGAACGCTGGGAGGAAGGAAATTTGTGGCTCCTCTCAGGTTCCAAACTTTCTGTCACCAAAATGTGAGGAAAACGTGTGTTTTTAGCCAAATTTTGAGGTTTGCAAAAGATTCTGGGTAACTGAACCTGGTCAGAGCCCCACAAGTCACCCCATCTTGGATTCCCCGAGGTCTCCAGTTTTAAAAAATGCACAGGTTTGGTAGGTTTCCCTAGGTGCCGGCAGAGCTAGGGGCCAAAATCTACAGGTAGGCACTTTACAAAAAACATCTCTGTTTTCTGTCAAAAAATGTGATGTGTCCACGTTGTGTTTTGGGGCATTTTCTGTCACGGGCGCTAGGCCTACCCACACAAGTGAGGTATCATTTTTATCGGGAGACTTGGGAGAACGCTGGGTGGAAGGAAATTTGTGGCTCCTCTCAGATTCCAGAACTTTCTGTCACCGAAATGTGAGGAAAATGTGTTTTTTTAGCCAAATTTTGAGGTTTGCAAAGGATTCTGGGTAACAGAACCTGGTCAGAGCCCCAAAAGTCACCCCATCGTGGATTCCCCTAGGTCTCTAGTTTTAAAAAATGCACAGGTTTGGTAGGTTTCCCTAGGTGCTGGGTGAGCTAGAGGCCAAAATCTACAGGCAGGCACTTGGCAAAAAACACATCTGTTTTCTTTCAAAAAATGTGATGTGTCCACGTTGTGTTTTGGGGCATTTCCTGTCACGGGCGCTAGGCCTACCCACACAAGTGAGGTATCATTTTTATCGGGAGACTTGGGGGAACGCTGGGTGGAAGGAAATTTGTGGCTCCTCTCAGTTTCCACAACTTTCTGTCACCGGAATGTGAGGAAAACTTGTTTTTTTAGCCAAATTTTGAGGTTTGCAATGGATTCTGGGTAACTGAACCTGGTCAGAGCCCCACAAGTCAACCCATCTTGGATTCCCCTAGGTCTCTAGTTTTTAAAAATGCACAGGTTTGGTAGGTTTCCCTAGGTGCCGGCTGAGCTAGAGGCCAAAATCTACAGGTAGGCGCTTTGCAAAAAACACATCTGTTTTCTTTCAAAAAATGTGATGTGTCCACGTTGTGTTTTGGGGCATTTCCTGTCACGGGCGCTAGGCCTACCCACACAAGTGAGGTATCATTTTTATCGGGAGACTTGGGGGAACGCTGGGTGGAAGGAAATTTGTGGCTCCTCTCAGATTCCACAACTTTCTGTCACCGGAATTTGAGGAAAACGTGTTTTTTTAGCCAAATTTTGAGGTTTGCAATGGATTCTGGGTAACTGAACCTGGTCAGAGCCCCACAAGTCACCCCATCTTGGATTCCCCTAGGTCTCTAGTTTTCAAAAATGCACAGGTTTGTTAGATTTCCCTAGGTGCCGGCTGAGCTAGAGGCCAATATCTACAGGTAGGCACTTTGTAAAAAACACCTCTGTTTTCTGTCAAAAATTGTGATGTGTCCACGTTGTGTTTAGGGGCATTTCCTGTCGCGGGCGATAGGCCTAGCCACACAAGTGAGGTATCATTTTTATCGGGAGACTTGGGGGAACGCTGGGTGGAAGGAAATGTGTGGCTCCTCTCAGATTCCAGAACTTTCGGTCACCGAAATGTGAGGAAAATGTGTTTTTTTAGCCACATTTTGAGGTTTGCAAAGGATTCTGGGTAACTGAACCTGGTCAGAGCCCCACAAGTCAACCCATCTTGGATTCCCCTAGGTCTCTAGTTTTCAAAAATGCACAGGTTTGGTAGGTTTCCCTAGGTGCCGTCTGAGCTAGAGGCCAATATCTACAGGTAGGCACTTTGTAAAAAAACACCTCTGTTTTCTGTAAAAAATTGTGATGTGTCCACGTTGTGTTTAGGGGCATTTCTTGTCGCGGGCGATAGGCCTAGCCACACAAGTGAGGTATCATTTTTATCGGGAAACTTGGGAGAACGCTGGGTGGAAGGAAATTCGTGGCTCCTCTCAGATTCCAGAACTTTCTGTCACCGAAATGTGAGGAAAATGAGTTTTTTTAGCCAAATTTTGAGGTTTGCAAAGGATTCTGGGTAACTGAACCTGGTCAGAGCCCCACAAGTCAACCCATCTTGGATTCCCCTAGGTCTCTAGTTTTCAAAAATGCACAGGTTTGGTAGGTTTCCCTAGGTGCCGTCTGAGCTAGAGGCCAAAATCTACAGGTAGGCACTTTGCAAAAAACACCTGTATTTTCTTTCAAAAAATGTGATGTGTCCACATTGTGTTTTGGGGCATTTCCTGTCACGGGCGCTAGGCCTACCCACACAAGTGAGGTATCATGTTTATCGGGAGACTTAGGGGAACGCTGGGAGGAAGGAAATTTGTGGCTCCTCTCAGGTTCCAAACTTTCTGTCACCAAAATGTGAGGAAAACTTGTTTTTTTAGCCAAATTTTGAGGTTTGCAAAAGATTCTGGGTAACTGAACCTGGTCAGAGCCCCACAAGTCACCCCATCTTGGATTCCCCGAGGTCTCCAGTTTTAAAAAATGCACAGGTTTGGTAGGTTTCCCTAGGTGCCGGCTGAGCTAGAGGCCAAAATCTACAGGTAGGCACTTTGCAAAAAACACCTGTATTTTCTTTCAAAAAATGTGATGTGTCCACATTGTGTTTTGGGGCATTTCCTGTCACGGGCGCTAGGCCTACCCACACAAGTGAGGTAGCATGTTTATCGGGAGACTTGGGAGAACGCTGGGTGGAAGGAAATTTGTGGCTCCTCTCAGATTCCAGAACTTTCTGTCACCGAAATGTGAGGAAAATGTGTTTTTTTAGCCAAATTTTGAAGTTTGCAAAGGATTCTGGGTAACAGAACCTGGTCAGAGCCCCAAAAGTCACCCCATCGTGGATTCCCCTAGGTCTTTAGTTTTCAAAAATGCACAGGTTTGGTAGGTTTCCCTAGGTGCCGGGTGAGCTACAGGCCAAAATCTACAGGTAGGCACTTTGCAAAAAACACATCTGTTTTCTTTCAAAAAATGTGATGTGTCCACGTTGTGTTTTGGGGCATTTCCTGTCACGGGCGCTAGGCCTACCCACCCAAGTGAGGTATCATTTTTATCGGGAGACTTGGGGGAACGCTGGGTGGAAGGAAATTTGTGGCTCCTCTCAGATTCCACAACTTTCTGTCACCGGAATGTGAGGAAAACGTGTTTTTTTAGCCAAATTTTGAGGTTTGCAATGGATTCTGGGTAACTGAACCTGGTCAGAGCCCCACAAGTCACCCCATCTTGGATTCCCCTAGGTCTCTAGTTTTCAAAAATGCACAGGTTTGTTAGATTTCCCTAGGTGCCGGCTGAGCTAGAGGCCAATATCTACAGGTAGGCACTTTGTAAAAAACACCTCTGTTTTCTGTCAAAAATTGTGATGTGTCCACGTTGTGTTTAGGGGCATTTCCTGTTGCGGGCGATAGGCCTAGCCACACAAGTGAGGTATCATTTTTATCGGGAGACTTGGGGGAACGCTGGGTGGAAGGAAATTTGTGGCTCCTCTCAGATTCCACAACTTTCTGTCACCGGAATGTGAGGAAAAAAATTTTTTTAGCCAAATTTTGAGGTTTGCAATGGATTCTGGGTAACTGAACCTGGTCAGAGCCCCACAAGTCACCCCATCTTGGATTCCCCGAGGTCTCCAGTTTTAAAAAATGCACAGGTTTGGTAGGTTTCCCTAGGTGCCAGCAGAGCTAGGGGCCAAAATCTACAGGTAGGCACTTTACAAAAAACACCTCTGTTTTCTGTCAAAAAATGTGATGTGTCCACGTTCTGTTTTGGGGCATTTTCTGTCACGGGCGCTAGGCCTACCCACACAAGTGAGGTATCATTTTTATCGGGAGACTTGGGAGAACGCTCAGTGGAAGGAAATTTGTGGCTCCTCTCAGATTCCAGAACTTTCTGTCACCGAAATGTGAGGAAAATGTGTTTTTTTAGCCAAATTTTGAGGTTTGCAAAGGATTCTGGGTAACAGAACCTGGTCAGAGCCCCAAAAGTCACCCCATCGTGGATTCCCCTAGGTCTCTAGTTTTCAAAAATGCACAGGTTTGGTAGGTTTCCCTAGGTGCCGGGTGAGCTAGAGGCCAAAATCTACAGGTACGCACTTGGCAAAAAACACATCTGTTTTCTTTCAAAAAATGTGATGTGTCCACGTTGTGTTTTGGAGCATTTCCTGTCACGGGCGCTAGGCCTACCCACACAAGTGAGGTATCATTTTTATCGGGAGACTTGGGGGAACGCTGGGTGGAAGGAAATTTGTGGCTCCTCTCAGATTCCACAACTTTCTGTCACCGGAATGTGAGGAAAACTTGTTTTTTTAGCCAAATTTTGAGGTTTGCAATGGATTCTGGGTAACTGAACCTGGTCAGAGCCCCACGAGTCAACCCATCTTGGATTCCCCTAGGTCTCTAGTTTTTAAAAATGCACAGGTTTGGTAGGTTTCCCTAGGTGCCGGCTGAGCTAGAGGCCAAAATCTACAGGTAGGCACTTTGCAAAAAACACCTGTATTTTCTTTAAAAAAATGTGATGTGTCCACATTGTGTTTTGGGGCATTTCCTGTCACGGGCGCTAGGCCTACCCACAGAAGTGAGGTATCATGTTTATCGGGAGACTTAGGGCAACGCTGGGAGGAAGGAAATTTGTGGCCCCTCTCAGGTTCCAAACTTTCTGTCACCAAAATGTGAGGAAAACGTATTTTTTTAGCCAAATTTTGAGGTTTGCAAAGGATTCTGGGTAACTGAACCTGGTCAGAGCCCCACAAGTCACCCCATCTTGGATTCCCCGAGGTCTCCAGTTTTAAAAAATGCACAGGTTTGGTAGGTTTCCCTAGGTGCCGGCTGAGCTAGGGGCCAAAATCTACAGGTAGGCACTTTAGAAAAAGCACCTCTGTTTTCTGTCAAAAAATGTGATGTGTCCACGTTGTGTTTTGGGGCATTTCCTGTCACGGGCGCTAGGCCTACCCACACAAGTGAGGTATCATTTTTATCGGGAGACTTGGGAGAACGCTGGGTGGAAGGAAATTTGTGGCTCCTCTCAGATTCCAGAACTTTCTGTCACCGAAATGTGAGGAAAATGTGTTTTTTTAGCCAAATTTTGAGGTTTGCAAAGGATTGTGGGTAACAGAACCTGGTCAGAGCCCCAAAAGTCACCCCATCGTGGATTCCCCTAGGTCTTTAGTTTTCAAAAATGCACAGGTTTGGTAGGTTTCCCTAGGTGCCGGGTGAGCTACAGGCCAAAATCTACAGGTAGGCACTTTGCAAAAAACACATCTGTTTTCTTTCAAAAAATGTGATGTGTCCACGTTGTGTTTTGGGGCATTTCCTGTCACGGGCGCTAGGCCTACCCACCCAAGTGAGGTATCATTTTTATCGGGAGACTTGGGGGAACGCTGGGTGGAAGGAAATTTGTGGCTCCTCTCAGATTCCACAACTTTCTGTCACCGGAATGTGAGGAAAACGTGTTTTTTTAGCCAAATTTTGAGGTTTGCAATGGATTCTGGGTAACTGAACCTGGTCAGAGCCCCACAAGTCACCCCATCTTGGATTCCCCTAGGTCTCTAGTTTTCAAAAATGCACAGGTTTGTTAGATTTTCCTAGGTGCCGGCTGAGCTAGAGGCCAATATCTACAGGTAGGCACTTTGTAAAAAACACCTCTGTTTTCTGTCAAAAATTGTGATGTGTCCACGTTGTGTTTAGGGGCATTTCCTGTTGCGGGCGATAGGCCTAGCCACACAAGTGAGGTATCATTTTTATCGGGAGACTTGGGGGAACGCTGGGTGGAAGGAAATTTGTGGCTCCTCTCAGATTCCACAACTTTCTGTCACCGGAATGTGAGGAAAAATTTTTTTTAGCCAAATTTTGAGGTTTGCAATGGATTCTGGGTAACTGAACCTGGTCAGAGCCCCACAAGTCACCCCATCTTGGATTCCCCGAGGTCTCCAGTTTTAAAAAATGCACAGGTTTGGTAGGTTTCCATAGGTGCCAGCAGAGCTAGGGGCCAAAATCTACAGGTAGGCACTTTACAAAAAACACCTCTGTTTTCTGTCAAAAAATGTGATGTGTCCACGTTCTGTTTTGGGGCATTTTCTGTCACGGGCGCTAGGCCTACCCACACAAGTGAGGTATCATTTTTATCGGGAGACTTGGGAGAACGCTCAGTGGAAGGAAATTTGTGGCTCCTCTCAGATTCCAGAACTTTCTGTCACCGAAATGTGAGGAAAATGTGTTTTTTTAGCCAAATTTTGAGGTTTGCAAAGGATTCTGGGTAACAGAACCTGGTCAGAGCCCCAAAAGTCACCCCATCGTGGATTCCCCTAGGTCTCTAGTTTTCAAAAATGCACAGGTTTGGTAGGTTTCCCTAGGTGCCGGGTGAGCTAGAGGCCAAAATCTACAGGTAGGCACTTGGCAAAAAACACCTCTGTTTTCTGTCAAAAATTGTGATGTGTCCACGTTGTGTTTAGGGGCATTTCCTGTCGCGGGCGATAGGCCTAGCCACACAAGTGAGGTATCATTTTTATCGGGAGACTTGGGGGAACGCTGGGTGGAAGGAAATGTGTGGCTCCTCTCAGATTCCAGAACTTTCGGTCACCGAAATGTGAGGAAAATGTGTTTTTTTAGCCACATTTTGAGGTTTGCAAAGGATTCTGGGTAACTGAACCTGGTCAGAGCCCCACAAGTCAACCCATCTTGGATTCCCCTAGGTCTCTAGTTTTCAAAAATGCACAGGTTTGGTAGGTTTCCCTAGGTGCCGTCTGAGCTAGAGGCCAATATCTACAGGTAGGCACTTTGTAAAAAAACACCTCTGTTTTCTGTAAAAAATTGTGATGTGTCCACGTTGTGTTTAGGGGCATTTCTTGTCGCGGGCGATAGGCCTAGCCACACAAGTGAGGTATCATTTTTATCGGGAAACTTGGGAGAACGCTGGGTGGAAGGAAATTCGTGGCTCCTCTCAGATTCCAGAACTTTCTGTCACCGAAATGTGAGGAAAATGAGTTTTTTTAGCCAAATTTTGAGGTTTGCAAAGGATTCTGGGTAACTGAACCTGGTCAGAGCCCCACAAGTCAACCCATCTTGGATTCCCCTAGGTCTCTAGTTTTCAAAAATGCACAGGTTTGGTAGGTTTCCCTAGGTGCCGTCTGAGCTAGAGGCCAAAATCTACAGGTAGGCACTTTGCAAAAAACACCTGTATTTTCTTTCAAAAAATGTGATGTGTCCACATTGTGTTTTGGGGCATTTCCTGTCACGGGCGCTAGGCCTACCCACACAAGTGAGGTATCATGTTTATCGGGAGACTTAGGGGAACGCTGGGAGGAAGGAAATTTGTGGCTCCTCTCAGGTTCCAAACTTTCTGTCACCAAAATGTGAGGAAAACTTATTTTTTTAGCCAAATTTTGAGGTTTGCAAAAGATTCTGGGTAACTGAACCTGGTCAGAGCCCCACAAGTCACCCCATCTTGGATTCCCCGAGGTCTCCAGTTTTAAAAAATGCACAGGTTTGGTAGGTTTCCCTAGGTGCCGGCTGAGCTAGAGGCCAAAATCTACAGGTAGGCACTTTGCAAAAAACACCTGTATTTTCTTTCAAAAAATGTGATGTGTCCACATTGTGTTTTGGGGCATTTCCTGTCACGGGCGCTAGGCCTACCCACACAAGTGAGGTAGCATGTTTATCGGGAGACTTGGGAGAACGCTGGGTGGAAGGAAATTTGTGGCTCCTCTCAGATTCCAGAACTTTCTGTCACCGAAATGTGAGGAAAATGTGTTTTTTTAGCCAAATTTTGAAGTTTGCAAAGGATTCTGGGTAACAGAACCTGGTCAGAGCCCCAAAAGTCACCCCATCGTGGATTCCCCTAGGTCTTTAGTTTTCAAAAATGCACAGGTTTGGTAGGTTTCCCTAGGTGCCGGGTGAGCTACAGGCCAAAATCTACAGGTAGGCACTTTGCAAAAAACACATCTGTTTTCTTTCAAAAAATGTGATGTGTCCACGTTGTGTTTTGGGGCATTTCCTGTCACGGGCGCTAGGCCTACCCACCCAAGTGAGGTATCATTTTTATCGGGAGACTTGGGGGAACGCTGGGTGGAAGGAAATTTGTGGCTCCTCTCAGATTCCACAACTTTCTGTCACCGGAATGTGAGGAAAACGTGTTTTTTTAGCCAAATTTTGAGGTTTGCAATGGATTCTGGGTAACTGAACCTGGTCAGAGCCCCACAAGTCACCCCATCTTGGATTCCCCTAGGTCTCTAGTTTTCAAAAATGCACAGGTTTGTTAGATTTCCCTAGGTGCCGGCTGAGCTAGAGGCCAATATCTACAGGTAGGCACTTTGTAAAAAACACCTCTGTTTTCTGTCAAAAATTGTGATGTGTCCACGTTGTGTTTAGGGGCATTTCCTGTCGCGGGCGATAGGCCTAGCCACACAAGTGAGGTATCATTTTTATCGGGAGACTTGGGGGAACGCTGGGTGGAAGGAAATGTGTGGCTCCTCTCAGATTCCAGAACTTTCGGTCACCGAAATGTGAGGAAAATGTGTTTTTTTAGCCACATTTTGAGGTTTGCAAAGGATTCTGGGTAACTGAACCTGGTCAGAGCCCCACAAGTCAACCCATCTTGGATTCCCCTAGGTCTCTAGTTTTCAAAAATGCACAGGTTTGGTAGGTTTCCCTAGGTGCCGTCTGAGCTAGAGGCCAATATCTACAGGTAGGCACTTTGTAAAAAAACACCTCTGTTTTCTGTAAAAAATTGTGATGTGTCCACGTTGTGTTTAGGGGCATTTCTTGTCGCGGGCGATAGGCCTAGCCACACAAGTGAGGTATCATTTTTATCGGGAAACTTGGGAGAACGCTGGGTGGAAGGAAATTCGTGGCTCCTCTCAGATTCCAGAACTTTCTGTCACCGAAATGTGAGGAAAATGAGTTTTTTTAGCCAAATTTTGAGGTTTGCAAAGGATTCTGGGTAACTGAACCTGGTCAGAGCCCCACAAGTCAACCCATCTTGGATTCCCCTAGGTCTCTAGTTTTCAAAAATGCACAGGTTTGGTAGGTTTCCCTAGGTGCCGTCTGAGCTAGAGGCCAAAATCTACAGGTAGGCACTTTGCAAAAAACACCTGTATTTTCTTTCAAAAAATGTGATGTGTCCACATTGTGTTTTGGGGCATTTCCTGTCACGGGCGCTAGGCCTACCCACACAAGTGAGGTATCATGTTTATCGGGAGACTTAGGGGAACGCTGGGAGGAAGGAAATTTGTGGCTCCTCTCAGGTTCCAAACTTTCTGTCACCAAAATGTGAGGAAAACTTGTTTTTTTAGCCAAATTTTGAGGTTTGCAAAAGATTCTGGGTAACTGAACCTGGTCAGAGCCCCACAAGTCACCCCATCTTGGATTCCCCGAGGTCTCCAGTTTTAAAAAATGCACAGGTTTGGTAGGTTTCCCTAGGTGCCGGCTGAGCTAGAGGCCAAAATCTACAGGTAGGCACTTTGCAAAAAACACCTGTATTTTCTTTCAAAAAATGTGATGTGTCCACATTGTGTTTTGGGGCATTTCCTGTCACGGGCGCTAGGCCTACCCACACAAGTGAGGTAGCATGTTTATCGGGAGACTTGGGAGAACGCTGGGTGGAAGGAAATTTGTGGCTCCTCTCAGATTCCAGAACTTTCTGTCACCGAAATGTGAGGAAAATGTGTTTTTTTAGCCAAATTTTGAAGTTTGCAAAGGATTCTGGGTAACAGAACCTGGTCAGAGCCCCAAAAGTCACCCCATCGTGGATTCCCCTAGGTCTTTAGTTTTCAAAAATGCACAGGTTTGGTAGGTTTCCCTAGGTGCCGGGTGAGCTACAGGCCAAAATCTACAGGTAGGCACTTTGCAAAAAACACATCTGTTTTCTTTCAAAAAATGTGATGTGTCCACGTTGTGTTTTGGGGCATTTCCTGTCACGGGCGCTAGGCCTACCCACCCAAGTGAGGTATCATTTTTATCGGGAGACTTGGGGGAACGCTGGGTGGAAGGAAATTTGTGGCTCCTCTCAGATTCCACAACTTTCTGTCACCGGAATGTGAGGAAAACGTGTTTTTTTAGCCAAATTTTGAGGTTTGCAATGGATTCTGGGTAACTGAACCTGGTCAGAGCCCCACAAGTCACCCCATCTTGGATTCCCCTAGGTCTCTAGTTTTCAAAAATGCACAGGTTTGTTAGATTTCCCTAGGTGCCGGCTGAGCTAGAGGCCAATATCTACAGGTAGGCACTTTGTAAAAAACACCTCTGTTTTCTGTCAAAAATTGTGATGTGTCCACGTTGTGTTTAGGGGCATTTCCTGTTGCGGGCGATAGGCCTAGCCACACAAGTGAGGTATCATTTTTATCGGGAGACTTGGGGGAACGCTGGGTGGAAGGAAATTTGTGGCTCCTCTCAGATTCCACAACTTTCTGTCACCGGAATGTGAGGAAAAAATTTTTTTTAGCCAAATTTTGAGGTTTGCAATGGATTCTGGGTAACTGAACCTGGTCAGAGCCCCACAAGTCACCCCATCTTGGATTCCCCGAGGTCTCCAGTTTTAAAAAATGCACAGGTTTGGTAGGTTTCCCTAGGTGCCAGCAGAGCTAGGGGCCAAAATCTACAGGTAGGCACTTTACAAAAAACACCTCTGTTTTCTGTCAAAAAATGTGATGTGTCCACGTTCTGTTTTGGGGCATTTTCTGTCACGGGCGCTAGGCCTACCCACACAAGTGAGGTATCATTTTTATCGGGAGACTTGGGAGAACGCTCAGTGGAAGGAAATTTGTGGCTCCTCTCAGATTCCAGAACTTTCTGTCACCGAAATGTGAGGAAAATGTGTTTTTTTAGCCAAATTTTGAGGTTTGCAAAGGATTCTGGGTAACAGAACCTGGTCAGAGCCCCAAAAGTCACCCCATCGTGGATTCCCCTAGGTCTCTAGTTTTCAAAAATGCACAGGTTTGGTAGGTTTCCCTAGGTGCCGGGTGAGCTAGAGGCCAAAATCTACAGGTACGCACTTGGCAAAAAACACATCTGTTTTCTTTCAAAAAATGTGATGTGTCCACGTTGTGTTTTGGAGCATTTCCTGTCACGGGCGCTAGGCCTACCCACACAAGTGAGGTATCATTTTTATCGGGAGACTTGGGGGAACGCTGGGTGGAAGGAAATTTGTGGCTCCTCTCAGATTCCACAACTTTCTGTCACCGGAATGTGAGGAAAAGTTGTTTTTTTAGCCAAATTTTGAGGTTTGCAATGGATTCTGGGTAACTGAACCTGGTCAGAGCCCCACGAGTCAACCCATCTTGGATTCCCCTAGGTCTCTAGTTTTTAAAAATGCACAGGTTTGGTAGGTTTCCCTAGGTGCCGGCTGAGCTAGAGGCCAAAATCTACAGGTAGGCACTTTGCAAAAAACACCTGTATTTTCTTTCAAAAAATGTGATGTGTCCACATTGTTTTTTGGGGCATTTCCTGTCACGGGCGCTAGGCCTACCCACAGAAGTGAGGTATCATGTTTATCGGGAGACTTAGGGGAACGCTGGGAGGAAGGAAATTTGTGGCTCCTCTCAGGTTCCAAACTTTCTGTCACCAAAATGTGAGGAAAACGTATTTTTTTAGCCAAATTTTGAGGTTTGCAAAGGATTCTGGGTAACTGAACCTGGTCAGAGCCCCACAAGTCACCCCATCTTGGATTCCCCGAGGTCTCCAGTTTTAAAAAATGCACAGGTTTGGTAGGTTTCCCTAGGTGCCGGCTGAGCTAGGGGCCAAAATCTACAGGTAGGCACTTTACAAAAAGCACCTCTGTTTTCTGTCAAAAAATGTGATGTGTCCACGTTGTGTTTTGGGGCATTTCCTGTCACGGGCGCTAGGCCTACCCACACAAGTGAGGTATCATTTTTATTGGGAGACTTGGGAGAACGCTGGGTGGAAGGAAATTTGTGGCTCCTCTCAGATTCCAGAACTTTCTGTCACCGAAATGTGAGGAAAATGTGTTTTTTTAGCCAAATTTTGAGGTTTGCAAAGGATTGTGGGTAACAGAACCTGGTCAGAGCCCCAAAAGTCACCCCATCGTGGATTCCCCTAGGTCTTTAGTTTTCAAAAATGCACAGGTTTGGTAGGTTTCCCTAGGTGCCGGGTGAGCTAGAGGCCAAAATCTACAGGTAGGCACTTTGCAAAGAACACATCTGTTTTCTTTAAAAAAATGTGATGTGTCCACGTTGTGTTTTGGGGCATTTCCTGTCACGGGCGCTAGGCCTACCCACACAAGTGAGGTATCATTTTTATCGGGAGACTTGGGGGAACGCTGGGTGGAAGGAAATTAGTGGCTCCTCTCAGATTCCACAACTTTCTGTCACCGGAATGTGAGGAAAACGTGTTTTTTTAGCCAAATTTTGAGGTTTGCAATGGATTCTGGGTAACTGAACCTGGTCAGAGCCCCACAAGTCACCCCATCTTGGATTCCCCTAGGTCTCTAGTTTTAAAAAATGCACAGGTTTGTTAGATTTCCCTAGGTGCCGGCTGAGCTAGAGGCCAATATCTACAGGTAGGCACTTTGTAAAAAACACCTCTGTTTTCTGTCAAAAATTGTGATGTGTCCACGTTGTGTTTAGGGGCATTTCCTGTCGCGGGCGATAGGCCTAGCCACACAAGTGAGGTATCATTTTTATCGGGAGACTTGGGGGACCGCTGGGTGGAAGGAAATTTGTGGCTCCTCTCAGATTCCACAACTTTCTGTCACCGGAATGTGAGGAAAACTTGTTTTTTTAGCCAAATTTTGAGGTTTGCAATGGATTCTGGGGAACAGAACCTGGTCAGAGCCCCACAAGTCACCCCATCTTGGATTCCCCTAGGTCTCTAGTTTTAAAAAATGCACAGGTTTGTTAGATTTCCCTAGGTGCCGGCTGAGCTAGAGGCCAATATCTACAGGTAGGCACTTTGTAAAAAACACCTCTGTTTTCTGTCAAAAATTGTGATGTGTCCACGTTGTGTTTAGGGGCATTTCCTGTCGCGGGCGATAGGCCTAGCCACACAAGTGAGGTATCATTTTTATCGGGAGACTTGGGAGAACGCTGGGTGGAAGGAAATTTGTGGCTCCTCTCAGATTCCAGAACTTTCTGTCACCGAAATGTGAGGAAAACATGTTTTTTTAGCCAAATTTTGAGGTTTGCAAAGGATTCTGGGTAAAAGAACCTGGTCAGAGCCCCACAAGTCACCCCATCGTGGATTCCCCTAGGTCTCTAGTTTTCAAAAATGCACAGGTTTGGTAGGTTTCCCTAGGTGCCGGCTGAGCTAGAGGCCAAAATCTACAGGTAGGCACTTTGCAAAAAACACCTGTATTTTCTTTAAAAAAATGTGATGTGTCCACATTGTGTTTTGGGGCATTTCCTGTCACGGGCGCTAGGCCTACCCACACAAGTGAGGTAGCATGTTTATCGGGAGACTTAGGGGAACGCTGGGAGGAAGGAGATTTGTGGCTCCTCTCAGGTTCCAAACTTTCTGTCACCGAAATGTGAGGAAAACGTGTTTTTTTAGCCAAATTTAGAGGTTTGCAAAGGATTCTGGGTAACTGAACCTGGTAAGAGCCCCACAAGTCACCCCATCTTGGATTCCCCTAGCTCTCCAGTTTTAAAAAATGCACAGGTTTGGTAGGTTTCCCTAGGTGCCGGCTGAGCTAGGGGCCAAAATCTACAGGTAGGCACTTTACAATAAACACCTCTGTTTTCTTTCAAAAAATGTGATGTGTCCACGTTGTGTTTTGGGGCATTTCCTGTCACGGGCGCTAGGCCTACCCACACAAGTGAGGTATCATTTTTATCGGGAGACTTGGGAGAACGCTGGGTGGAAGGAAATTTGTGGCTCCTCTCAGATTCCAGAACTTTCTGTCACCGAAATGTGAGGAAAATGTGTTTTTTTAGCCAAATTTTTAGGTTTGCAAAGGATTCTGGGTAACAGAACCTGGTCAGAGCCCCAAAAGTCACCCCATCGTGGATTCCCCTAGGTCTCTAGTTTTTAAAAATGCACAGGTTTGGTAGGTTTCCCTAGGTGCCGGCTGAGCTAGAGGCCAAAATCTACAGGTAGGCACTTTGCAAAAAACACCTGTATTTTCTTTCAAAAAATGTGATGTGTCCACATTGTTTTTTGGGGCATTTCCTGTCACGGGCGCTAGGCCTACCCACAGAAGTGAGGTATCATGTTTATCGGGAGACTTAGGGGAACGCTGGGAGGAAGGAAATTTGTGGCTCCTCTCAGGTTCCAAACTTTCTGTCACCAAAATGTGAGGAAAACGTATTTTTTTAGCCAAATTTTGAGGTTTGCAAAGGATTCTGGGTAACTGAACCTGGTCAGAGCCCCACAAGTCACCCCATCTTGGATTCCCCGAGGTCTCCAGTTTTAAAAAATGCACAGGTTTGGTAGGTTTCCCTAGGTGCCGGCTGAGCTAGGGGCCAAAATCTACAGGTAGGCACTTTACAAAAAGCACCTCTGTTTTCTGTCAAAAAATGTGATGTGTCCACGTTGTGTTTTGGGGCATTTCCTGTCACGGGCGCTAGGCCTACCCACACAAGTGAGGTATCATTTTTATTGGGAGACTTGGGAGAACGCTGGGTGGAAGGAAATTTGTGGCTCCTCTCAGATTCCAGAACTTTCTGTCACCGAAATGTGAGGAAAATGTGTTTTTTTAGCCAAATTTTGAGGTTTGCAAAGGATTGTGGGTAACAGAACCTGGTCAGAGCCCCAAAAGTCACCCCATCGTGGATTCCCCTAGGTCTTTAGTTTTCAAAAATGCACAGGTTTGGTAGGTTTCCCTAGGTGCCGGGTGAGCTAGAGGCCAAAATCTACAGGTAGGCACTTTGCAAAGAACACATCTGTTTTCTTTAAAAAAATGTGATGTGTCCACGTTGTGTTTTGGGGCATTTCCTGTCACGGGCGCTAGGCCTACCCACACAAGTGAGGTATCATTTTTATCGGGAGACTTGGGGGAACGCTGGGTGGAAGGAAATTAGTGGCTCCTCTCAGATTCCACAACTTTCTGTCACCGGAATGTGAGGAAAACGTGTTTTTTTAGCCAAATTTTGAGGTTTGCAATGGATTCTGGGTAACTGAACCTGGTCAGAGCCCCACAAGTCACCCCATCTTGGATTCCCCTAGGTCTCTAGTTTTAAAAAATGCACAGGTTTGTTAGATTTCCCTAGGTGCCGGCTGAGCTAGAGGCCAATATCTACAGGTAGGCACTTTGTAAAAAACACCTCTGTTTTCTGTCAAAAATTGTGATGTGTCCACGTTGTGTTTAGGGGCATTTCCTGTCGCGGGCGATAGGCCTAGCCACACAAGTGAGGTATCATTTTTATCGGGAGACTTGGGGGACCGCTGGGTGGAAGGAAATTTGTGGCTCCTCTCAGATTCCACAACTTTCTGTCACCGGAATGTGAGGAAAACTTGTTTTTTTAGCCAAATTTTGAGGTTTGCAATGGATTCTGGGGAACAGAACCTGGTCAGAGCCCCACAAGTCACCCCATCTTGGATTCCCCTAGGTCTCTAGTTTTAAAAAATGCACAGGTTTGTTAGATTTCCCTAGGTGCCGGCTGAGCTAGAGGCCAATATCTACAGGTAGGCACTTTGTAAAAAACACCTCTGTTTTCTGTCAAAAATTGTGATGTGTCCACGTTGTGTTTAGGGGCATTTCCTGTCGCGGGCGATAGGCCTAGCCACACAAGTGAGGTATCATTTTTATCGGGAGACTTGGGAGAACGCTGGGTGGAAGGAAATTTGTGGCTCCTCTCAGATTCCAGAACTTTCTGTCACCGAAATGTGAGGAAAATGTGTTTTTTTAGCCAAATTTTGAGGTTTGCAAAGGATTCTGGGTAAAAGAACCTGGTCAGAGCCCCACAAGTCACCCCATCGTGGATTCCCCTAGGTCTCTAGTTTTCAAAAATGCACAGGTTTGGTAGGTTTCCCTAGGTGCCGGCTGAGCTAGAGGCCAAAATCTACAGGTAGGCACTTTGCAAAAAACACCTGTATTTTCTTTAAAAAAATGTGATGTGTCCACATTGTGTTTTGGGGCATTTCCTGTCACGGGCGCTAGGCCTACCCACACAAGTGAGGTAGCATGTTTATCGGGAGACTTAGGGGAACGCTGGGAGGAAGGAGATTTGTGGCTCCTCTCAGGTTCCAAACTTTCTGTCACCGAAATGTGAGGAAAACGTGTTTTTTTAGCCAAATTTAGAGGTTTGCAAAGGATTCTGGGTAACTGAACCTGGTAAGAGCCCCACAAGTCACCCCATCTTGGATTCCCCTAGGTCTCCAGTTTTAAAAAATGCACAGGTTTGGTAGGTTTCCCTAGGTGCCGGCTGAGCTAGGGGCCAAAATCTACAGGTAGGCACTTTACAATAAACACCTCTGTTTTCTTTCAAAAAATGTGATGTGTCCACGTTGTGTTTTGGGGCATTTCCTGTCACGGGCGCTAGGCCTACCCACACAAGTGAGGTATCATTTTTATCGGGAGACTTGGGAGAACGCTGGGTGGAAGGAAATTTGTGGCTCCTCTCAGATTCCAGAACTTTCTGTCACCGAAATGTGAGGAAAATGTGTTTTTTTAGCCAAATTTTTAGGTTTGCAAAGGATTCTGGGTAACAGAACCTGGTCAGAGCCCCAAAAGTCACCCCATCGTGGATTCCCATAGGTCTTTAGTTTTCAAAAATGCACAGGTTTGGTAGGTTTCCCTAGGTGCCGGGTGAGCTAGAGGCCAAAATCTACAGGTAGGCACTTTGCAAAAAACACATCTGTTTTCTTTCAAAAAATGTGATGTGTCCACGTTGTGTTTTGGGGCATTTCCTGTCACGGGCGCTAGGCCTACCCACACAAGTGAGGTATCATTTTTATCGGGAGACTTGGGGGAACGCTGGGTGGAAGGAAATTTGTGGCTCCTCTCAGGTTCCAAACTTTCTGTCACCGAAATGTGAGGAAAACGTGTTTTTTTAGCCAAATTTTGAGGTTTGCAATGGATTCTGGGTAACTAAACCTGGTAAGAGCCCCACAAGTCACCCCATCGTGGGTTCCCATAGGTCTCTAGTTTTCAAAAATGCACAGGTTTGGTAGGTTTCCCTAGGTGCCGGCTGAGCTAGAGGCCAAAATCTACAGGTAGGCACTTTGCAAAAAACACCTGTATTTTCTTTAAAAAAATGTGATGTGTCCACATTGTGTTTTGGGGCATTTCCTGTCACGGGCGCTAGGCCTACCCACACAAGTGAGGTAGCATGTTTATCGGGAGACTTAGGGGAACGCTGGGAGGAAGGAAATTTGTGGCTCCTCTCAGGTTCCAAACTTTCTGTCACCGAAATGTGAGGAAAACGTGTTTTTTTAGCCAAATTTTGAGGTTTGCAAAGGATTCTGGGTAACTGAACCTGGTAAGAGCCCCACAAGTCACCCCATCTTGGATTCCCCTAGGTCTCCAGTTTTAAAAAATGCACAGGTTTGCTAGGTTTCCCTAGGTGCCGGCTGAGCTAGGGGCCAAAATCTACAGGTAGGCACTTTACAAAAAACACCTCTGTTTTCTGTCAAAAATTGTGATGTGTCCACGTTGTGTTTAGGGGCATTTCCTGTCGCGGGCGATAGGCCTAGCCACACAAGTGAGGTATCATTTTTATCGGGAGACTTGGGGGAACGCTGGGTGGAAGGAAATTTGTGGCTCCTCTCAGATTCCACAACTTTCTGTCACCGGAATGTGAGGAAAACTTGTTTTTTTAGCCAAATTTTGAGGTTTGCAATGGATTCTGGGGAACAGAACCTGGTCAGAGCCCCACAAGTCACCCCATCTTGGATTCCCCTAGGTCTCTAGTTTTCAAAAATGCACAGGTTTGTTAGATTTCCCTAGGTGCCGGCTGAGCTAGAGGCCAATATCTACAGGTAGGCACTTTGTAAAAAACACCTCTGTTTTCTGTAAAAAATTGTGATGTGTCCACGTTGTGTTTAGGGGCATTTCCTGTCGCGGGCGATAGGCCTAGCCACACAAGTGAGGTATCATTTTTATCGGGAGACTTGGGAGAACGCTGGGTGGAAGGAAATTTGTGGCTCCTCTCAGATTCCAGAACTTTCTGTCACCGAAATGTGAGGAAAATGTGTTTTTTTAGCCAAATTTTGAGGTTTGCAAAGGATTCTGGGTAACTGAACCTGGTCAGAGCCCCACAAGTCAACCCATCTTGGATTCCCCTAGGTCTCTAGTTTTCAAAAATGCACAGGTTTGGTAGGTTTCCCTAGGTGCCGTCTGAGCTAGAGGCCAAAATCTACAGGTAGGCACTTTGCAAAAAACACCTGTATTTTCTTTCAAAAAATGTGATGTGTCCACATTGTGTTTTGGGACATTTCCTGTCACGGGCGCTAGGCCTACCCACACAAGTGAGGTATCATTTTTATCGGGAGACTTGGGGGAACGCTGGGTGGAAGGAAATTTGTGGCTCCTCTCAGATTCCACAACTTTCTGTCACCGGAATGTGAGGAAAACGTGTTTTTTTAGCCAAATTTTGAGGTTTGCAATGCATTCTGGGTAACTGAACCTGGTCAGAGCCCCACAAGTCAACCCATCTTGGATTCCCCTAGGTCTCTAGTTTTCAAAAATGCACAGGTTTGGTAGGTTTCCCTAGGTGCCGGCTGAGCTAGAGGCCAAAATCTACAGGTAGGCACTTTGCAAAAAACACCTGTATTTTCTTTAAAAAAATGTGATGTGTCCACATTGTGTTTTGGGGCATTTCCTGTCACGGGCGCTAGGCCTACCCACACAAGTGAGGTAGCATGTTTATCGGGAGACTTAGGGGAACGCTGGGAGGAAGGAGATTTGTGGCTCCTCTCAGGTTCCAAACTTTCTGTCACCGAAATGTGAGGAAAACGTGTTTTTTTAGCCAAATTTAGAGGTTTGCAAAGGATTCTGGGTAACTGAACCTGGTAAGAGCCCCACAAGTCACCCCATCTTGGATTCCCCTAGGTCTCCAGTTTTAAAAAATGCACAGGTTTGGTAGGTTTCCCTAGGTGCCGGCTGAGCTAGGGGCCAAAATCTACAGGTAGGCACTTTACAAAAAACACCTCTGTTTTCTTTCAAAAAATGTGATGTGTCCACGTTGTGTTTTGGGGCATTTCCTGTCACGGGCGCTAGGCCTACCCACACAAGTGAGGTATCATTTTTATCGGGAGACTTGGGAGAACGCTGGGTGGAAGGAAATTTGTGGCTCCTCTCAGATTCCAGAACTTTCTGTCACCGAAATGTGAGGAAAATGTGTTTTTTTAGCCAAATTTTTAGGTTTGCAAAGGATTCTGGGTAACAGAACCTGGTCAGAGCCCCAAAAGTCACCCCATCGTGGATTCCCCTAGGTCTTTAGTTTTCAATAATGCACAGGTTTGGTAGGTTTCCCTAGGTGCCGGGTGAGCTAGAGGCCAAAATCTACAGGTAGGCACTTTGCAAAAAACACATCTGTTTTCTTTCAAAAAATGTGATGTGTCCACGTTGTGTTTTGGGGCATTTCCTGTCACGGGCGCTAGGCCTACCCACACAAGTGAGGTATCATTTTTATCGGGAGACTTGGGGGAACGCTGGGTGGAAGGAAATTTGTGGCTCCTCTCAGGTTCCAAACTTTCTGTCACCGAAATGTGAGGAAAACGTGTTTTTTTAGCCAAATTTTGAGGTTTGCAATGGATTCTGGGTAACTGAACCTGGTAAGAGCCCCACAAGTCACCCCATCGTGGGTTCCCATAGGTCTCTAGTTTTCAAAAATGCACAGGTTTGGTAGGTTGCCCTAGGTGCCGGCTGAGCTAGAGGCCAAAATCTACAGGTAGGCACTTTGCAAAAAACACCTGTATTTTCTTTAAAAAAATGTGATGTGTCCACATTGTGTTTTGGGGCATTTCCTGTCACGGGCGCTAGGCCTACCCACACAAGTGAGGTAGCATGTTTATCGGGAGACTTAGGGGAACGCTGGGAGGAAGGAAATTTGTGGCTCCTCTCAGGTTCCAAACTTTCTGTCACCGAAATGTGAGGAAAACGTGTTTTTTTAGCCAAATTTTGAGGTTTGCAAAGGATTCTGGGTAACTGAACCTGGTAAGAGCCCCACAAGTCACCCCATCTTGGATTCCCCTAGGTCTCCAGTTTTAAAAAATGCACAGGTTTGCTAGGTTTCCCTAGGTGCTGGCTGAGCTAGGGGCCAAAATCTACAGGTAGGCACTTTACAAAAAACACCTCTGTTTTCTGTCAAAAATGGTGATGTGTCCACGTTGTGTTTAGGGGCATTTCCTGTCGCGGGCGATAGGCCTAGCCACACAAGTGAGGTATCATTTTTATCGGGAGACTTGGGGGAACGCTGGGTGGAAGGAAATTTGTGGCTCCTCTCAGATTCCACAACTTTCTGTCACCGGAATGTGAGGAAAACTTGTTTTTTTAGCCAAATTTTGAGGTTTGCAATGGATTCTGGGGAACAGAACCTGGTCAGAGCCCCACAAGTCACCCCATCTTGGATTCCCCTAGGTCTCTAGTTTTCAAAAATGCACAGGTTTGTTAGATTTCCCTAGGTGCCGGCTGAGCTAGAGGCCAATATCTACAGGTAGGCACTTTGTAAAAAACACCTCTGTTTTCTGTAAAAAATTGTGATGTGTCCACGTTGTGTTTAGGGGCATTTCCTGTCTCGGGCGATAGGCCTAGCCACACAAGTGAGGTATCATTTTTATCGGGAGACTTGGGAGAACGCTGGGTGGAAGGAAATTTGTGGCTCCTCTCAGATTCCAGAACTTTCTGTCACCGAAATGTGAGGAAAATGTGTTTTTTTAGCCAAATTTTGAGGTTTGCAAAGGATTCTGGGTAACTGAACCTGGTCAGAGCCCCACAAGTCAACCCATCTTGGATTCCCCTAGGTCTCTAGTTTTCAAAAATGCACAGGTTTGGTAGGTTTCCCTAGGTGCCGTCTGAGCTAGAGGCCAAAATCTACAGGTAGGCACTTTGCAAAAAACACCTGTATTTTCTTTCAAAAAATGTGATGTGTCCACATTGTGTTTTGGGACATTTCCTGTCACGGCGCTAGGCCTACCCACACAAGTGAGGTATCATTTTTATCGGGAGACTTGGGGGAACGCTGGGTGGAAGGAAATTTGTGGCTCCTCTCAGATTCCACAACTTTCTGTCACCGGAATGTGAGGAAAACGTGTTTTTTTAGCCAAATTTTGAGGTTTGCAATGGATTCTGGGTAACAGAACCTGGTCAGAGCCCCACAAGTCACCCCATCTTGGATTTCCCGAGGTCTCCAGTTTTAAAAAATGCACAGGTTTGGTAGGTTTCCCTAGGTGCCGGCTGAGCTAGGGGCCAAAATCTACAGGTAGGCACTTTACAAAAAGCACCTCTGTTTTCTGTCAAAAAATGTGATGTGTCCACGTTGTGTTTTGGGGCATTTCCTGTCACGGGCGCTAGGCCTACCCACACAAGTGAGGTATCATTTTTATCGGGAGACTTGGGAGAACGCTGGGTGGAAGGTAATTTGTGGCTCCTCTCAGATTCCAGAACTTTCTGTCACCGAAATGTGAGGAAAATGTGTTTTTTTAGCCAAATTTTGAGGTTTGCAAAGGATTGTGGGTAACAGAACCTGGTCAGAGCCCCAAAAGTCACCCCATCGTGGATTCCCCTAGGTCTTTAGTTTTCAAAAATGCACAGGTTTGGTAGGTTTCCCTAGGTGCCGGGTGAGCTAGAGGCCAAAATCTACAGGTAGGCACTTTGCAAAGAACACATCTGTTTTCTTTAAAAAAATGTGATGTGTCCACGTTGTGTTTTGGGGCATTTCCTGTCACGGGCGCTAGGCCTACCCACACAAGTGAGGTATCATTTTTATCGGGAGACTTGGGGGAACGCTGGGTGGAAGGAAATTTGTGGCTCCTCTCAGATTCCACAACTTTCTGTCACCGGAATGTGAGGAAAACGTGTTTTGTTAGCCAAATTTTGAGGTTTGCAAAGGATTCTGGGTAACAGAACCTGGTCAGAGCCCCAAAAGTCACCCCATCGTGGATTCCCCTAGGTCTCTAGTTTTCAAAAATGCACAGGTTTGGTAGGTTTCCCTAGGTGCTGGGTGAGCTAGAGGCCAAAATCTACAGGCAGGCACTTGGCAAAAAACACATCTGTTTTCTTTCAAAAAATGTGATGTGTCCACGTTGTGTTTTGGGGCATTTCCTGTCACGGGCGCTAGGCCTACCCACACAAGTGAGGTATCATTTTTATCGGGAGACTTGGGGGAACGCTGGGTGGAAGGAAATTTGTGGCTCCTCTCAGGTTCCAAACTTTCTGTCACCGAAATGTGAGGAAAACGTGTTTTTTTAGCCAAATTTTGAGGTTTGCAATGGATTCTGGGTAACTGAACCTGGTAAGAGCCCCACAAGTCACCCCATCGTGGGTTCCCATAGGTCTCTAGTTTTCAAAAATGCACAGGTTTGGTAGGTTGCCCTAGGTGCCGGCTGAGCTAGAGGCCAAAATCTACAGGTAGGCACTTTGCAAAAAACACCTGTATTTTCTTTAAAAAAATGTGATGTGTCCACATTGTGTTTTGGGGCATTTCCTGTCACGGGCGCTAGGCCTACCCACACAAGTGAGGTAGCATGTTTATCGGGAGACTTAGGGGAACGCTGGGAGGAAGGAAATTTGTGGCTCCTCTCAGGTTCCAAACTTTCTGTCACCGACATGTGAGGAAAACGTGTTTTTTTAGCCAAATTTTGAGGTTTGCAAAGGATTCTGGGTAACTGAACCTGGTAAGAGCCCCACAAGTCACCCCATCTTGGATTCCCCTAGGTCTCCAGTTTTAAAAAATGCACAGGTTTGCTAGGTTTCCCTAGGTGCCGTCTGAGCTAGAGGCCAAAATCTACAGGTAGGCACTTTGCAAAAAACACCTGTATTTTCTTTCAAAAAATGGTGATGTGTCCACGTTGTGTTTAGGGGCATTTCCTGTCGCGGGCGATAGGCCTAGCCACACAAGTGAGGTATCATTTTTATCGGGAGACTTGGGGGAACGCTGGGTGGAAGGAAATTTGTGGCTCCTCTCAGATTCCAAACTTTCTGTCACCAAAATGTGAGGAAAACGTGTTTTTTTAGCCAAATTTTGAGGTTTGCAAAGGATTCTGGGTAACTGAACCTGGTCAGAGCCCCACAAGTCACCCCATCTTGGATTCCCCGAGGTCTCCAGTTTTAAAAAATGCACAGGTTTGGTAGGTTTCCCTAGGTGCCGGCAGAGCTAGGGGCCAAAATCTACAGGTAGGCACTTTACAAAAAACACCTCTGTTTTCTGTCAAAAAATGTGATGTGTCCACGTTGTGTTTTGGGGCATTTCCTGTCACGGGCGCTAGACCTACCCACACAAGTGAGGTATCATTTTTATCGGGAGACTTGGGAGAACGCTGGGTGGAAGGAAATTTGTGGCTCCTCTCAGATTCCAGAACTTTCTGTCACCGAAATGTGAGGAAAATGTGTTTTTTTAGCCAAATTTTGAGGTTTGCAAAGGATTGTGGGTAACAGAACCTGGTCAGAGCCCCAAACGTCACCCCATCGTGGATTCCCCTAGGTTTTTAGTTTTCAAAAATGCACAGGTTTGGTGGGTTTCCCTAGGTGCCGGGTGAGCTAGAGGCCAAAATCTACAGGTAGGCACTTTGCAAAAAACACATCTGTTTTCTTTCAAAAAATGTGATGTGTCCACGTTGTGTTTTGGGGAATTTCCTGTCACGGGCGCTAGGCCTACCCACACAAGTGAGGTATCATTTTTATCGGGAGACTTGGGGGAACGCTGGGTGGAAGGAAATTTGTGGCTCCTCTCAGATTCCACAACTTTCTGTCACCGGAATGTGAGGAAAACGTGTTTTTTTAGCCAAATTTTGAGGTTTGCAATGGATTCTGGGTAACTGAACCTGGTCAGAGCCCCACAAGTCATCCCATCTTGGATTCCCCTAGGTCTCTAGTTTTCAAAAATGCACAGGTTTGTTAGATTTCCCTAGGTGCCGGCTGAGCTAGACGCCAATATCTACAGGTAGGCACTTTGTAAAAAACACCTCTGTTTTCTGTCAAAAATTGTGATGTGTCCACGTTGTGTTTAGGGGCATTTCCTGTCGCGGGCGATAGGCCTAGCCACACAAGTGAGGTATCATTTTTATCGGGAGACTTGGGAGAACGCTGGGTGGAAGGAAATTTGTGGCTCCTCTCAGATTCCAGAACTTTCTGTCACCGAAATGTGAGGAAAACTTGTTTTTTTAGCCAAATTTTGAGGTTTGCAAAGGATTCTGGGTAACTGAACCTGGTCAGAGCCCCACAAGTCAACCCATCTTGGATTCCCCTAGGTCTCTAGTTTTCAAAAATGCACAGGTTTGGTAGGTTTCCCTAGGTGCCGTCTGAGCTAGAGGCCAAAATCTACAGGTAGGCACTTTGCAAAAAACACCTGTATTTTCTTTCAAAAAATGTGATGTGTCCACATTGTGTTTTGGGGCATTTCCTGTCACGGGCGATAGGCCTAGCCACACAAGTGAGGTATCATGTTTATCGGGAGACTTAGGGGAACACTGGGAGGAAGGAAATTTGTGGCTCCTCTCAGATTCCACAACTTTCTGTCACCGGAATGTGAGGAAAACGTGTTTTTTTAGCCAAATTTTGAGGTTTGCAATGGATTCTGGGTAACTGAACCTGGTCAGAGCCCCACAAGTCAACCCATCTTGGATTCACCTAGGTCTCTAGTTTTCAAAAATGCACAGGTTTGGTAGGTTTCCCTAGGTGCCGGCTGAGCTAGAGGCCAAAATCTACAGGTAGGCACTTTGCAAAAAACACCTCTGTTTTCTGTCAAAAATTGTGATGTGTCCACGTTGTGTTTAGGGGCATTTCCTGTCGCGGGCGATAGGCCTAGCCACACAAGTGAGGTATCATTTTTATCGGGAGACTTGGGAGAACGCTGGGTGGAAGGAAATTTGTGGCTCCTCTCAGATTCCACAACTTTCTGTCACCGAAATGTGAGGAAAATGTGTTTTTTTAGCCACATTTTGAGGTTTTCAAAGGATTCTGGGTAACAGAACCTGGTCAGAGCCCCACAAGTCACCCCATCGTGGATTCCCCTAGGTCTCTAGTTTTCAAAAATGCACAGGTTTGGTAGGTTTCCCTAGGTGCCGGCTGAGCTAGAGGCCAAAATCTACAGGTAGGCACTTTGCAAAAAACACATCTGTTTTCTTTCAAAAAATGTGATGTGTCCACATTGTGTTTTGGGGCATTTCCTGTCACGGGCGCTAGGCCTACCCACACAAGTGAGGTATCATTTTTATCGGGAGACTTAGGGGAACGCTGGGTGGAAGGAAATTTGTGGCTCCTCTCAAGTTCTACAACTTTCTGTCACCGGAATGTGAGGAAAACGTGTTTTTTTAGCCAAATTGTGAGGTTTGCAATGGATTCTGGGTAACTGAACCTGGTCAGAGCCCCACAAGTCAACCCATCTTGGATTCCCCTAGGTCTCTAGTTTTCAAAAATGCACAGGTTTGGTAGGTTTCCCTAGGTGCCGGCTGAGCTAGAGGCCAAAATCTACAGGTAGGCACTTTGCAAAAAACACCTGTATTTTCTTTCAAAAAATGTGATGTGTCCACATTGTGTTTTGGGGCATTTCCTGTCACGGGCGCTAGGCCTACCCACACAAGTGAGATATCATGTTTATCGGGAGACTTAGGGGAACGCTGGGAGGAAGGAAATTTGTGGCTCCTCTCAGGTTCCAAACTTTCTGTCACCAAAATGTGAGGAAAACGTGTTTTTTTAGCCAAATTTTGAGGTTTGCAAAGGATTCTGGGTAACTGAACCTGGTCAGAGCCCCACAAGTCATCCCATCTTGGATTCCCCGAGGTCTCTAGTTTTAAAAAATGCACAGGTTTGTTAGATTTCCCTAGGTGCCGGCTGAGCTAGAGGCCAATATCTACAGGTAGGCACTTTGTAAAAAACACCTCTGTTTTCTGTAAAAAATTGTGATGTGTCCACGTTGTGTTTAGGGGCATTTCCTGTCGCGGGCGATAGGCCTAGCCACACAAGTGAGGTATCATTTTTATCGGGAGACTTGGGAGAACGCTGGGTGGAAGGAAATTTGTGGCTCCTCTCAGATTCCAGAACTTTCTGTCACCGAAATGTGAGGAAAATGTGTTTTTTTAGCCAAATTTTGAGGTTTGCAAAGGATTCTGGGTAACTGAACCTGGTCAGAGCCCCACAAGTCAACCCATCTTGGATTCCCCTAGGTCTCTAGTTTTCAAAAATGCACAGGTTTGGTAGGTTTCCCTAGGTGCCGTCTGAGCTAGAGGCCAAAATCTACAGGTAGGCACTTTGCAAAAAACACCTGTATTTTCTTTAAAAAAATGTGATGTGTCCACATTGTGTTTTGGGGCATTTCCTGTCACGGGCGACAGGCCTAGCCACACAAGTGAGGTATCATGTTTATCGGGAGACTTAGGGGAACACTGGGAGGAAGGAAATTTGTGGCTCCTCTCAGATTCCACAACTTTCTGTCACCGGAATGTGAGGAAAACGTGTTTTTTTAGCCAAATTTTGAGGTTTGCAATGGATTCTGGGTAACTGAACCTGGTCAGAGCCCCACAAGTCAACCCATCTTGGATTCCCCTAGGTCTCTAGTTTTCAAAAATGCACAGGTTTGGTAGGTTTCCCTAGGTGCCGGCTGAGCTAGAGGCCAAAATCTACAGGTAGGCACTTTGCAAAAAACACCTGTATTTTCTTTAAAAAAATGTGATGTGTCCACATTGTGTTTTGGGGCATTTCCTGTCACGGGCGCTAGGCCTACCCACACAAGTGAGGTAGCATGTTTATCGGGAGACTTAGGGGAACGCTGGGAGGAAGGAGATTTGTGGCTCCTCTCAGGTTCCAAACTTTCTGTCACCGAAATGTGAGGAAAACGTGTTTTTTTAGCCAAATTTAGAGGTTTGCAAAGGATTCTGGGTAACTGAACCTGGTAAGAGCCCCACAAGTCACCCCATCTTGGATTCCCCTAGGTCTCTAGTTTTAAAAAATGCACAGGTTTGGTAGGTTTCCCTAGGTGCCGGCTGAGCTAGGGGCCAAAATCTACAGGTAGGCACTTTACAAAAAACACCTCTGTTTTCTTTCAAAAAATGTGATGTGTCCACGTTGTGTTTTGGGGCATTTCCTGTCACGGGCGCTAGGCCTACCCACACAAGTGAGGTATCATTTTTATCGGGAGACTTGGGAGAACGCTGGGTGGAAGGAAATTTGTGGCTCCTCTCAGATTCCAGAACTTTCTGTCACCGAAATGTGAGGAAAATGTGTTTTTTTAGCCAAATTTTTAGGTTTGCAAAGGATTCTGGGTAACAGAACCTGGTCAGAGCCCCAAAAGTCACCCCATCGTGGATTCCCCTAGGTCTTTAGTTTTCAAAAATGCACAGGTTTGGTAGGTTTCCCTAGGTGCCGGGTGAGCTAGAGGCCAAAATCTACAGGTAGGCACTTTGCAAAAAACACATCTGTTTTCTTTCAAAAAATGTGATGTGTCCACGTTGTGTTTTGGGGCATTTCCTGTCACGGGCGCTAGGCCTACCCACACAAGTGAGGTATCATTTTTATCGGGAGACTTGGGGGAACGCTGGGTGGAAGGAAATTTGTGGCTCCTCTCAGGTTCCAAACTTTCTGTCACCGAAATGTGAGGAAAACGTGTTTTTTTAGCCAAATTTTGAGGTTTGCAATGGATTCTGGGTAACTGAACCTGGTAAGAGCCCCACAAGTCACCCCATCGTGGGTTCCCATAGGTCTCTAGTTTTCAAAAATGCACAGGTTTGGTAGGTTTCCCTAGGTGCCGGCTGAGCTAGAGGCCAAAATCTACAGGTAGGCACTTTGCAAAAAACACCTGTATTTTCTTTAAAAAAATGTGATGTGTCCACATTGTGTTTTGGGGCATTTCCTGTCACGGGCGCTAGGCCTACCCACACAAGTGAGGTAGCATGTTTATCGGGAGACTTAGGGGAACGCTGGGAGGAAGGAGATTTGTGGCTCCTCTCAGGTTCCAAACTTTCTGTCACCGAAATGTGAGGAAAACGTGTTTTTTTAGCCAAATTTAGAGGTTTGCAAAGGATTCTGGGTAACTGAACCTGGTAAGAGCCCCACAAGTCACCCCATCTTGGATTCCCCTAGGTCTCCAGTTTTAAAAAATGCACAGGTTTGGTAGGTTTCCCTAGGTGCCGGCTGAGCTAGGGGCCAAAATCTACAGGTAGGCACTTTACAAAAAACACCTCTGTTTTCTTTCAAAAAATGTGATGTGTCCACGTTGTGTTTTGGGGCATTTCCTGTCACGGGCGCTAGGCCTACCCACACAAGTGAGGTATCATTTTTATCGGGAGACTTGGGAGAACGCTGGGTGGAAGGAAATTTGTGGCTCCTCTCAGATTCCAGAACTTTCTGTCACCGAAATGTGAGGAAAATGTGTTTTTTTAGCCAAATTTTTAGGTTTGCAAAGGATTCTGGGTAACAGAACCTGGTCAGAGCCCCAAAAGTCACCCCATCGTGGATTCCCCTAGGTCTTTAGTTTTCAAAAATGCACAGGTTTGGTAGGTTTCCCTAGGTGCCGGGTGAGCTAGAGGCCAAAATCTACAGGTAGGCACTTTGCAAAAAACACATCTGTTTTCTTTCAAAAAATGTGATGTGTCCACGTTGTGTTTTGGGGCATTTCCTGTCACGGGCGCTAGGCCTACCCACACAAGTGAGGTATCATTTTTATCGGGAGACTTGGGGGAACGCTGGGTGGAAGGAAATTTGTGGCTCCTCTCAGGTTCCAAACTTTCTGTCACCGAAATGTGAGGAAAACGTGTTTTTTTAGCCAAATTTTGAGGTTTGCAATGGATTCTGGGTAACTGAACCTGGTAAGAGCCCCACAAGTCACCCCATCGTGGGTTCCCATAGGTCTCTAGTTTTCAAAAATGCACAGGTTTGGTAGGTTTCCCTAGGTGCCGGCTGAGCTAGAGGCCAAAATCTACAGGTAGGCACTTTGCAAAAAACACCTGTATTTTCTTTAAAAAAATGTGATGTGTCCACATTGTGTTTTGGGGCATTTCCTGTCACGGGCGCTAGGCCTACCCACACAAGTGAGGTAGCATGTTTATCGGGAGACTTAGGGGAACGCTGGGAGGAAGGAAATTTGTGGCTCCTCTCAGGTTCCAAACTTTCTGTCACCGAAATGTGAGGAAAACGTGTTTTTTTAGCCAAATTTTGAGGTTTGCAAAGGATTCTGGGTAACTGAACCTGGTAAGAGCCCCACAAGTCACCCCATCTTGGATTCCCCTAGGTCTCCAGTTTTAAAAAATGCACAGGTTTGCTAGGTTTCCCTAGGTGCCGGCTGAGCTAGGGGCCAAAATCTACAGGTAGGCACTTTACAAAAAACACCTCTGTTTTCTGTCAAAAATTGTGATGTGTCCACGTTGTGTTTAGGGGCATTTCCTGTCGCGGGCGATAGGCCTAGCCACACAAGTGAGGTATCATTTTTATCGGGAGACTTGGGGGAACGCTGGGTGGAAGGAAATTTGTGGCTCCTCTCAGATTCCACAACTTTCTGTCACCGGAATGTGAGGAAAACTTGTTTTTTTAGCCAAATTTTGAGGTTTGCAATGGATTCTGGGGAACAGAACCTGGTCAGAGCCCCACAAGTCACCCCATCTTGGATTCCCCTAGGTCTCTAGTTTTAAAAAATGCACAGGTTTGTTAGATTTCCCTAGGTGCCGGCTGAGCTAGAGGCCAATATCTACAGGTAGGCACTTTGTAAAAAACACCTCTGTTTTCTGTAAAAAATTGTGATGTGTCCACGTTGTGTTTAGGGGCATTTCCTGTCTCGGGCGATAGGCCTAGCCACACAAGTGAGGTATCATTTTTATCGGGAGACTTGGGAGAACGCTGGGTGGAAGGAAATTTGTGGCTCCTCTCAGATTCCAGAACTTTCTGTCACCGAAATGTGAGGAAAATGTGTTTTTTTAGCCAAATTTTGAGGTTTGCAAAGGATTCTGGGTAACTGAACCTGGTCAGAGCCCCACAAGTCAACCCATCTTGGATTCCCCTAGGTCTCTAGTTTTCAAAAATGCACAGGTTTGGTAGGTTTCCCTAGGTGCCGTCTGAGCTAGAGGCCAAAATCTACAGGTAGGCACTTTGCAAAAAACACCTGTATTTTCTTTCAAAAAATGTGATGTGTCCACATTGTGTTTTGGGACATTTCCTGTCACGGGCGCTAGGCCTACCCACACAAGTGAGGTATCATTTTTATCGGGAGACTTGGGGGAACGCTGGGTGGAAGGAAATTTGTGGCTCCTCTCAGATTCCACAACTTTCTGTCACCGGAATGTGAGGAAAACGTGTTTTTTTAATCCAAATTTTGAGGTTTGCAATGGATTCTGGGTAACAGAACCTGGTCAGAGCCCCACAAGTCACCCCATCTTGGATTTCCCGAGGTCTCCAGTTTTAAAAAATGCACAGGTTTGGTAGGTTTCCCTAGGTGCCGGCTGAGCTAGGGGCCAAAATCTACAGGTAGGCACTTTACAAAAACCACCTCTGTTTTCTGTCAAAAAATGTGATGTGTCCACGTTGTGTTTTGGGGCATTTCCTGTCACGGGCGCTAGGCCTACCCACACAAGTGAGGTATCATTTTTATCGGGAGACTTGGGAGAACGCTGGGTGGAAGGAAATTTGTGGCTCCTCTCAGATTCCAGAACTTTCTGTCACCGAAATGTGAGGAAAATGTGTTTTTTTAGCCAAATTTTGAGGTTTGCAAAGGATTGTGGGTAACAGAACCTGGTCAGAGCCCCAAAAGTCACCCCATCGTGGATTCCCCTAGGTCTTTAGTTTTCAAAAATGCACAGGTTTGGTAGGTTTCCCTAGGTGCCGGGTGAGCTAGAGGCCAAAATCTACAGGTAGGCACCTTGCAAAGAACACATCTGTTTTCTTTAAAAAAATGTGATGTGTCCACGTTGTGTTTTGGGGCATTTCCTGTCACGGGCGCTAGGCCTACCCACACAAGTGAGGTATCATTTTTATCGGGAGACTTGGGGGAACGCTGGGTGGAAGGAAATTTGTGGCTCCTCTCAGATTCCACAACTTTCTGTCACCGGAATGTGAGGAAAACGTGTTTTTTTAGCCAAATTTTGAGGTTTGCAATGGATTCTGGGTAACTGAACCTGGTCAGAGCCCCACAAGTCACCCCATCTTGGATTCCCCTAGGTCTCTAGTTTTCAAAAATGCACAGGTTTGTTAGATTTCCCCAGGTGCCGGCTGAGCTAGAGGCCAATATCTACAGGTAGGCACTTTGTAAAAAACACCTCTGTTTTCTGTCAAAAATTGTGATGTGTCCACGTTGTGTTTAGGGGCATTTCCTGTCGCGGGTGATAGGCCTAGCCACACAAGTGAGGTATCATTTTTATCGGGAGACTTGGGGGAACGCTGGGTGGAAGGAAATTTGTGGCTCCTCTCAGATTCCACAACTTTCTGTCACCGGAATGTGAGGAAAACGTGTTTTTTTAGCCAAATTTTGAGGTTTGCAATGGATTCTGGGTAACAGAACCTGGTCAGAGCCTCACAAGTCACCCCATCTTGGATTTCCCGAGGTCTCCAGTTTTAAAAAATGCACAGGTTTGGTAGGTTTCCCTAGGTGCCGGCTGAGCTAGGGGCCAAAATCTACAGGTAGGCACTTTACAAAAAGCACCTCTGTTTTCTGTCAAAAAATGTGATGTGTCCACGTTGTGTTTTGGGGCATTTCCTGTCACGGGCGCTAGGCCTACCCACACAAGTGAGGTATCATTTTTATCGGGAGACTTGGGAGCACGCTGGGTGGAAGGAAATTTGTGGCTCCTCTCAGATTCCAGAACTTTCTGTCACCGAAATGTGAGGAAAATGTGTTTTTTTAGCCAAATTTTGAGGTTTGCAAAGGATTCTGGGTAACTGAACCTGGTCAGAGCCCCACAAGTCAACCCATCTTGGATTCCCCTAGGTCTCTAGTTTTCAAAAATGCACAGGTTTGGTAGGTTTCCCTAGGTGCCGTCTGAGCTAGAGGCCAAAATCTACAGGTAGGCACTTTGCAAAAAACACCTGTATTTTCTTTCAAAAAATGTGATGTGTCCACATTGTGTTTTGGGGCATTTCCTGTCACGGGCGCTAGGCCTACCCACACAAGTGAGGTATCATGTTTATCGGGAGACTTAGGGGAACACTGGGAGGAAGGAAATTTGTGGCTCCTCTCAGGTTCCAAACTTTCTGTCACCAAAATGTGAGGAAAACGTGTTTTTTTAGCCAAATTTTGAGGTTTGCAAAGGATTCTGGGTAACTGAACCTGGTCAGAGCCCCACAAGTCACCCCATCTTGGATTCCCCGAGGTCTCCAGTTTTAAAAAATGCACAGGTTTGGTAGGTTTCCCTAGGTGCCGGCAGAGCTAGGGGCCAAAATCTACAGGTAGGCACTTTACAAAAAACACCTCTGTTTTCTGTCAAAAAATGTGATGTGTCCACGTTGTGTTTTGGGGCATTTCCTGTCACGGGCGCTAGGCCTACCCACGCAAGTGAGGTATCATTTTTATCGGGAGACTTGGGAGAACGCTGGGTGGAAGGAAATTTGTGGCTCCTCTCAGATTCCAGAACTTTCTGTCACCGAAATGTGAGGAAAATGTGTTTTTTTAGCCAAATTTTGAGGTTTGCAAAGGATTGTGGGTAACAGAACCTGGTCAGAGCCCCAAAAGTCACCCCATCGTGGATTCCCCTAGGTTTTTAGTTTTCAAAAATGCACAGGTTTGGTGGGTTTCCCTAGGTGCCGGGTGAGCTAGAGGCCAAAATCTACAGGTAGGCACTTTGCAAAAAACACATCTGTTTTCTTTCAAAAAATGTGATGTGTCCACGTTGTGTTTTGGGGAATTTCCTGTCACGGGCGCTAGGCCTACCCACACAAGTGAGGTATCATTTTTATCGGGAGACTTGGGGGAACGCTGGGTGGAAGGAAATTTGTGGCTCTTCTCACATTCCACAACTTTCTGTCACCGAAATGTGAGGAAAATGTGTTTTTTTAGCCACATTTTGAGGTTTTCAAAGGATTCTGGGTAACAGAACCTGGTCAGAGCCCCACAAGTCACCCCATCGTGGATTCCCCTAGGTCTCTAGTTTTCAAAAATGCACAGGTTTGGTAGGTTTCCCTAGGTGCCGGCTGAGCTAGAGGCCAAAATCTACAGGTAGGCACTTTGCAAAAAACACATCTGTTTTCTTTCAAAAAATGTGATGTGTCCACGTTGTGTTTTGGGGCATTTCCTGTCACGGGTGCTAGGCCTACCCACACAAGTGAGGTATCATTTTTATCGGGAGACTTAGGGGAACGCTGGGTGGAAGGAAATTTGTGGCTCCTCTCAAGTTCTACAACTTTCTGTCACCGGAATGTGAGGAAAACGTGTTTTTTTAGCCAAATTGTGAGGTTTGCAATGGATTCTGGGTAACTGAAACTGGTCAGAGCCCCACAAGTCAACCCATCTTGGATTCACCTAGGTCTCTAGTTTTCAAAAATGCACAGGTTTGGTAGGTTTCCCTAGGTGCCGGCTGAGCTAGAGGCCAAAATCTACAGGTAGGCACTTTGCAAAAAACACCTCTGTTTTCTGTCAAAAATTGTGATGTGTCCACGTTGTGTTTAGGGGCATTTCCTGTCGCGGGCGATAGGCCTAGCCACACAAGTGAGGTATAATTTTTATCGGGAGACTTGGGAGAACGCTGGGTGGAAGGAAATTTGTGGCTCCTCTCAGATTCCACAACTTTCTGTCACCGAAATGTGAGGAAAATGTGTTTTTTTAGCCACATTTTGAGGTTTTCAAAGGATTCTGGGTAACAGAACCTGGTCAGAGCCCCACAAGTCACCCCATCGTGGATTCCCCTAGGTCTCTAGTTTTCAAAAATGCACAGGTTTGGTAGGTTTCCCTAGGTGCCGGCTGAGCTAGAGGCCAAAATCTACAGGTAGGCACTTTGCAAAAAACACATCTGTTTTCTTTCAAAAAATGTGATGTGTCCACGTTGTGTTTTGGGGCATTTCCTGTCACGGGCGCTAGGCCTACCCACACAAGTGAGGTATCATTTTTATCGGGAGACTTAGGGGAACGCTGGGTGGAAGGAAATTTGTGGCTCCTCTCAAGTTCTACAACTTTCTGTCACCGGAATGTGAGGAAAACGTGTTTTTTTAGCCAAATTGTGAGGTTTGCAATGGATTCTGGGTAACTGAACCTGGTCAGAGCCCCACAAGTCAACCCATCTTGGATTCCCCTAGGTCTCTAGTTTTCAAAAATGTACAGGTTTGGTAGGTTTCCCTAGGTGCCGGCTGAGCTAGAGGCCAAAATCTACAGGTAGGCACTTTGCAAAAAACACCTGTATTTTCTTTCAAAAAATGTGATGTGTCCACATTGTGTTTTGGGGCATTTCCTGTCACGGGCGCTAGGCCTACCCACACAAGTGAGATATCATGTTTATCGGGAGACTTAGGGGAACGCTGGGAGGAAGGAAATTTGTGGCTCCTCTCAGGTTCCAAACTTTCTGTCACCAAAATGTGAGGAAAACGTGTTTTTTTAGCCAAATTTTGAGGTTTGCAAAGGATTCTGGGAAACTGAACCTGGTCAGAGCCCCACAAGTCATCCCATCTTGGATTCCCCGAGGTCTCTAGTTTTCAAAAATGCACAGGTTTGTTAGATTTCCCTAGGTGCCGGCTGAGCTAGAGGCCAATATCTACAGGTAGGCACTTTGTAAAAAACACCTCTGTTTTCTGTCAAAAATTGTGATGTGTCCACGTTGTGTTTAGGGGCATTTCCTGTCGCGGGGGATAGGCCTAGCCACACAAGTGAGGTATCATTTTTATCGGGAGACTTGGGGGAACGCTGGGTGGAAGGAAATTTGTGGCTCCTCTCAGATTCCACAACTTTCTGTCACCGGAATGTGAGGAAAACTTGTTTTTTTAGCCAAATTTTGAGGTTTGCAATGGATTCTGGGGAACAGAACCTGGTCAGAGCCCCACAAGTCACCCCATCTTGGATTCCCCTAGGTCTCTAGTTTTCAAAAATGCACAGGTTTGTTAGATTTCCCTAGGTGCCGGCTGAGCTAGAGGCCAATATCTACAGGTAGGCACTTTGTAAAAAACACCTCTGTTTTCTGTAAAAAATTGTGATGTGTCCACGTTGTGTTTAGGGGCATTTCCTGTCGCGGGCGATAGGCCTAGCCACACAAGTGAGGTATCATTTTTATCGGGAGACTTGGGAGAGCGCTGGTTGGAAGGAAATTTGTGGCTCCTCTCAGATTCCAGAACTTTCTGTCACCGAAATGTGAGGAAAATGTGTTTTTTTAGCCAAATTTTGAGGTTTGCAAAGGATTCTGGGTAACTGAACCTGGTCAGAGCCCCACAAGTCAACCCATCTTGGATTCCCCTAGGTCTCTAGTTTTCAAAAATGCACAGGTTTGGTAGGTTTCCCTAGGTGCCGTCTGAGCTAGAGGCCAAAATCTACAGGTAGGCACTTTGCAAAAAACACCTGTATTTTCTTTCAAAAAATGTGATGTGTCCACATTGTGTTTTGGGGCATTTCCTGTCACGGGCGATAGGCCTAGCCACACAAGTGAGGTATCATGTTTATCGGGAGACTTAGGGGAACACTGGGAGGAAGGAAATTTGTGGCTCCTCTCAGATTCCACAACTTTCTGTCACCGGAATGTGAGGAAAACGTGTTTTTTTAGCCAAATTTTGAGGTTTGCAATGGATTCTGGGTAACTGAACCTGGTCAGAGCCCCACAAGTCAACCCATCTTGGATTCACCTAGGTCTCTAGTTTTCAAAAATGCACAGGTTTGGTAGGTTTCCCTAGGTGCCGGCTGAGCTAGAGGCCAAAATCTACAGGTAGGCACTTTGCAAAAAACACCTCTGTTTTCTTTCAAAAAATGTGATGTGTCCACGTTGTGTTTTGGGGCATTTCCTGTCACGGGCGGTAGGCCTACCCACACAAGTGAGGTATCATTTTTATCGGGAGACTTAGGGGAACGCTGGGTGGAAGGAAATTTGTGGCTCCTCTCAGATTCCACAACTTTCTGTCACCGAAATGTGAGGAAAATTTGTTTTTTTAGCCACATTTTGAGGTTTTCAAAGGATTCTGGGTAACAGAACCTGGTCAGAGCCCCACAAGTCACCCCATCGTGGATTCCCCTAGGTCTCTAGTTTTAAAAAATGCACAGGTTTGTTAGATTTCCCTAGGTGCCGGCTGAGCTAGAGGCCAATATCTACAGGTAGGCACTTTGTAAAAAACACCTCTGTTTTCTGTAAAAAATTGTGATGTGTCCACGTTGTGTTTAGGGGCATTTCCTGTCGCGGGCGATAGGCCTAGCCACACAAGTGAGGTATCATTTTTATCGGGAGACTTAGGAGAACGCTGGTTGGAAGGAAATTTGTGGCTCCTCTCAGATTCCAGAACTTTCTGTCACCGAAATGTGAGGAAAATGTGTTTTTTTAGCCAAATTTTGAGGTTTGCAAAGGATTCTGGGTAACTGAACCTGGTCAGAGCCCCACAAGTCAACCCATCTTGGATTCCCCTAGGTCTCTAGTTTTCAAAAATGCACAGGTTTGGTAGGTTTCCCTAGGTGCCGGCTGAGCTAGAGGCCAAAATCTACAGGTAGGCACTTTGCAAAAAACACATCTGTTTTCTTTCAAAAAATGTGATGTGTCCACGTTGTGTTTTGGGGCATTTCCTGTCACGGGCGCTAGGCCTACCCACACAAGTGAGGTATCATTTTTATCGGGAGACTTAGGGGAACGCTGGGTGGAAGGAAATTTGTGGCTCCTCTCAGATTCCACAACTTTCTGTCACCGAAATGTGAGGAAAATGTGTTTTTTTTAGCCAAATTGAGAGGTTTGCAATGGATTCTGGGTAACTGAACCTGGTCAGAGCCCCACAAGTCAACCCATCTTGGATTCCCCTAGGTCTCTAGTTTTCAAAAATGCACAGGTTTGGTAGATTTCCCTAGGTGCCGGCTGAGCTAGAGGCCAAAATCTACAGGTAGGCACTTTGCAAAAAACACCTGTATTTTGTTTCAAAAAATGTGATGTGTCCACATTGTGTTTTGGGGCATTTCCTGTCACGGGCGCTAGGCCTACCCACACAAGTGAGATATCATGTTTATCGGGAGACTTAGGGGAACGCTGGGAGGAAGGAAATTTGTGGCTCCTCTCAGGTTCCAAACTTTCTGTCACCAAAATGTGAGGAAAACGTGTTTTTTTAGCCAAATTTTGAGGTTTGCAAAGGATTCTGGGTAACTGAACCTGGTCAGAGCCCCACAAGTCACCCCATCTTGGATTCCCCGAGGTCTCCAGTTTTAAAAAATGCACAGGTTTGGTAGGTTTCCCTAGGTGCCGGCTGAGCTAGGGGCCAAAATCTACAGGTAGGCACTTTACAAAAAGCACCTCTGTTTTCTGTCAAAAAATGTGATGTGTCCACGTTGTGTTTTGGGGCATTTCCTGTCACGGGCGCTAGGCCTACCCACACAAGTGAGGTATCATTTTTATCGGGAGACTTGGGAGAACGCTGGGTGGAAGGAAATGTGTGGCTCCTCTCAGATTCCAGAACTTTCTGTCACCGAAATGTGAGGAAAATTTGTTTTTTTAGCCAAATTTTGAGGTTTGCAAAGGATTGTGGGTAACAGAACCTGGTCAGAGCCCCAAAAGTCACCCCATCGTGGATTCCCCTAGGTCTTTAGTTTTCAAAAATGCACAGGTTTGGTAGGTTTCCCTAGGTGCCGGGTGAGCTAGAGGCCAAAATCTACAGGTAGGCACTTTGCAAAAAACACATCTGCTTTCTTTCAAAAAATGTGATGTGTCCACGTTGTGTTTTGGGGCATTTTCTGTCACGGGCGCTAGGCCTACCCACACAAGTGAGGTATCATTTTTATCGGGAGACTTGGGGGAACGCTGGCTGGAAGGAAATTTGTGGCTCCTCTCAGTTTTCACAACTTTCTGTCACCGGAATGTGAGGAAAACGTGTTTTTTTAGCCAAATTTTGAGGTTTGCAATGGATTCTGGGTAACTGAACCTGGTCAGAGCCCCACAAGTCACCCCATCTTGGATTCCCCTAGGTCTCTAGTTTTCAAAAATGCACAGGTTTGTTAGATTTCCCTAGGTGCCGGCTGAGCTAGAGGCCAATATCTACAGGTAGGCACTTTGTAAAAAACACCTCTGTTTTCTGTCAAAAATTGTGATGTGTCCACGTTGTGTTTAGGGGCATTTCCTGTCGCGGGCGATAGGCCTAGCCACACAAGTGAGTTATCATTTTTATCGGGAGACTTGGGGGAACGCTGGGTGGAAGGAAATTTGTGGCTCCTCTCAGATTCCACAACTTTCTGTCACCGGAATGTGAGGAAAACGTGTTTTTTTAGCCAAAATTTGAGGTTTGCAATGGATTCTGGGTAACAGAACCTGCTCAGAGCCCCACAAGTCACCCCATCTTGGATTCCCCTAGGTCTCTAGTTTTAAAAAATGCACAGGTTTGTTAGATTTCCCTAGGTGCTGGCTGAGCTAGAGGCCAATATCTACAGGTAGGCACTTTGTAAAAAACACCTCTGTTTTCTGTCAAAAATTGTGATGTGTCCACGTTGTGTTTAGGGGCATTTCCTGTCGCGGGCGATAGGCCTAGCCACACAAGTGAGGTATCATTTTTATCGGGAGACTTGGGAGAACGCTGGGTGGAAGGAAATTTGTGGCTCCTCTCAGATTCCAGAACTTTCTGTCACCGAAATGTGAGGAAAATGTGTTTTTTTAGCCACATTTTGAGGTTTGCAAAGGATTCTGGGTAAAAGAACCTGGTCAGAGCCCCACAAGTCACCCCATCGTGGATTCCCCTAGGTCTCTAGTTTTCAAAAATGCACAGGTTTGGTAGGTTTCCCTAGGTGCCGCCTGAGCTAGAGGCCAAAATCTACAGGTAGGCACTTTGCAAAAAACACATCTGTTTTCTTTCAAAAAATGTGATGTGTCCACGTTGTGTTTTGTGGCATTTCCTGTCACGGGCGCTAGGCCTACCCACACAAGTGAGGTATCATTTTTATCGGGAGACTTAGGGGAACGCTGGGTGGAAGGAAATTTGTGGCTCCTCTCAGATTCCACAACTTTCTGTCACTGGAATGTGAGGAAAACGTGTTTTTTTAGCCAAATTTTGAGGTTTGCAATGGATTCTGGGTAACTGAACCTGGTCAGAGCCCCACAAGTCAACCCATCTTGGATTCCCCTAGGTCTCTAGTTTTCAAAAATGCACAGGTTTGGTAGGTTTCCCCAGGTGCCGGCTGAGCTAGGGGCCAAAATCTACAGGTAGGCACTTTACAAAAAGCACCTCTGTTTTCTGTCAAAAAATGTGATGTGTCCACGTTGTGTTTTGGGGCATTTCCTGTCACGGGCGCTAGGCCTACCCACACAAGTGAGGTATCATTTTTATCGGGAGACTTGGGAGCACGCTGGGTGGAAGGAAATTTGTGGCTCCTCTCAGATTCCAGAACTTTCTGTCACCGAAATGTGAGGAAAATGTGTTTTTTTAGCCAAATTTTGAGGTTTGCAAAGGATTCTGGGTAACTGAACCTGGTCAGAGCCCCACAAGTCAACCCATCTTGGATTCCCCTAGGTCTCTAGTTTTCAAAAATGCACAGGTTTGGTAGGTTTCCCTAGGTGCCGTCTGAGCTAGAGGCCAAAATCTACAGGTAGGCACTTTGCAAAAAACACCTGTATTTTCTTTCAAAAAATGTGATGTGTCCACATTGTGTTTTGGGGCATTTCCTGTCACGGGCGCTAGGCCTACCCACACAAGTGAGGTATCATGTTTATCGGGAGACTTAGGGGAACACTGGGAGGAAGGAAATTTGGGGCTCCTCTCAGGTTCCAAACTTTCTGTCACCAAAATGTGAGGAAAACGTGTTTTTTTAGCCAAATTTTGAGGTTTGCAAAGGATTCTGGGTAACTGAACCTGGTCAGAGCCCCACAAGTCACCCCATCTTGGATTCCCCGAGGTCTCCAGTTTTAAAAAATGCACAGGTTTGGTAGGTTTCCCTAGGTGCCGGCAGAGCTAGGGGCCAAAATCTACAGGTAGGCACTTTACAAAAAACACCTCTGTTTTCTGTCAAAAAATGTGATGTGTCCACGTTGTGTTTTGGGGCATTTCCTGTCACGGGCGCTAGGCCTACCCACGCAAGTGAGGTATCATTTTTATCGGGAGACTTGGGAGAACGCTGGGTGGAAGGAAATTTGTGGCTCCTCTCAGATTCCAGAACTTTCTGTCACCGAAATGTGAGGAAAATGTGTTTTTTTAGCCAAATTTTGAGGTTTGCAAAGGATTGTGGGTAACAGAACCTGGTCAGAGCCCCAAAAGTCACCCCATCGTGGATTCCCCTAGGTTTTTAGTTTTCAAAAATGCACAGGTTTGGTGGGTTTCCCTAGGTGCCGGGTGAGCTAGAGGCCAAAATCTACAGGTAGGCACTTTGCAAAAAACACATCTGTTTTCTTTCAAAAAATGTGATGTGTCCACGTTGTGTTTTGGGGAATTTCCTGTCACGGGCGCTAGGCCTACCCACACAAGTGAGGTATCATTTTTATCGGGAGACTTGGGGGAACGCTGGGTGGAAGGAAATTTGTGGCTCCTCTCAGATTCCACAACTTTCTGTCACCGAAATGTGAGGAAAATGTGTTTTTTTTAGCCACATTTTGAGGTTTTCAAAGGATTCTGGGTAACAGAACCTGGTCAGAGCCCCACAAGTCACCCCATCGTGGATTCCCCTAGGTCTCTAGTTTTCAAAAATGCACAGGTTTGGTAGGTTTCCCTAGGTGCCGGCTGAGCTAGAGGCCAAAATCTACAGGTAGGCACTTTGCAAAAAACACATCTGTTTTCTTTCAAAAAATGTGATGTGTCCACGTTGTGTTTTGGGGCATTTCCTGTCACGGGCGCTAGGCCTACCCACACAAGTGAGGTATCATTTTTATCGGGAGACTTAGGGGAACGCTGGGTGGAAGGAAATTTGTGGCTCCTCTCAAGTTCTACAACTTTCTGTCACCGGAATGTGAGGAAAACGTGTTTTTTTAGCCAAATTGTGAGGTTTGCAATGGATTCTGGGTAACTGAACCTGGTCAGAGCCCCACAAGTCAACCCATCTTGGATTCACCTAGGTCTCTAGTTTTCAAAAATGCACAGGTTTGGTAGGTTTCCCTAGGTGCCGGCTGAGCTAGAGGCCAAAATCTACAGGTAGGCACTTTGCAAAAAACACCTCTGTTTTCTGTCAAAAATTGTGATGTGTCCACGTTGTGTTTAGGGGCATTTCCTGTCGCGGGCGATAGGCCTAGCCACACAAGTGAGGTATAATTTTTATCGGGAGACTTGGGAGAACGCTGGGTGGAAGGAAATTTGTGGCTCCTCTCAGATTCCACAACTTTCTGTCACCGAAATGTGAGGAAAATGTGTTTTTTTAGCCACATTTTGAGGTTTTCAAAGGATTCTGGGTAAAAGAACCTGATCAGAGCCCCACAAGTCACCCCATCGTGGATTCCCCTAGGTCTCTAGTTTTCAAAAATGCACAGGTTTGGTAGGTTTCCCTAGGTGCCGGCTGAGCTAGAGGCCAAAATCTACAGGTAGGCACTTTGCAAAAAACACATCTGTTTTCTTTCAAAAAATGTGATGTGTCCACGTTGTGTTTTGTGGCATTTCCTGTCACGGGCGCTAGGCCTACCCACACAAGTGAGGTATCATTTTTATCGGGAGACTTAGGGGAACGCTGGGTGGAAGGAAATTTGTGGCTCCTCTCAGATTCCACAACTTTCTGTCACTGGAATGTGAGGAAAACGTGTTTTTTTAGCCAAATTTTGAGGTTTGCAATGGATTCTGGGTAACTGAACCTGGTCAGAGCCCCACAAGTCAACCCATCTTGGATTCCCCTAGGTCTCTAGTTTTCAAAAATGCACAGGTTTGGTAGGTTTCCCAGGTGCCGGCTGAGCTAGGGGCCAAAATCTACAGGTAGGCACTTTACAAAAAGCACCTCTGTTTTCTGTCAAAAAATGTGATGTGTCCACGTTGTGTTTTGGGGCATTTCCTGTCACGGGCGCTAGGCCTACCCACACAAGTGAGGTATCATTTTTATCGGGAGACTTGGGAGCACGCTGGGTGGAAGCAAATTTGTGGCTCCTCTCAGATTCCAGAACTTTCTGTCACCGAAATGTGAGGAAAATGTGTTTTTTTAGCCAAATTTTGAGGTTTGCAAAGGATTCTGGGTAACTGAACCTGGTCAGAGCCCCACAAGTCAACCCATCTTGGATTCCCCTAGGTCTCTAGTTTTCAAAAATGCACAGGTTTGGTAGGTTTCCCTAGGTGCCGTCTGAGCTAGAGGCCAAAATCTACAGGTAGGCACTTTGCAAAAAACACCTGTATTTTCTTTCAAAAAATGTGATGTGTCCACATTGTGTTTTGGGGCATTTCCTGTCACGGGCGCTAGGCCTACCCACACAAGTGAGGTATCATGTTTATCGGGAGACTTAGGGGAACACTGGGAGGAAGGAAATTTGGGGCTCCTCTCAGGTTCCAAACTTTCTGTCACCAAAATGTGAGGAAAACGTGTTTTTTTAGCCAAATTTTGAGGTTTGCAAAGGATTCTGGGTAACTGAACCTGGTCAGAGCCCCACAAGTCACCCCATCTTGGATTCCCCGAGGTCTCCAGTTTTAAAAAATGCACAGGTTTGGTAGGTTTCCCTAGGTGCCGGCAGAGCTAGGGGCCAAAATCTACAGGTAGGCACTTTACAAAAAACACCTCTGTTTTCTGTCAAAAAATGTGATGTGTCCACGTTGTGTTTTGGGGGCATTTCCTGTCACGGGCGCTAGGCCTACCCACGCAAGTGAGGTATCATTTTTATCGGGAGACTTGGGAGAACGCTGGGTGGAAGGAAATTTGTGGCTCCTCTCAGATTCCAGAACTTTCTGTCACCGAAATGTGAGGAAAATGTGTTTTTTTAGCCAAATTTTGAGGTTTGCAAAGGATTGTGGGTAACAGAACCTGGTCAGAGCCCCAAAAGTCACCCCATCGTGGATTCCCCTAGGTTTTTAGTTTTCAAAAATGCACAGGTTTGGTGGGTTTCCCTAGGTGCCGGGTGAGCTAGAGGCCAAAATCTACAGGTAGGCACTTTGCAAAAAACACATCTGTTTTCTTTCAAAAAATGTGATGTGTCCACGTAGTGTTTTGGGGAATTTCCTGTCACGGGCGCTAGGCCTACCCACACAAATGAGGTATCATTTTTATCGGGAGACTTGGGGGAACGCTGGGTGGAAGGAAATTTGTGGCTCCTCTCAGATTCCACAACTTTCTGTCACCGAAATGTGAGGAAAATGTGTTTTTTTAGCCACATTTTGAGGTTTTCAAAGGATTCTGGGTAACAGAACCTGGTCAGAGCCCCACAAGTCACCCCATCGTGGATTCCCCTAGGTCTCTAGTTTTAAAAAATGCACAGGTTTGGTAGGTTTCCCTAGGTGCCGGCTGAGCTAGAGGCCAAAATCTACAGGTAGGCACTTTGCAAAAAACACATCTGTTTTCTTTCAAAAAATGTGATGTGTCCACGTTGTGTTTTGGGGCATTTCCTGTCACGGGCGGGCGCTAGGCCTACCCACACAAGTGAGGTATCATTTTTATCGGGAGACTTAGGGGAACGCTGGGTGGAAGGAAATTTGTGGCTCCTCTCAAGTTCTACAACTTTCTGTCACCGGAATGTGAGGAAAACGTGTTTTTTTTAGCCAAATTGTGAGGTTTGCAATGGATTCTGGGTAACTGAACCTGGTCAGAGCCCCACAAGTCAACCCATCTTGGATTCACCTAGGTCTCTAGTTTTCAAAAATGCACAGGTTTGGTAGGTTTCCCTAGGTGCCGGCTGAGCTAGAGGCCAAAATCTACAGGTAGGCACTTTGCAAAAAACACCTCTGTTTTCTGTCAAAAATTGTGATGTGTCCACGTTGTGTTTAGGGGCATTTCCTGTCGCGGGCGATAGGCCTAGCCACACAAGTGAGGTATCATTTTTATCGGGAGACTTGGGAGAACGCTGGGTGGAAGGAAATTTGTGGCTCCTCTCAGATTCCACAACTTTCTGTCACCGAAATGTGAGGAAAATGTGTTTTTTTAGCCACATTTTGAGGTTTTCAAAGGATTCTGGGTAACAGAACCTGGTCAGAGCCCCACAAGTCACCCCATCGTGGATTCCCCTAGGTCTCTAGTTTTCAAAAATGCACAGGTTTGGTAGGTTTCCCTAGGTGCCGGCTGAGCTAGAGGCCAAAATCTACAGGTAGGCACTTTGCAAAAAACACCTGTATTTTCTTTAAAAAAATGTGATGTGTCCACATTGTGTTTTGGGGCATTTCCTGTCACGGGCGCTAGGCCTACCCACACAAGTGAGATATCATGTTTATCGGGAGACTTAGGGGAACGCTGGGAGGAAGGAAATTTGTGGCTCCTCTCAGGTTCCAAACTTTCTGTCACCAAAATGTGAGGAAAACGTGTTTTTTTAGCCAAATTTTGAGGTTTGCAAAGGATTCTGGGTAACTGAACCTGGTCAGAGCCCCACAAGTCATCCCATCTTGGATTCCCCGAGGTCTCTAGTTTTCAAAAATGCACAGGTTTGTTAGATTTCCCTAGGTGCCGGCTGAGCTAGAGGCCAATATCTACAGGTAGGCACTTTGTAAAAAACACCTCTGTTTTCTGTCAAAAATTGTGATGTGTCCACGTTGTGTTTAGGGGCATTTCCTGTCGCGGGGGATAGGCCTAGCCACACAAGTGAGGTATCATTTTTATCGGGAGACTTGGGGGAACGCTGGGTGGAAGGAAATTTGTGGCTCCTCTCAGATTCCACAACTTTCTGTCACCGGAATGTGAGGAAAACTTGTTTTTTTAGCCAAATTTTGAGGTTTGCAATGGATTCTGGGGAACAGAACCTGGTCAGAGCCCCACAAGTCACCCCATCTTGGATTCCCCTAGGTCTCTAGTTTTAAAAAATGCACAGGTTTGTTAGATTTCCCTAGGTGCCGGCTGAGCTAGAGGCCAATATCTACAGGTAGGCACTTTGTAAAAAACACCTCTGTTTTCTGTAAAAAATTGTGATGTGTCCACGTTGTGTTTAGGGGCATTTCCTGTCGCGGGCGATATGCCTAGCCACACAAGTGAGGTATCATTTTTATCGGGAGACTTGGGAGAACGCTGGTTGGAAGGAAATTTGTGGCTCCTCTCAGATTCCAGAACTTTCTGTCACCGAAATGTGAGGAAAATGTGTTTTTTTAGCCAAATTTTGAGGTTTGCAAAGGATTCTGGGTAACTGAACCTGGTCAGAGCCCCACAAGTCAACCCATCTTGGATTCCCCTAGGTCTCTAGTTTTCAAAAATGCACAGGTTTGGTAGGTTTCCCTAGGTGCCGTCTGAGCTAGAGGCCAAAATCTACAGGTAGGCACTTTGCAAAAAACACCTGTATTTTCTTTCAAAAAATGTGATGTGTCCACATTGTGTTTTGGGGCATTTCCTGTCACGGGCGATAGGCCTAGCCACACAAGTGAGGTATCATGTTTATCGGGAGACTTAGGGGAACACTGGGAGGAAGGAAATTTGTGGCTCCTCTCAGATTCCACAACTTTCTGTCACCGGAATGTGAGGAAAACGTGTTTTTTTAGCCAAATTTTGAGGTTTGCAAAGGATTCTGGGTAACTGAACCTGGTCAGAGCCCCACAAGTCATCCCATCTTGGATTCCCCGAGGTCTCTAGTTTTCAAAAATGCACAGGTTTGTTAGATTTCCCTAGGTGCCGGCTGAGCTAGAGGCCAATATCTACAGGTAGGCACTTTGTAAAAAACACCTCTGTTTTCTGTCAAAAATTGTGATGTGTCCACGTTGTGTTTAGGGGCATTTCCTGTCGCGGGGGATAGGCCTAGCCACACAAGTGAGGTATCATTTTTATCGGGAGACTTGGGGGAACGCTGGGTGGAAGGAAATTTGTGGCTCCTCTCAGATTCCACAACTTTCTGTCACCGGAATGTGAGGAAAACTTGTTTTTTTAGCCAAATTTTGAGGTTTGCAATGGATTCTGGGGAACAGAACCTGGTCAGAGCCCCACAAGTCACCCCATCTTGGATTCCCCTAGGTCTCTAGTTTTAAAAAATGCACAGGTTTGTTAGATTTCCCTAGGTGCCGGCTGAGCTAGAGGCCAATATCTACAGGTAGGCACTTTGTAAAAAACACCTCTGTTTTCTGTAAAAAATTGTGATGTGTCCACGTTGTGTTTAGGGGCATTTCCTGTCGCGGGCGATAGGCCTAGCCACACAAGTGAGGTATCATTTTTATCGGGAGACTTGGGAGAACGCTGGTTGGAAGGAAATTTGTGGCTCCTCTCAGATTCCAGAACTTTCTGTCACCGAAATGTGAGGAAAATGTGTTTTTTTAGCCAAATTTTGAGGTTTGCAAAGGATTCTGGGTAACTGAACCTGGTCAGAGCCCCACAAGTCAACCCATCTTGGATTCCCCTAGGTCTCTAGTTTTCAAAAATGCACAGGTTTGGTAGGTTTCCCTAGGTGCCGTCTGAGCTAGAGGCCAAAATCTACAGGTAGGCACTTTGCAAAAAACACCTGTATTTTCTTTCAAAAAATGTGATGTGTCCACATTGTGTTTTGGGGCATTTCCTGTCACGGGCGATAGGCCTAGCCACACAAGTGAGGTATCATGTTTATCGGGAGACTTAGGGGAATACTGGGAGGAAGGAAATTTGTGGCTCCTCTCAGATTCCACAACTTTCTGTCACCGGAATGTGAGGAAAACGTGTTTTTTTAGCCACATTTTGAGGTTTGCAATGGATTCTGGGTAACTGAACCTGGTCAGAGCCCCACAAGTCAACACATCTTGGATTCACCTAGGTCTCTAGTTTTCAAAAATGCACAGGTTTGGTAGGTTTCCCTAGGTGCCGGCTGAGCTAGAGGCCAAAATCTACAGGTAGGCACTTTGCAAAAAACACCTCTGTTTTCTGTCAAAAATTGTGATGTGTCCACGTTGTGTTTAGGGGCATTTCCTGTCGCGGGCGATAGGCCTAGCCACACAAGTGAGGTATCATTTTTATCGGGAGACTTGGGGGAACGCTGGGTGGAAGGAAATTTGTGGCTCCTCTCAGATTCCACAACTTTCTGTCACCGGAATGTGAGAAAAACTTGTTTTTTTAGCCAAATTTTGAGGTTTGCAATGGATTCTGGGGAACAGAACCTGGTCAGAGCCCCACAAGTCACCCCATCTTGGATTCCCCTAGGTCTCTAGTTTTAAAAAATGCACAGGTTTGTTAGATTTCCCTAGGTGCCGGCTGAGCTAGAGGCCAATATCTACAGGTAGGCACTTTGTAAAAAACACCTCTGTTTTCAGTAAAAAATTGTGATGTGTCCACGTTGTGTTTAGGGGCATTTCCTGTCGCGGGCGATAGGCCTAGCCACACAAGTGAGGTATCATTTTTATCGGGAGACTTGGGAGAACGCTGGTTGGAAGGAAATTTGTGGCTCCTCTCAGATTCCAGAACTTTCTGTCACCGAAATGTGAGGAAAATGTGTTTTTTTAGCCAAATTTTGAGGTTTGCAAAGGATTCTGGGTAACTGAACCTGGTCAGAGCCCCACAAGTCAACCCATCTTGGATTCCCCTAGGTCTCTAGTTTTCAAAAATGCACAGGTTTGGTAGGTTTCCCTAGGTGCCGTCTGAGCTAGAGGCCAAAATCTACAGGTAGGCACTTTGCAAAAAACACCTGTATTTTCTTTCAAAAATGTGATGTGTCCACATTGTGTTTTGGGGCATTTCCTGTCACGGGCGATAGGCCTAGCCACACAAGTGAGGTATCATGTTTATCGGGAGACTTAGGGGAACACTGGGAGGAAGGAAATTTGTGGCTCCTCTCAGATTCCACAACTTTCTGTCACCGGAATGTGAGGAAAACGTGTTTTTTTAGCCAAATTTTGAGGTTTGCAATGGATTCTGGGTAACTGAACCTGGTCAGAGCCCCACAAGTCAACACATCTTGGATTCACCTAGGTCTCTAGTTTTCAAAAATGCACAGGTTTGGTAGGTTTCCCTAGGTGCCGGCTGAGCTAGAGGCCAAAATCTACAGGTAGGCACTTTGCAAAAAACACCTCTGTTTTCTGTCAAAAATTGTGATGTGTCCACGTTGTGTTTAGGGGCATTTCCTGTCGCGGGCGATAGGCCTAGCCACACAAGTGAGGTATCATTTTTATCGGGAGACTTGGGAGAACGCTGGGTGGAAGGAAATTTGTGGCTCCTCTCAGATTCCACAACTTTCTGTCACCGAAATGTGAGGAAAATGTGTTTTTTTAGCCACATTTTGAGGTTTTCAAAGGATTCTGGGTAACAGAACCTGGTCAGAGCCCCACAAGTCACCCCATCGTGGATTCCCCTAGGTCTCTAGTTTTCAAAAATGCACAGGTTTGGTAGGTTTCCCTAGGTGCCGGCTGAGCTAGAGGCCAAAATCTACAGGTAGGCACTTTGCAAAAAACACATCTGTTTTCTTTCAAAAAATGTGATGTGTCCACGTTGTGTTTTGGGGCATTTCCTGTCACGGGCGCTAGGCCTACCCACACAAGTGAGGTATCATTTTTATCGGGAGACTTAGGGGAACGCTGGGTGGAAGGAAATTTGTGGCTCCTCTCAAGTTCTACAACTTTCTGTCACCGGAATGTGAGGAAAACGTGTTTATTTTAGCCAAATTGTGAGGTTTGCAATGGATTCTGGGTAACTGAACCTGGTCAGAGCCCCACAAGTCAACCCATCTTGGATTCCCCTAGGTCTCTAGTTTTCAAAAATGCACAGGTTTGGTAGGTTTCCCTAGGTGCCGGCTGAGCTAGAGGCCAAAATCTACAGGTAGGCACTTTGCAAAAAACACCTGTATTTTCTTTCAAAAAATGTGATGTGTCCACATTGTGTTTTGGGGCATTTCCTGTCACGGGCGCTAGGCCTACCCACACAAGTGAGATATCATGTTTATCGGGAGACTTAGGGGAACGCTGGGAGGAAGGAAATTTGTGGCTCCTCTCAGGTTCCAAACTTTCTGTCACCAAAATGTGAGGAAAACGTGTTTTTTTAGCCAAATTTTGAGGTTTGCAAAGGATTCTGGGTAACTGAACCTGGTCAGAGCCCCACAAGTCACCCCATCTTGGATTCCCCGAGGTCTCCAGTTTTAAAAAATGCACAGGTTTGGTAGGTTTCCCTAGGTGCCGGCTGAGCTAGGGGCCAAAATCTACAGGTAGGCACTTTACAAAAAGCACCTCTGTTTTCTGTCAAAAAATGTGATGTGTCCACGTTGTGTTTTGGGGCATTTCCTGTCACGGGCGCTAGGCCTACCCACACAAGTGAGGTATCATTTTTATCGGGAGACTTGGGAGAACGCTGGGTGGAAGGAAATGTGTGGCTCCTCTCAGATTCCAGAACTTTCTGTCACCGAAATGTGAGGAAAATGTGTTTTTTTAGCCAAATTTTGAGGTTTGCAAAGGATTGTGGGTAACAGAACCTGGTCAGAGCCCCAAATGTCACCCCATCGTGGATTCCCCTAGGTCTTTAGTTTTCAAAAATGCACAGGTTTGGTAGGTTTCCCTAGGTGCCGGGTGAGCTAGAGGCCAAAATCTACAGGTAGGCACTTTGCAAAAAACACATCTGCTTTCTTTCAAAAAATGTGATGTGTCCACGTTGTGTTTTGGGGCATTTTCTGTCACGGGCGCTAGGCCTACCCACACAAGTGAGGTATCATTTTTATCGGGAGACTTGGGGGAACGCTGGCTGGAAGGAAATTTGTGGCTCCTCTCAGTTTTCACAACTTTCTGTCACCGGAATGTGAGGAAAACGTGTTTTTTTAGCCAAATTTTGAGGTTTGCAATGGATTCTGGGTAACTGAACCTGGTCAGAGCCCCACAAGTCACCCCATCTTGGATTCCCCTAGGTCTCTAGTTTTCAAAAATGCACAGGTTTGTTAGATTTCCCTAGGTGCCGGCTGAGCTAGAGGCCAATATCTACAGGTAGGCACTTTGTAAAAAACACCTCTGTTTTCTGTCAAAAATTGTGATGTGTCCACGTTGTGTTTAGGGGCATTTCCTGTCGCGGGCGATAGGCCTAGCCACACAAGTGAGTTATCATTTTTATCGGGAGACTTGGGGGAACGCTGGGTGGAAGGAAATTTGTGGCTCCTCTCAGATTCCACAACTTTCTGTCACCGGAATGTGAGGAAAACGTGTTTTTTTAGCCAAAATTTGAGGTTTGCAATGGATTCTGGGTAACAGAACCTCCTCAGAGCCCCACAAGTCACCCCATCTTGGATTCCCCTAGGTCTCTAGTTTTAAAAAATGCACAGGTTTGTTAGATTTCCCTAGGTGCTGGCTGAGCTAGAGGCCAATATCTACAGGTAGGCACTTTGTAAAAAACACCTCTGTTTTCTGTCAAAAATTGTGATGTGTCCACGTTGTGTTTAGGGGCATTTCCTGTCGCGGGCGATAGGCCTAGCCACACAAGTGAGGTATCATTTTTATCGGGAGACTTGGGAGAACGCTGGGTGGAAGGAAATTTGTGGCTCCTCTCAGATTCCAGAACTTTCTGTCACCGAAATGTGAGGAAAATGTGTTTTTTTAGCCACATTTTGAGGTTTGCAAAGGATTCTGGGTAAAAGAACCTGGTCAGAGCCCCACAAGTCACCCCATCTTGGATTCCCCTAGGTCTCTAGTTTTAAAAAATGCACAGGTTTGGTAGGTTTCCCTAGGTGCCGGCTGAGCTAGAGGCCAAAATCTACAGGTAGGCACTTTGCAAAAAACACATCTGTTTTCTTTCAAAAAATGTGATGTGTCCACGTTGTGTTTTGTGGCATTTCCTGTCACGGGCGCTAGGCCTACCCACACAAGTGAGGTATCATTTTTATCGGGAGACTTAGTGGAACGCTGGGTGGAAGGAAATTTGTGGCTCCTCTCAGATTCCACAACTTTCTGTCACTGGAATGTGAGGAAAACGTGTTTTTTTAGCCAAATTTTGAGGTTTGCAATGGATTCTGGGTAACTGAACCTGGTCAGAGCCCCACAAGTCAACCCATCTTGGATTCCCCTAGGTCTCTAGTTTTCAAAAATGCACAGGTTTGGTAGGTTTCCCCAGGTGCCGGCTGAGCTAGAGGCCAAAATCTACAGGTAGGCACTTTGCAAAAAACACCTGTATTTTCTTTCAAAATATGTGATGTGTCCACATTGTGTTTTGGGGCATTTCCTGTCACGGGCGCTAGGCCTACCCACACAAGTGAGGTAGCATGTTTATCGGGAGACTTAGGGGAACGCTGGGAGGAAGGAAATTTGTGGCTCCTCTCAGGTTCCAAACTTTCTGTCACCGAAATGTGAGGAAGACGTGTTTTTTTAGCCAAATTTTGATGTTTGCAATGGATTGTGGGTAACTGAACCTGGTCAGAGCCCTACAAGTCACCCCATCTTGGATTCCCCTAGGTCTCCAGTTTTAAAAAATGCACAGGTTTGGTAGGTTTCCCTAGGTGCCGGCTGAGCTAGGGGCCAAAATCTACAGGTAGGCACTTTACAAAAAACACCTCTGTTTTCTTTCAAAAAATGTGATGTGTCCACGTTGTGTTTTGGGGCATTTCCTGTCACGGGCGCTAGGCCTACCCACACAAGTGAGGTATCATTTTTATCGGGAGACTTGGGAGAACGCTGGGTGGAAGGAAATTTGTGGCTCCTCTCAGATTCCAGAACTTTCTGTCACCGAAATGTGAGGAAAATGTGTTTTTTTAGCCAAATTTTGAGGTTTGCAAAGGATTCTGGGTAACAGAACCTGGTCAGAGCCCCAAAAGTCACCCCATCGTGGATTCCCCTAGGTCTTTAGTTTTCAAAAATGCACAGGTTTGGTAGGTTTCCCTAGGTGCCGGGTGAGCTACAGGCCAAAATCTACAGGTAGGCACTTTGCAAAAAACACATCTGTTTTCTTTCAAAAAATGTGATGTGTCCACGTTGTGTTTTGGGGCATTTCCTGTCACGGGCGCTAGGCCTACCCACACAAGTGAGGTATCATTTTTATCGGGAGACTTGGGGGAACGCTGGGTGGAAGGAAATTTGTGGCTCCTCTCAGATTCCACAACTTTCTGTCACCGGAATGTGAGGAAAACGTGTTTTTTTTAGCCAAATTTTGAGGTTTGCAATGGATTCTGGGTAACTGAACCTGGTCAGAGCCCCACAAGTCACCCCATCTTGGATTCCCCTAGGTCTCTAGTTTTCAAAAATGCACAGGTTTGTTAGATTTCCCTAGGTGCCGGCTGAGCTAGAGGCCAATATCTACAGGTAGGCACTTTGTAAAAAACACCTCTCTTTTCTGTCAAAAATTGTGATGTGTCCACGTTGTGTTTAGGGGCATTTCCTGTTGCGGGCGATAGGCCTGGCCCCACAAGTGAGGTATCATTTTTATCGGGAGACTTGGGGGAACGCTGGGTGGAAGGAAATTTGTGGCTCCTCTCAGATTCCACAACTTTCTGTCACCGGAATGTGAGGAAAATGTGTTTTTTTAGCCAAATTTTGAGGTTTGCAATGGATTCTGGGGAACAGAACCTGGTCAGAGCCCCACAAGTCACCCCATCTTGGATTCCCCTAGGTCTCTAGTTTTCAAAAATGCACAGGTTTGTTAGATTTCCCTAGGTGCCGGCTGAGCTAGAGGCCAATATCTACAGGTAGGCACTTTGTAAAAAACACCTCTGTTTTCAGTAAAAAATTGTGATGTGTCCACGTTGTGTTTAGGGGCATTTCCTGTCGCGGGCGATAGGCCTAGCCACACAAGTGAGGTATCATTTTTATCGGGAGACTTGGGAGAACGCTGGTTGGAAGGAAATTTGTGGCTCCTCTCAGATTCCAGAACTTTCTGTCACCGAAATGTGAGGAAAATGTGTTTTTTTAGCCAAATTTTGAGGTTTGCAAAGGATTCTGGGTAACTGAACCTGGTCAGAGCCCCACAAGTCAACCCATCTTGGATTCCCCTAGGTCTCTAGTTTTCAAAAATGCACAGGTTTGGTAGGTTTCCCTAGGTGCCGTCTGAGCTAGAGGCCAAAATCTACAGGTAGGCACTTTGCAAAAAACACCTGTATTTTCTTTCAAAAAATGTGATGTGTCCACATTGTGTTTTGGGGCATTTCCTGTCACGGGCGATAGGCCTAGCCACACAAGTGAGGTATCATGTTTATCGGGAGACTTAGGGGAACACTGGGAGGAAGGAAATTTGTGGCTCCTCTCAGATTCCACAACTTTCTGTCACCGGAATGTGAGGAAAACGTGTTTTTTTAGCCAAATTTTGAGGTTTGCAATGGATTCTGGGTAACTGAACCTGGTCAGAGCCCCACAAGTCAACACATCTTGGATTCACCTAGGTCTCTAGTTTTCAAAAATGCACAGGTTTGGTAGGTTTCCCTAGGTGCCGGCTGAGCTAGAGGCCAAAATCTACAGGTAGGCACTTTGCAAAAAACACCTCTGTTTTCTGTCAAAAATTGTGATGTGTCCACGTTGTGTTTAGGGGCATTTCCTGTCGCGGGCGATAGGCCTAGCCACACAAGTGAGGTATCATTTTTATCGGGAGACTTGGGAGAACGCTGGGTGGAAGGAAATTTGTGGCTCCTCTCAGATTCCACAACTTTCTGTCACCGAAATGTGAGGAAAATGTGTTTTTTTAGCCACATTTTGAGGTTTTCAAAGGATTCTGGGTAACAGAACCTGGTCAGAGCCCCACAAGTCACCCCATCGTGGATTCCCCTAGGTCTCTAGTTTTCAAAAATGCACAGGTTTGGTAGGTTTCCCTAGGTGCCGGCTGAGCTAGAGGCCAAATCTACAGGTAGGCACTTTGCAAAAAACACATCTGTTTTCTTTCAAAAAATGTGATGTGTCCACGTTGTGTTTTGGGGCATTTCCTGTCACGGGCGCTAGGCCTACCCACACAAGTGAGGTATCATTTTTATCGGGAGACTTAGGGGAACGCTGGGTGGAAGGAAATTTGTGGCTCCTCTCAAGTTCTACAACTTTCTGTCACCGGAATGTGAGGAAAACGTGTTTATTTTAGCCAAATTGTGAGGTTTGCAATGGATTCTGGGTAACTGAACCTGGTCAGAGCCCCACAAGTCAACCCATCTTGGATTCCCCTAGGTCTCTAGTTTTCAAAAATGCACAGGTTTGGTAGGTTTCCCTAGGTGCCGGCTGAGCTAGAGGCCAAAATCTACAGGTAGGCACTTTGCAAAAAACACCTGTATTTTCTTTCAAAAAATGTGATGTGTCCACATTGTGTTTTGGGGCATTTCCTGTCACGGGCGCTAGGCCTACCCACACAAGTGAGATATCATGTTTATCGGGAGACTTAGGGGAACGCTGGGAGGAAGGAAATTTGTGGCTCCTCTCAGGTTCCAAACTTTCTGTCACCAAAATGTGAGGAAAACGTGTTTTTTTAGCCAAATTTTGAGGTTTGCAAAGGATTCTGGGTAACTGAACCTGGTCAGAGCCCCACAAGTCACCCCATCTTGGATTCCCCGAGGTCTCCAGTTTTAAAAAATGCACAGGTTTGGTAGGTTTCCCTAGGTGCCGGCTGAGCTAGGGGCCAAAATCTACAGGTAGGCACTTTACAAAAAAGCACCTCTGTTTTCTGTCAAAAAATGTGATGTGTCCACGTTGTGTTTTGGGGCATTTCCTGTCACGGGCGCTAGGCCTACCCACACAAGTGAGGTATCATTTTTATCGGGAGACTTGGGAGAACGCTGGGTGGAAGGAAATGTGTGGCTCCTCTCAGATTCCAGAACTTTCTGTCACCGAAATGTGAGGAAAATGTGTTTTTTTAGCCAAATTTTGAGGTTTGCAAAGGATTGTGGGTAACAGAACCTGGTCAGAGCCCCAAATGTCACCCCATCGTGGATTCCCCTAGGTCTTTAGTTTTCAAAAATGCACAGGTTTGGTAGGTTTCCCTAGGTGCCGGGTGAGCTAGAGGCCAAAATCTACAGGTAGGCACTTTGCAAAAACACATCTGCTTTCTTTCAAAAAATGTGATGTGTCCACGTTGTGTTTTGGGGCATTTTCTGTCACGGGCGCTAGGCCTACCCACACAAGTGAGGTATCATTTTTATCGGGAGACTTGGGGGAACGCTGGCTGGAAGGAAATTTGTGGCTCCTCTCAGTTTTCACAACTTTCTGTCACCGGAATGTGAGGAAAACGTGTTTTTTTAGCCAAATTTTGAGGTTTGCAATGGATTCTGGGTAACTGAACCTGGTCAGAGCCCCACAAGTCACCCCATCTTGGATTCCCCTAGGTCTCTAGTTTTCAAAAATGCACAGGTTTGTTAGATTTCCCTAGGTGCCGGCTGAGCTAGAGGCCAATATCTACAGGTAGGCACTTTGTAAAAAACACCTCTGTTTTCTGTCAAAAATTGTGATGTGTCCACGTTGTGTTTAGGGGCATTTCCTGTCGCGGGGCGATAGGCCTAGCCACACAAGTGAGTTATCATTTTTATCGGGAGACTTGGGGGAACGCTGGGTGGAAGGAAATTTGTGGCTCCTCTCAGATTCCACAACTTTCTGTCACCGGAATGTGAGGAAAACGTGTTTTTTTAGCCAAAATTTGAGGTTTGCAATGGATTCTGGGTAACAGAACCTCCTCAGAGCCCCACAAGTCACCCCATCTTGGATTCCCCTAGGTCTCTAGTTTTAAAAAATGCACAGGTTTGTTAGATTTCCCTAGGTGCTGGCTGAGCTAGAGGCCAATATCTACAGGTAGGCACTTTGTAAAAAACACCTCTGTTTTCTGTCAAAAATTGTGATGTGTCCACGTTGTGTTTAGGGGCATTTCCTGTCGCGGGCGATAGGCCTAGCCACACAAGTGAGGTATCATTTTTATCGGGAGACTTGGGAGAACGCTGGGTGGAAGGAAATTTGTGGCTCCTCTCAGATTCCAGAACTTTCTGTCACCGAAATGTGAGGAAAATGTGTTTTTTTAGCCACATTTTGAGGTTTGCAAAGGATTCTGGGTAAAAGAACCTGGTCAGAGCCCCACAAGTCACCCCATCTTGGATTCCCCTAGGTCTCTAGTTTTAAAAAATGCACAGGTTTGGTAGGTTTCCCTAGGTGCCGGCTGAGCTAGAGGCCAAAATCTACAGGTAGGCACTTTGCAAAAAACACATCTGTTTTCTTTCAAAAAATGTGATGTGTCCACGTTGTGTTTTGTGGCATTTCCTGTCACGGGCGCTAGGCCTACCCACACAAGTGAGGTATCATTTTTATCGGGAGACTTAGTGGAACGCTGGGTGGAAGGAAATTTGTGGCTCCTCTCAGATTCCACAACTTTCTGTCACTGGAATGTGAGGAAAACGTGTTTTTTTAGCCAAATTTTGAGGTTTGCAATGGATTCTGGGTAACTGAACCTGGTCAGAGCCCCACAAGTCAACCCATCTTGGATTCCCCTAGGTCTCTAGTTTTCAAAAATGCACAGGTTTGGTAGGTTTCCCCAGGTGCCGGCTGAGCTAGAGGCCAAAATCTACAGGTAGGCACTTTGCAAAAAACACCTGTATTTTCTTTCAAAATATGTGATGTGTCCACATTGTGTTTTGGGGCATTTCCTGTCACGGGCGCTAGGCCTACCCACACAAGTGAGGTAGCATGTTTATCGGGAGACTTAGGGGAACGCTGGGAGGAAGGAAATTTGTGGCTCCTCTCAGGTTCCAAACTTTCTGTCACCGAAATGTGAGGAAAGACGTGTTTTTTTAGCCAAATTTTGATGTTTGCAATGGATTGTGGGTAACTGAACCTGGTCAGAGCCCTACAAGTCACCCCATCTTGGATTCCCCTAGGTCTCCAGTTTTAAAAAATGCACAGGTTTGGTAGGTTTCCCTAGGTGCCGGCTGAGCTAGGGGCCAAAATCTACAGGTAGGCACTTTACAAAAAACACCTCTGTTTTCTTTCAAAAAATGTGATGTGTCCACGTTGTGTTTTGGGGCATTTCCTGTCACGGGCGCTAGGCCTACCCACACAAGTGAGGTATCATTTTTATCGGGAGACTTGGGAGAACGCTGGGTGGAAGGAAATTTGTGGCTCCTCTCAGATTCCAGAACTTTCTGTCACCGAAATGTGAGGAAAATGTGTTTTTTTAGCCAAATTTTGAGGTTTGCAAAGGATTCTGGGTAACAGAACCTGGTCAGAGCCCCAAAAGTCACCCCATCGTGGATTCCCCTAGGTCTTTAGTTTTCAAAAATGCACAGGTTTGGTAGGTTTCCCTAGGTGCCGGGTGAGCTACAGGCCAAAATCTACAGGTAGGCACTTTGCAAAAAACACATCTGTTTTCTTTCAAAAAATGTGATGTGTCCACGTTGTGTTTTGGGGCATTTCCTGTCACGGGCGCTAGGCCTACCCACACAAGTGAGGTATCATTTTTATCGGGAGACTTGGGGGAACGCTGGGTGGAAGGAAATTTGTGGCTCCTCTCAGATTCCACAACTTTCTGTCACCGGAATGTGAGGAAAACGTGTGTTTTTTTAGCCAAATTTTGAGGTTTGCAATGGATTCTGGGTAACTGAACCTGGTCAGAGCCCCACAAGTCACCCCATCTTGGATTCCCCTAGGTCTCTAGTTTTCAAAAATGCACAGGTTTGTTAGATTTCCCTAGGTGCCGGCTGAGCTAGAGGCCAATATCTACAGGTAGGCACTTTGTAAAAAACACCTCTCTTTTCTGTCAAAAATTGTGATGTGTCCACGTTGTGTTTAGGGGCATTTCCTGTTGCGGGCGATAGGCCTGGCCCCACAAGTGAGGTATCATTTTTATCGGGAGACTTGGGGGAACGCTGGGTGGAAGGAAATTTGTGGCTCCTCTCAGATTCCACAACTTTCTGTCACCGGAATGTGAGGAAAATGTGTTTTTTTAGCCAAATTTTGAGGTTTGCAATGGATTCTGGGGAACAGAACCTGGTCAGAGCCCCACAAGTCACCCCATCTTGGATTCCCCTAGGTCTCTAGTTTTCAAAAATGCACAGGTTTGTTAGATTTCCCTAGGTGCCGGCTGAGCTAGAGGCCAATATCTACAGGTAGGCACTTTGTAAAAAACACCTCTGTTTTCTGTAAAAAATTGTGATGTGTCCACGTTGTGTTTAGGGGCATTTCCTGTCGCGGGCGATAGGCCTAGCCACACAAGTGAGGTATCATTTTTATCGGGAGACTTGGGAGAACGCTGGGTGGAAGGAAATTTGTGGCTCCTCTCAGATTCCAGAACTTTCTGTCACCGAAATGTGAGGAAAATGTGTTTTTTTAGCCAAATTTTGAGGTTTGCAAAGGATTCTGGGTAACTGAACCTGGTCAGAGCCCCACAAGTCAACCCATCTTGGATTCCCCTAGGTCTCTAGTTTTCAAAAATGCACAGGTTTGGTAGGTGTCCCTAGGTGCCGGGTGAGCTACAGGCCAAAATCTACAGGTAGGCACTTTGCAAAAAACACATCTGTTTTCTTTCAAAAAATGTGATGTGTCCACGTTGTGTTTTGGGGCATTTCCTGTCACGGGCGCTAGGCCTACCCACACAAGTGAGGTATCATTTTTATCGGGAGACTTGGGGGAACGCTGGGTGGAAGGAAATTTGTGGCTCCTCTCAGATTCCACAACTTTCTGTCACCGGAATGTGAGGAAAACGTGTTTTTTTTAGCCAAATTTTGAGGTTTGCAATGGATTCTGGGTAACTGAACCTGGTCAGAGCCCCACAAGTCACCCCATCTTGGATTCCCCTAGGTCTCTAGTTTTCAAAAATGCACAGGTTTGTTAGATTTCCCTAGGTGCCGGCTGAGCTAGAGGCCAATATCTACAGGTAGGCACTTTGTAAAAAACACCTCTCTTTTCTGTCAAAAATTGTGATGTGTCCACGTTGTGTTTAGGGGCATTTCCTGTTGCGGGCGATAGGCCTGGCCCCACAAGTGAGGTATCATTTTTATCGGGAGACTTGGGGGAACGCTGGGTGGAAGGAAATTTGTGGCTCCTCTCAGATTCCACAACTTTCTGTCACCGGAATGTGAGGAAAATGTGTTTTTTTAGCCAAATCTTGAGGTTTGCAATGGATTCTGGGGAACAGAACCTGGTCAGAGCCCCACAAGTCACCCCATCTTGGATTCCCCTAGGTCTCTAGTTTTCAAAAATGCACAGGTTTGTTAGATTTCCCTAGGTGCCGGCTGAGCTAGAGGCCAATATCTACAGGTAGGCACTTTGTAAAAAACACCTCTGTTTTCTGTAAAAAATTGTGATGTGTCCACGTTGTGTTTAGGGGCATTTCCTGTCGCGGGCGATAGGCCTAGCCACACAAGTGAGGTATCATTTTTATCGGGAGACTTGGGAGAACGCTGGGTGGAAGGAAATTTGTGGCTCCTCTCAGATTCCAGAACTTTCTGTCACCGAAATGTGAGGAAAATGTGTTTTTTTAGCCAAATTTTGAGGTTTGCAAAGGATTCTGGGTAACTGAACCTGGTCAGAGCCCCACAAGTCAACCCATCTTGGATTCCCCTAGGTCTCTAGTTTTCAGAAATGCACAGGTTTGGTAGGTTTCCCTAGGTGCCGTCTGAGCTAGAGGCCAAAATCTACAGGTAGGCACTTTGCAAAAAACACCTGTATTTTCTTTCAAAAAATGTGATGTGTCCACATTGTGTTTTGGGGCATTTCCTGTCACGGGCGCTAGGCCTACCCACACAAGTGAGGTATCATGTTTATCGGGAGACTTAGGGGAACACTGGGAGGAAGGAAATTTGTGGCTCCTCTCAGATTCCAAACTTTCTGTCACCGAAATGTGAGGAAAATGTGTTTTTTTAGCCAAATTTTGAGGTTTGCAAAGGATTGTGGGTAACAGAACCTGGTCAGAGCCCCAAAAGTCACCCCATCGTGGATTCCCCTAGGTTTTTAGTTTTCAAAAATGCACAGGTTTGGTAGGTTTCCCTAGGTGCCGGGTGAGCTAGAAGCCAAAATCTACAGGTAGGCACTTTGCAAAAAACACATCTGTTTTCTTTAAAAAAATGTGATGTGTCCACGTTGTGTTTTGGGGCATTTCCTGTCACGGGCGCTAGGCCTACCCACACAAGTGAGGTATCATTTTTATCGGGAGACTTGGGGGAACGCTGGGTGGAAGGAAATTTGTGGCTCCTCTCAGATTCCACAACTTTCTGTCACCAGAATGTGAGGAAAACGTGTTTTTTTAGCCAAATTTTGAGGTTTGCAATGGATTCTGGGTAACTGAACCTGGTCAGAGCCCCACAAGTCATCCCATCTTGGATTCTCCTAGGTCTCTAGTTTTCAAAAATGCACAGGTTTGTCAGATTTCCCTAGGTGCCGGCTGAGCTAGAGGCCAATATCTACAGGTAGGCACTTTGTAAAAAACACCTCTGTTTTCTGTCAAAAATTGTGATGTGTCCACGTTGTGTTTAGGGGCATTTCCTGTCGCGGGCGATAGGCCTAGCCACACAAGTGAGGTATCATTTTTATCGGGAGACTTGGGGGAACGCTGGGTGGAAGGAAATTTGTGGCTCCTCTCAGATTCCACAACATTCTGTCACCGAAATGTGAGGAAAATGTGTTTTTTTAGCCACATTTTGAGGTTTTCAAAGGATTCTGGGTAACAGAACCTGGTCAGAGCCCCACAAGTCACCCCATCGTGGATTCCCCTAGGTCTCTAGTTTTCAAAAATGCACAGGTTTGGTATGTTTCCCTAGGTGCCGGCTGAGCTAGAGGCCAAAATCTACAGGTAGGCACTTTGCAAAAAACACATCTGTTTTCTTTCAAAAAATGAGATGTGTCCACGTTGTGTTTTGGGGCATTTCCTGTCACGGGCGCTAGGCCTACCCACACAAGTGAGGTATCATTTTTATCGGGAGACTTAGGGGAACGCTGGGTGGAAGGAAATTTGTGGCTCCTCTCAAGTTCTACAACTTTCTGTCACCGGAATGTGAGGAAAACGTGTTTTTTTAGCCAAATTGTGAGGTTTGCAATGGATTCTGGGTAACTGAACCTGGTCAGAGCCCCACAAGTCAACCCATCTTGGATTCCCCTAGGTCTCTAGTTTTCAAAAATGCACAGGTTTGGTAGGTTTCCCTAGGTGCCGGCTGAGCTAGAGGCCAAAATCTACAGGTAGGCACTTTGCAAAAAACACCTGTATTTTCTTTCAAAAAATGTGATGTGTCCACATTGTGTTTTGGGGCATTTCCTGTCACGGGCGCTAGGCCTACCCACACAAGTGAGATATCATGTTTATCGGGAGACTTAGGGGAACGCTGGGAGGAAGCAAATTTGTGGCTCCTCTCAGGTTCCAAAATTTCTGTCACCAAAATGTGAGGAAAACGTGTTTTTTTAGCCAAATTTTGAGGTTTGCAAAGGATTCTGGGTAACTGAACCTGGTCAGAGCCCCACAAGTCACCCCATCTTGGATTCCCCGAGGTCTCCAGTTTTAAAAAATGCACAGGTTTGGTAGGTTTCCCTAGGTGCCGGCTGAGCTAGGGGCCAAAATCTACAGGTAGGCACTTTACAAAAAGCACCTCTGTTTTCTGTCAAAAAATGTGATGTGTCCACGTTGTGTTTTGGGGCATTTCCTGTCACGGGCGCTAGGCCTACCCACACAAGTGAGGTATCATTTTTATCGGGAGACTTGGGAGAACGCTGGGTGGAAGGAAATGTGTGGCTCCTCTCAGATTCCAGAACTTTCTGTCACCGAAATGTGAGGAAAATGTGTTTTTTTAGCCAAATTTTGAGGTTTGCAAAGGATTGTGGGTAACAGAACCTGGTCAGAGCCCCAAAAGTCACCCCATCGTGGATTCCCCTAGGTCTTTAGTTTTCAAAAATGCACAGGTTTGGTAGGTTTCCCTAGGTGCCGGGTGAGCTAGAGGCCAAAATCTACAGGTAGGCACTTTGCAAAAAACACATCTGCTTTCTTTCAAAAAATGTGATGTGTCCACGTTGTGTTTTGGGGCATTTTCTGTCACGGGCGCTAGGCCTACCCACACAAGTGAGGTATCATTTTTATCGGGAGACTTGGGGGAACGCTGGCTGGAAGGAAATTTGTGGCTCCTCTCAGTTTTCACAACTTTCTGTCACCGGAATGTGAGGAAAACGTGTTTTTTTAGCCAAATTTTGAGGTTTGCAATGGATTCTGGGTAACTGAACCTGGTCAGAGCCCCACAAGTCACCCCATCTTGGATTCCCCTAGGTCTCTAGTTTTCAAAAATGCACAGGTTTGTTAGATTTCCCTAGGTGCCGGCTGAGCTAGAGGCCAATATCTACAGGTAGGCACTTTGTAAAAAACACCTCTGTTTTCTGTCAAAAATTGTGATGTGTCCACGTTGTGTTTAGGGGCATTTCCTGTCGCGGGCGATAGGCCTAGCCACACAAGTGAGGTATCATTTTTATCGGGAGACTTGGGGGAACGCTGGGTGGAAGGAAATTTGTGGCTCCTCTCAGATTCCACAACTTTCTGTCACCGGCATGTGAGGAAAACGTGTTTTTTTAGCCAAAATTTGAGGTTTGCAATGGATTCTGGGTAACAGAACCTGCTCAGAGCCCCACAAGTCACCCCATCTTGGATTGCCCTAGGTCTCTAGTTTTAAAAAATGCACAGGTTTGTTAGATTTCCCTAGGTGCTGGCTGAGCTAGAGGCCAATATCTACAGGTAGGCACTTTGTAAAAAACACCTCTGTTTTCTGTCAAAAATTGTGATGTGTCCACGTTGTGTTTAGGGGCATTTCCTGTCGCGGGCGATAGGCCTAGCCACACAAGTGAGGTATCATTTTTATCGGGAGACTTGGGAGAACGCTGGGTGGAAGGAAATTTGTGGCTCCTCTCAGATTCCAGAACTTTCTGTCACCGAAATGTGAGGAAAATGTGTTTTTTTAGCCACATTTTGAGGTTTGCAAAGGATTCTGGGTAAAAGAACCTGGTCAGAGCCCCACAAGTCACCCCATCGTGGATTCCCCTAGGTCTCTAGTTTTCAAAAATGCACAGGTTTGGTAGGTTTCCCTAGGTGCCGGCTGAGCTAGAGGCCAAAATCTACAGGTAGGCACTTTGCAAAAAACACATCTGTTTTCTTTAAAAAAATGTGATGTGTCCACGTTGTGTTTTGTGGCATTTCCTGTCACGGGCGCTAGGCCTACCCACACAAGTGAGGTATCATTTTTATCGGGAGACTTAGGGGAACGCTGGGTGGAAGGAAATTTGTGGCTCCTCTCAGATTCCACAACTTTCTGTCACCGGAATGTGAGGAAAACGTGTTTTTTTAGCCAAAATTTGAGGTTTGCAATGGATTCTGGGTAACAGAACCTGCTCAGAGCCCCACAAGTCACCCCATCTTGGATTCCCCTAGGTCTCTAGTTTTAAAAAATGCACAGGTTTGTTAGATTTCCCTAGGTGCTGGCTGAGCTAGAGGCCAATATCTACAGGTAGGCACTTTGTAAAAAACACCTCTGTTTTCTGTCAAAAATTGTGATGTGTCCACGTTGTGTTTAGGGGCATTTCCTGTCGCGGGCGATAGGCCTAGCCACACAAGTGAGGTATCATTTTTATCGGGAGACTTGGGAGAACGCTGGGTGGAAGGAAATTTGTGGCTCCTCTCAGATTCCAGAACTTTCTGTCACCGAAATGTGAGGAAAATGTGTTTTTTTAGCCACATTTTGAGGTTTGCAAAGGATTCTGGGTAAAAGAACCTGGTCAGAGCCCCACAAGTCACCCCATCGTGGATTCCCCTAGGTCTCTAGTTTTCAAAAATGCACAGGTTTGGTAGGTTTCCCTAGGTGCCGGCTGAGCTAGAGGCCAAAATCTACAGGTAGGCACTTTGCAAAAAACACATCTGTTTTCTTTCAAAAAATGTGATGTGTCCACGTTGTGTTTTGTGGCATTTCCTGTCACGGGCGCTAGGCCTACCCACACAAGTGAGGTATCATTTTTATCGGGAGACTTAGGGGAACGCTGGGTGGAAGGAAATTTGTGGCTCCTCTCAGATTCCACAACTTTCTGTCACTGGAATGTGAGGAAAACGTGTTTTTTTAGCCAAATTTTGAGGTTTGCAATGGATTCTGGGTAACTGAACCTGGTCAGAGCCCCACAAGTCAACCCATCTTGGATTCCCCTAGGTCTCTAGTTTTCAAAAATGCACAGGTTTGGTAGGTTTCCCCAGGTGCCGGCTGAGCTAGAGGCCAAAATCTACAGGTAGGCACTTTGCAAAAAACACCTGTATTTTCTTTAAAAAAATGTGATGTGTCCACATTGTGTTTTGGGGCATTTCCTGTCACGGGCGCTAGGCCTACCCACACAAGTGAGGTAGCATGTTTATCGGGAGACTTAGGGGAACGCTGGGAGGAAGGAAATTTGTGGCTCCTCTCAGGTTCCAAACTTTCTGTCACCGAAATGTGAGGAAGACGTGTTTTTTTAGCCAAATTTTGATGTTTGCAATGGATTGTGGGTAACTGAACCTGGTCAGAGCCCTACAAGTCACCCCATCTTGGATTCCCCTAGGTCTCCAGTTTTAAAAAATGCACAGGTTTGGTAGGTTTCCCTAGGTGCCGGCTGAGCTAGGGGCCAAAATCTACAGGTAGGCACTTTACAAAAAACACCTCTGTTTTCTTTCAAAAAATGTGATGTGTCCACGTTGTGTTTTGGGGCATTTCCTGTCACGGGCGCTAGGCCTACCCACACAAGTGAGGTATCATTTTTATCGGGAGACTTGGGAGAACGCTGGGTGGAAGGAAATTTGTGGCTCCTCTCAGATTCCAGAACTTTCTGTCACCGAAATGTGAGGAAAATGTGTTTTTTTAGCCAAATTTTGAGGTTTGCAAAGGATTCTGGGTAACAGAACCTGGTCAGAGCCCCAAAAGTCACCCCATCGTGGATTCCCCTAGGTCTTTAGTTTTCAAAAATGCACAGGTTTGGTAGGTTTCCCTAGGTGCCGGGTGAGCTACAGGCCAAAATCTACAGGTAGGCACTTTGCAAAAAACACATCTGTTTTCTTTCAAAAAATGTGATGTGTCCACGTTGTGTTTTGGGGCATTTCCTGTCACGGGCGCTAGGCCTACCCACACAAGTGAGGTATCATTTTTATCGGGAGACTTGGGGGAACGCTGGGTGGAAGGAAATTTGTGGCTCCTCTCAGATTCCACAACTTTCTGTCACCGGAATGTGAGGAAAACGTGTTTTTTTTAGCCAAATTTTGAGGTTTGCAATGGATTCTGGGTAACTGAACCTGGTCAGAGCCCCACAAGTCACCCCATCTTGGATTCCCCTAGGTCTCTAGTTTTCAAAAATGCACAGGTTTGTTAGATTTCCCTAGGTGCCGGCTGAGCTAGAGGCCAATATCTACAGGTAGGCACTTTGTAAAAAACACCTCTCTTTTCTGTCAAAAATTGTGATGTGTCCACGTTGTGTTTAGGGGCATTTCCTGTTGCGGGCGATAGGCCTGGCCCCACAAGTGAGGTATCATTTTTATCGGGAGACTTGGGGGAACGCTGGGTGGAAGGAAATTTGTGGCTCCTCTCAGATTCCACAACTTTCTGTCACCGGAATGTGAGGAAAATGTGTTTTTTTAGCCAAATTTTGAGGTTTGCAATGGATTCTGGGGAACAGAACCTGGTCAGAGCCCCACAAGTCACCCCATCTTGGATTCCCCTAGGTCTCTAGTTTTCAAAAATGCACAGGTTTGTTAGATTTCCCTAGGTGCCGGCTGAGCTAGAGGCCAATATCTACAGGTAGGCACTTTGTAAAAAACACCTCTGTTTTCTGTAAAAAATTGTGATGTGTCCACGTTGTGTTTAGGGGCATTTCCTGTCGCGGGCGATAGGCCTAGCCACACAAGTGAGGTATCATTTTTATCGGGAGACTTGGGAGAACGCTGGGTGGAAGGAAATTTGTGGCTCCTCTCAGATTCCAGAACTTTCTGTCACCGAAATGTGAGGAAAATGTCTTTTTTTAGCCAAATTTTGAGGTTTGCAAAGGATTCTGGGTAACTGAACCTGGTCAGAGCCCCACAAGTCAACCCATCTTGGATTCCCCTAGGTCTCTAGTTTTCAGAAATGCACAGGTTTGGTAGGTTTCCCTAGGTGCCGTCTGAGCTAGAGGCCAAAATCTACAGGTAGGCACTTTGCAAAAAACACCTGTATTTTCTTTCAAAAAATGTGATGTGTCCTCATTGTGTTTTGGGGCATTTCCTGTCACGGGCGCTAGGCCTACCCACACAAGTGAGGTATCATGTTTATCGGGAGACTTAGGGGAACACTGGGAGGAAGGAAATTTGTGGCTCCTCTCAGGTTCCAAACTTTCTGTCACCGAAATGTGAGGAAAATGTGTTTTTTTAGCCAAATTTTGAGGTTTGCAAAGGATTGTGGGTAACAGAACCTGGTCAGAGCCCCAAAAGTCACCCCATCGTGGATTCCCCTAGGTTTTTAGTTTTAAAAAATGCACAGGTTTGGTAGGTTTCCCTAGGTGCCGGGTGAGCTAGAGGCCAAAATCTACAGGTAGGCACTTTGCAAAAAACACATCTGTTTTCTTTCAAAAAATGTGATGTGTCCACGTTGTGTTTTGGGGCATTTCCTGTCACGGGCGCTAGGCCTACCCACACAAGTGAGGTATCATTTTTATCGGGAGACTTGGGGGAACGCTGGGTGGAAGGAAATTTGTGGCTCCTCTCAGATTCCACAACTTTCTGTCACCAGAATGTGAGGAAAACGTGTTTTTTTAGCCAAATTTTGAGGTTTGCAATGGATTCTGGGTAACTGAACCTGGTCAGAGCCCCACAAGTCATCCCATCTTGGATTCCCCTAGGTCTCTAGTTTTCAAAAATGCACAGGTTTGTCAGATTTCCCTAGGTGCCGGCTGAGCTAGAGGCCAATATCTACAGGTAGGCACTTTGTAAAAAACACCTCTGTTTTCTGTCAAAAATTGTGATGTGTCCACGTTGTGTTTAGGGGCATTTCCTGTCGCGGGCGATAGGCCTAGCCACACAAGTGAGGTATCATTTTTATCGGGAGACTTGGGGGAACGCTGGGTGGAAGGAAATGTGTGGCTCCTCTCAGATTCCACAACATTCTGTCACCGAAATGTGAGGAAAATGTGTTTTTTTAGCCACATTTTGAGGTTTTCAAAGGATTCTGGGTAACAGAACCTGGTCAGAGCCCCACAAGTCACCCCATCGTGGATTCCCCTAGGTCTCTAGTTTTCAAAAATGCACAGGTTTGGTAGGTTTCCCTAGGTGCCGGGTGAGCTAGAGGCCAAAATCTACAGGTAGGCACTTTGCAAAAAACACATCTGCTTTCTTTCAAAAAATGTGATGTGTCCACGTTGTGTTTTGGGGCATTTTCTGTCACGGGCGCTAGGCCTACCCAAACAAGTGAGGTATCATTTTTATCGGGAGACTTGGGGGAACGCTGGGTGGAAGGAAATTTGTGGCTCCTCTCAGATTCCACAACTTTCTGTCACCGGAATGTGAGGAAAACGTGTTTTTTTAGCCAAATTTTGAGGTTTGCAATGGATTCTGGGTAACAGAACCTGGTCAGAGCCCCACAAGTCACCCCATCTTGGATTCCCCTAGGTCTCTAGTTTTCAAAAATGCACAGGTTTGTTAGATTTCCCTAGGTGCTGGCTGAGCTAGAGGCCAATATCTACAGGTAGGCACTTTGTAAAAAACACCTCTGTTTTCTGTCAAAAATTGTGATGTATCCACGTTGTGTTTAGGGGCATTTCCTGTCGCGGGCGATAGGCCTAGCCACACAAGTGAGGTATCATTTTTATCGGGAGACTTGGGAGAACGCTGGGTGGAAGGAAATTTGTGGCTCCTCTCAGATTCCAGAACTTTCTGTCACCGAAATGTGAGGAAAATGAGTTTTTTTAGCCACATTTTGAGGTTTGCAAAGGATTCTGGGTAAAAGAACCTGGTCAGAGCCCCACAAGTCACCCCATCGTGGATTCCCCTAGGTCTCTAGTTTTCAAAAATGCACAGGTTTGGTAGGTTTCCCTAGGTGCCGGCTGAGCTAGAGGCCAAAATCTACAGGTAGGCACTTTGCAAAAAACACATCTGTTTTCTTTCAAAAAATGTGATGTGTCCACGTTGTGTTTTGGGGCATTTCCTGTCACGGGCGCTAGGCCTACCCACACAAGTCAGGTATCATTTTTATCGGGAGACTTAGGGGAACGCTGGGTGGAAGGAAATTTGTGGCTCCTCTCAAGTTCCACAACTTTCTGTCACCGCAATGTGAGGAAAACGTGTTTTTTAAGCCAAATTTTGAGGTTTGCAATGGATTCTGGGTAACTGAACCTGGTCAGAGCCCCACAAGTCAACCCATCTTGGATTCCCCTAGGTCTCTAGTTTTCAAAAATGCACAGGTTTGGTAGGTTTCCCTAGGTGCCGGCTGAGCTAGAGGCCAAAATCTACAGGTAGGCACTTTGCAAAAAACACCTGTATTTTCTTTCAAAAAATGTGATGTGTCCACATTGTGTTTTGGGGCATTTCCTGTCACGGGCGCTAGGCCTACCCACACAAGTGAGGTAGCATGTTTATCGGGAGACTTAGGGGAACGCTGGGAGGAAGGAAATTTGTGGCTCCTCTCAGGTTCCAAACTTTCTGTCACCGAAATGTGAGGAAAACGTGTTTTTTTAGCCAAATTTTGAGGTTTGCAAAGGATTCTGGGTAACTGAACCTGGTAAGAGCCCTACAAGTCACCCCATCTTGGATTCCCCTAGGTCTCCAGTTTTAAAAAATGCACAGGTTTGGTAGGTTTCCCTAGGTGCCGGCTGAGCTAGGGGCCAAAATCTACAGGTAGGCACTTTACAAAAAACACCTCTGTTTTCTTTCAAAAAATGTGATGTGTCCACGTTGTGTTTTGGGGCATTTCCTGTCACGGGCGCTAGGCCTACCCACACAAGTGATGTATCATTTTTATCGGGAGACTTGGGGGAACGCTGGGTGGAAGGAAATTTGTGGCTCCTCTCAGATTCCACAACTTTCTGTCACCGGAATGTGAGGAAAACGTGTTTTTTTAGCCAAATTTTGAGGTTTGCAATGGATTCTGGGTAACTGAACCTAGTCAGAGCCCAACAAGTCACCCCATCTTGGATTCCCCTAGGTCTCTAGTTTTAAAAAATGCACAGGTTTGTTAGATTTCCCTAGGTGCCGGCTGAGCTAGAGGCCAATATCTACAGGTAGGCACTTTGTAAAAAACACCTCTGTTTTCTGTCAAAAATTGTGATGTGTCCACGTTGTGTTTAGGGGCATTTCCTGTTGCGGGCGATAGGCCTAGCCACACAAGTGAGGTATCATTTTTATCGGGAGACTTGGGGGAACGCTGGGTGGAAGGAAATTTGTGGCTCCTCTCAGATTCCAGAACTTTCTGTCACCGAAATGTGAGGAAAATGTGTTTTTTTAGCCAAATTTTGAGGTTTGCAAAGGATTGTGGGTAACAGAACCTGGTCAGAGCCCCAAAAGTCACCCCATCGTGGATTCCCCTAGGTCTTTCGTTTTCAAAAATGCACAGGTTTGGTAGGTTTCCCTAGGTGCCGGGTGAGCTAGAGGCCAAAATCTACAGGTAGGCACTTTGCAAAAAACGCATCTGTTTTCTTTCAAAAAATGTGATGTGTCCACGTTGTGTTTTGGGGCATTTCCTGTCACGGGCGCTAGGCCTACCCACACAAGTGAGGTATCATTTTTATCGGGAGACTTGGGGGAACGCTGGGTGGAAGGAAATTTGTGGCTCCTCTCAGATTCCACAACTTTCTGTCACCGGAATGTGAGGAAAACGTGTTTTTTTAGCCAAATTTTGAGGTTTGCAATGGATTCTGGGTAACTGAACCTGGTCAGAGCCCCACAAGTCACCCCATCTTGGATTCCCCTAGGTCTCTAGTTTTCAAAAATGCACAGGTTTGTTAGATTTCCCTAGGTGCCGGCTGAGCTAGAGGCCAATATCTACAGGTAGGCACTTTGTAAAAAACACCTCTGTTTTCTGTCAAAAATTGTGATGTGTCCACGTTGTGTTTAGGGGCATTTCCTGTCGCGGGCGATAGGCCTAGCCACACAAGTGAGGTATCATTTTTATCGGGAGACTTGGGAGAACGCTGGGTGGAAGGAAATTTGTGGCTCCTCTCAGATTCCAGAACTTTCTGTCACCGAAATGTGAGGAAAACGTGTTTTTTTAGCCACATTTTGAGGTTTGCAAAGGATTCTGGGTAACAGAACCTGGTCAGAGCCAAACATGTCAACCCATCTTGGATTCCCCTAGGTCTCTAGTTTTCAAAAATGCACAGGTTTGGTAGGTTTCCCTAGGTGCCCGGCTGAGCTAGAGGCCAAAATCTACAGGTAGGCACTTTGCAAAAAACACCTGTATTTTCTTTCAAAAAATGTGATGTGTCCACATTGTGTTTTGGGGCATTTCCTGTCACGGGCGCTAGGCCTACCCACACAAGTGAGGTAGCATGTTTATCGGGAGACTTAGGGGAACGCTGGGAGGAAGGAAATTTGTGGCTCCTCTCAGGTTCCAAACTTTCTGTCACCGAAATGTGAGGAAAACTTGTTTTTTTAGCCAAATTTTGAGGTTTGCAAAGGATTCTGGGTAACTGAACCTGGTAAGAGCCCTACAAGTCACCCAATCTTGGATTCCCCTAGGTCTCCAGTTATAAAAAATGCACAGGTTTGGTAGGTTTCCCTAGGTGCCGGCTGAGCTAGGGGCCAAAATCTACAGGTAGGCACTTTACAAAAAACACCTCTGTTTTCTTTCAAAAAATGTGATGTGTCCACGTTGTGTTTTGGGGCATTTCCTGTCACGGGCGCTAGGCCTACCCACACAAGTGAGGTATCATTTTTATCGGGAGACTTGGGAGAACGCTGGGTGGAAGGAAATTTGTGGCTCCTCTCACATTCCAGAACTTTCTTTCACCGAAATGTGAGGAAAATGTGTTTTTTTAGCCAAATTTTGAGGTTTGCAAAGGATTCTGGGTAACAGAACCTGGTCACAGCCCCAAAAGTCACCCCATCGTGGATTCCCCTAGGTCTTTAGTTTTCAAAAATGCACAGGTTTGGTAGGTTTCCCTAGGTGCCGGGTGAGCTACAGGCCAAAATCTACAGGTAGGCACTTTGTAAAAAACACCTCTGTTTTCTGTAAAAAATTGTGATGTGTCCACGTTGTGTTTAGGGGCATTTCCTGTCACGGGCGATAGGCCTACCCACACAAGTGAGGTATCATTTTTATCAGGAGACTTGGGAGAACGCTGGGTGGAAGGAAATGTGTGGCTCCTCTCAGATTCCACAACTTTCTGTCACCGGAATGTGAGGAAAACGTGTTTTTTTAGCCAAATTTTGAGGTTTGCAATGGATTCTGGGTAACTGAACCTGGTCAGAGCCCCACAAGTCACCCCATCTTGGATTCCCCTAGGTCTCTAGTTTTCAAAAATGCACAGGTTTGTTAGATTTCTCTAGGTGCCGGCTGAGCTAGAGGCCAATATCTACAGGTAGGCACTTTGTAAAAAACACCTCTGTTTTCTGTCAAAAATTGTGATGTGTCCACGTTGTGTTTAGGGGCATTTCCTGTCGCGGGCGATAGGCCTAGCCACACAAGTGAGGTATCATTTTTATCGGGAGACTTGGGGGAACGCTGGGTGGAAGGAAATTTGTGGCTCCTCTCAGATTCCACAACTTTCTGTCACCGGAATGTGAGGAAAACGTGTTTTTTTAGCCAAATTTTGAGGTTTGCAATGGATTCTGGGTAACAGAACCTGGTCAGAGCCCCACAAGTCACCCCATCTTGGATTCCCCTAGGTCTCTAGTTTTCAAAAATGCACAGGTTTGTTAGATTTCCCTAGGTGCTGGCTGAGCTAGAGGCCAATATCTACAGGTAGGCACTTTGTAAAAAACACCTCTGTTTTCTGTCAAAAATTGTGATGTGTCCACGTTGTGTTTAGGGGCATTTCCTGTCGCGGGCGATAGGCCTAGCCACACAAGTGAGGTATCATTTTTATCGGGAGACTTGGGAGAACGCTGGGTGGAAGGAAATTTGTGGCTCCTCTCAGATTCCAGAACTTTCTGTCACCGGAATGTGAGGAAAATGTGTTTTTTTAGCCACATTTTGAGGTTTGCAAAGGATTCTGGGTAAAAGAACCTGGTCAGAGCCCCAAAAGTCACCCCATCGTGGATTCCCCTAGGTCTTTAGTTTTCAAAAATGCACAGGTTTGGTAGGTTTCCCTAGGTGCCGGGTGAGCTAGAGGCCAAAATCTACAGGTAGGCACTTTGCAAAAAACACATCTGCTTTCTTTCAAAAAATGTGATGTGTCCACGTTGTGTTTTGGGGCATTTTCTGTCACGGGCGCTAGGCCTACCCAAACAAGTGAGGTATCATTTTTATCGGGAGACTTGGGGGAACGCTGGGTGGAAGGAAATTTGTGGCTCCTCTCAGATTCCACAACTTTCTGTCACCGGAATGTGAGGAAAACGTGTTTTTTTAGCCAAATTTTGAGGTTTGCAATGGATTCTGGGAAACAGAACCTGGTCAGAGCCCCACAAGTCACCCCATCTTGGATTCCCCTAGGTCTCTAGTTTTCAAAAATGCACAGGTTTGTTAGATTTCCCTAGGTGCTGGCTGAGCTAGAGGCCAATATCTACAGGTAGGCACTTTGTAAAAAACACCTCTGTTTTCTGTCAAAAATTGTGATGTATCCACGTTGTGTTTAGGGGCATTTCCTGTCGCGGGCGATAGGCCTAGCCACACAAGTGAGGTATCATTTTTATCGGGAGACTTGGGAGAACGCTGGGTGGAAGGAAATTTGTGGCTCCTCTCAGATTCCAGAACTTTCTGTCACCGAAATGTGAGGAAAATGTGTTTTTTTAGCCACATTTTGAGGTTTGCAAAGGATTCTGGGTAAAAGAACCTGGTCAGAGCCCCACAAGTCACCCCATCGTGGATTCCCCTAGGTCTCTAGTTTTCAAAAATGCACAGGTTTGGTAGGTTTCCCTAGGTGCCGGCTGAGCTAGAGGCCAAAATCTACAGGTAGGCACTTTGCAAAAAACACATCTGTTTTCTTTCAAAAAATGTGATGTGTCCACGTTGTGTTTTGGGGCATTTGCTGTCACGGGCGCTAGGCCTACCCACACAAGTGAGGTATCATTTTTATCGGGAGACTTAGGGGAACGCTGGGTGGAAGGAAATTTGTGGCTCCTCTCAAGTTCCACAACTTTCTGTCACCGCAATGTGAGGAAAACGTGTTTTTTAAGCCAAATTTTGAGGTTTGCAATGGATTCTGGGTAACTGAACCTGGTCAGAGCCCCACAAGTCAACCCATCTTGGATTCCCCTAGGTCTCTAGTTTTCAAAAATGCACAGGTTTGGTAGGTTTCCCTAGGTGCCGGCTGAGCTAGAGGCCAAAATCTACAGGTAGGCACTTTGCAAAAAACACCTGTATTTTCTTTCAAAAAATGTGATGTGTCCACATTGTGTTTTGGGGCATTTCCTGTCACGGGCGCTAGGCCTACCCACACAAGTGAGGTAGCATGTTTATCGGGAGACTTAGGGGAACGCTGGGAGGAAGGAAATTTGTGGCTCCTCTCAGGTTCCAAACTTTCTGTCACCGAAATGTGAGGAAAACTTGTTTTTTTAGCCAAATTTTGAGGTTTGCAAAGGATTCTGGGTAACTGAACCTGGTAAGAGCCCTACAAGTCACCCAATCTTGGATTCCCCTAGGTCTCCAGTTTTAAAAAATGCACAGGTTTGGTAGGTTTCCCTAGGTGCCGGCTGAGCTAGGGGCCAAAATCTACAGGTAGGCACTTTACAAAAAACACCTCTGTTTTCTTTCAAAAAATGTGATGTGTCCACGTTGTGTTTTGGGGCATTTCCTGTCACGGGCGCTAGGCCTACCCACACAAGTGAGGTATCATTTTTATCGGGAGACTTGGGAGAACGCTGGGTGGAAGGAAATTTGTGGCTCCTCTCACATTCCAGAACTTTCTTTCACCGAAATGTGAGGAAAATGTGTTTTTTTAGCCAAATTTTGAGGTTTGCAAAGGATTCTGGGTAACAGAACCTGGTCACAGCCCCAAAAGTCACCCCATTGTGGATTCCCCTAGGTCTTTAGTTTTCAAAAATGCACAGGTTTGGTAGGTTTCCCTAGGTGCCGGGCGAGCTACAGGCCAAAATCTACAGGTAGGCACTTTGTAAAAAACACCTCTGTTTTCTGTAAAAAATTGTGATGTGTCCACGTTGTGTTTAGGGGCATTTCCTGTCACGGGCGATAGGCCTACCCACACAAGTGAGGTATCATTTTTATCAGGAGACTTGGGAGAACGCTGGGTGGAAGGAAATGTGTGGCTCCTCTCAGATTCCACAACTTTCTGTCACCGGAATGTGAGGAAAACGTGTTTTTTTAGCCAAATTTTGAGGTTTGCAATGGATTCTGGGTAACTGAACCTGGTCAGAGCCCCACAAGTCACCCCATCTTGGATTCCCCTAGGTCTCTAGTTTTCAAAAATGCACAGGTTTGTTAGATTTCTCTAGGTGCCGGCTGAGCTAGAGGCCAATATCTACAGGTAGGCACTTTGTAAAAAACACCTCTGTTTTCTGTCAAAAATTGTGATGTGTCCACGTTGTGTTTAGGGGCATTTCCTGTCGCGGGCGATAGGCCTAGCCACACAAGTGAGGTATCATTTTTATCGGGAGACTTGGGGGAACTCTGGGTGGAAGGAAATTTGTGGCTCCTCTCAGATTCCACAACTTTCTGTCACCGGAATGTGAGGAAAACTTGTTTTTTTAGCCAAATTTTGAGGTTTGCAATGGATTCTGGGTAACAGAACCTGGTCAGAGCCCCACAAGTCACCCCATCTTGGATTCCCCTAGGTCTCTAGTTTTCAAAAATGCACAGGTTTGTTAGATTTCCCTAGGTGCTGGCTGAGCTAGAGGCCAATATCTACAGGTAGGCACTTTGTAAAAAACACCTCTGTTTTCTGTCAAAAATTGTGATGTGTCCACGTTGTGTTTAGGGGCATTTCCTGTCGCGGGCGATAGGCCTAGCCACACAAGTGAGGTATCATTTTTATCGGGAGACTTGGGAGAACGCTGGGTGGAAGGAAATTTGTGGCTCCTCTCAGATTCCAGAACTTTCTGTCACCGAAATGTGAGGAAAATGTGTTTTTTTAGCCACATTTTGAGGTTTGCAAAGGATTCTGGGTAAAAGAACCTGGTCAGAGCCCCACAAGTCACCCCATCGTGGATTCCCCTAGGTCTCTAGTTTTCAAAAATGCACAGGTTTGGTAGGTTTTTCCCTAGGTGCTGGCTGAGCTAGAGGCCAAAATCTACAGGTAGGCACTTTGCAAAAAACACATCTGTTTTCTTTAAAAAAATGTGATGTGTCCACGTTGTGTTTTGGGGCATTTCCTGTCACGGGCGCTAGGCCTACCCACACAAGTGAGGTATCATTTTTATCGGGAGACTTAGGGGAACGCTGGGCGGAAGGAAATTTGTGGCTCCTCTCAAGTTCCACAACTTTCTGTCACCGCAATGTGAGGAAAACGTGTTTTTTTAGCCAAATTTTGAGGTTTGCAATGGATTCTGGGTAACTGAACCTGGTCACAGCCCCACAAGTCAACCCATCTTGGATTCCCCTAGGTCTCTAGTTTTCAAAAATGCACAGGTTTGGTAGGTTTCCCTAGGTGCCGGCTGAGCTAGAGGCCAAAATCTACAGGTAGGCACTTTGCAAAAAAACACCTGTATTTTCTTTCAAAAAATGTGATGTGTCCACATTGTGTTTTGGGGCATTTCCTGTCACGGGCGCTAGGCCTACCCACACAAGTGAGGTAGCATGTTTATCGGGAGACTTAGGGGAACGCTGGGAGGAAGGAAATTTGTGGCTCCTCTCAGGTTCCAAACTTTCTGTCACCGAAATGTGAGGAAAACGTGTTTTTTTAGCCAAATTTTGAGGTTTGCAAAGGATTCTGGGTAACTGAACCTGGTACGAGCCCTACAAGTCACCCCATCTTGGATTCCCCTAGGTCTCCAGTTTTAAAAAATGCACAGGTTTGGTAGGTTTCCCTAGGTGCCGGCTGAGCTAGGGGCCAAAATCAACAGGTAGGCACTTTACAAAAAACACCTCTGTTTTCTTTCAAAAAATGTGATGTGTCCACGTTGTGTTTTGGGGCATTTCCTGTCACGGGCGCTAGGCCTACCCACACAAGTGAGGTATCATTTTTATCGGGAGACTTGGGGGAACGCTGGGTGGAAGGAAATTTGTGGCTCCTCTCAGATTCCACAACTTTCTGTCACCGGAATGTGAGGAAAACGTGTTTTTTTAGCCAAATTTTGAGGTTTGCAATGGATTCTGGGTAACTGAACCAGGTCAGAGCCCAACAAGTCACCCCATCTTGGATTCCCCTAGGTCTATAGTTTTCAAAAATGCACAGGTTTGTTAGATTTCCCTAGGTGCCGGCTGAGCTAGAGGCCAATATCTACAGGTAGGCACTTTGTAAAAAACACCTCTGTTTTCTGTCAAAAAATTGTGATGTGTCCACGTTGTGTTTAGGGGCATTTCCTGTCGCGGGCGATAGGCCTAGCCACACAAGTGAGGTATCATTTTTATCGGGAGACTTGGGGGAACGCTGGGTGGAAGGAAATTTGTGGCTCCTCTCAGATTCCACAACTTTCTGTCACCGAAATGTGAGGAAAATGTGTTTTTTTTAGCCACATTTTGAGGTTTGCAAAGGATTCTGGGTAAAAGAACCTGGTCAGAGCCCCACAAGTCACCCCATCGTGGATTCCCCTAGGTCTCTAGTTTTCAAAAATGCACAGTTTGGTAGGTTTCCCTAGGTGCTGGCTGAGCTAGAGGCCAAAATCTACAGGTAGGCACTTTGCAAAAAACACATCTGTTTTCTTTAAAAAAAATGTGATGTGTCCACATTGTGTTTTGGGGCATTTCCTGTCACGGGCGCTAGGCCTACCCACACAAGTGAGGTATCATTTTTATCGGGAGACTTAGGGGAACGCTGGGCGGAAGGAAATTTGTGGCTCCTCTCAAGTTCCACAACTTTCTGTCACCGCAATGTGAGGAAAACGTGTTTTTTTAGCCAAATTTTGAGGTTTGCAATGGATTCTGGGTAACTGAACCTGGTCACAGCCCCACAAGTCAACCCATCTTGGATTCCCCTAGGTCTCTAGTTTTCAAAAATGCACAGGTTTGGTAGGTTTCCCTAGGTGCCGGCTGAGCTAGAGGCCAAAATCTACAGGTAGGCACTTTGCAAAAAACACCTGTATTTTCTTTCAAAAAATGTGATGTGTCCACATTGTGTTTTGGGGCATTTCCTGTCACGGGCGCTAGGCCTACCCACACAAGTGAGGTAGCATGTTTATCGGGAGACTTAGGGGAACGCTGGGAGGAAGGAAATTTGTGGCTCCTCTCAGGTTCCAAACTTTCTGTCACCGAAATGTGAGGAAAACGTGTTTTTTTAGCCAAATTTTGAGGTTTGCAAAGGATTCTGGGTAACTGAACCTGGTACGAGCCCTACAAGTCACCCCATCTTGGATTCCCCTAGGTCTCCAGTTTTAAAAAATGCACAGGTTTGGTAGGTTTCCCTAGGTGCCGGCTGAGCTAGGGGCCAAAATCAACAGGTAGGCACTTTACAAAAAACACCTCTGTTTTCTTTCAAAAAATGTGATGTGTCCACGTTGTGTTTTGGGGCATTTCCTGTCACGGGCGCTAGGCCTACCCACACAAGTGAGGTATCATTTTTATCGGGAGACTTGGGGGAACGCTGGGTGGAAGGAAATTTGTGGCTCCTCTCAGATTCCACAACTTTCTGTCACCGGAATGTGAGGAAAACGTGTTTTTTTAGCCAAATTTTGAGGTTTGCAATGGATTCTGGGTAACTGAACCAGGTCAGAGCCCAACAAGTCACCCCATCTTGGATTCCCCTAGGTCTATAGTTTTCAAAAATGCACAGGTTTGTTAGATTTCCCTAGGTGCCGGCTGAGCTAGAGGCCAATATCTACAGGTAGGCACTTTGTAAAAAAAACTCTGTTTTCTGTCAAAAATTGTGATGTGTCCACGTTGTGTTTAGGGGCATTTCCTGTTGCGGGCGATAGGCCTAGCCACACAAGTGAGGTATCATTTTTATCGGGAGACTTGGGGGAACGCTGGGTGGAAGGAAATTTGTGGCTCCTCTCAGATTCCAGAACTTTCTGTCACCGAAATGTGAGGAAAATGTGTTTTTTTAGCCAAATTTTGAGGTTTGCAAAGGATTGTGGGTAACAGAACCTGGTCAGAGCCCCAAAAGTCACTCCATCGTGGATTCCCCTAGGTCTTTCGTTTTCAAAAATGCACAGGTTTGGTAGGTTTCCCTAGGTGCCGGGTGAGCTAGAGGCCAAAATCTACAGATAGGCACTTTGCAAAAAACGCATCTGTTTTCTTTCAAAAAATTTGATGTGTCCACGTTGTGTTTTGGGGCATTTCCTGTCACGGGCGCTAGGCCTATCCACACAAGTGAGGTATCATTTTTATCGGGAGACTTGGGGGAACGCTGGGTGGAAGGAAATTTGTGGCTCCTCTCAGATTCCACAACTTTCTGTCACCGGAATGTGAGGAAAACGTGTTTTTTTAGCCAAATTTTGAGGTTTGCAATGGATTCTGGGTAACTGAACCTGGTCAGAGCCCCACAAGTCACCCCATCTTGGATTCCCCTAGGTCTCTAGTTTTCAAAAATGCACAGGTTTGTTAGTTTTCCCTAGGTGCCCGGCTGAGCTAGAGGCCAATATCTACAGGTAGGCACTTTGTAAAAAACACCTCTGTTTTCTGTCAAAAATTGTGATGTGTCCACGTTGTGTTTAGGGGCATTTCCTGTCGCGGGCGATAGGCCTAGCCACACAAGTGAGGTATCATTTTCATCGGGAGACTTGGGAGAACGCTGGGTGGAAGGAAATTTGTGGCTCCTCTCAGATTCCAAAACTTTCTGTCACCGAAATGTGAGGAAAATGTGTTTTTTTAGCCACATTTTGAGGTTTGCAAAGGATTCTGGGTAACAGAACCTGGTCAGAGCCCCACAAGTCAACCCATCTTGGATTCCCCTAGGTCTCTAGTTTTCAAAAATGCACAGGTTTGGTAGGTTTCCCTAGGTGCCGGCTGAGCTAGAGGCCAAAATCTACAGGTAGGCACTTTGCAAAAAACACCTGTATTTTCTTTCAAAAAATGTGATGTGTCCACATTGTGTTTTGGGGCATTTCCTGTCACGGGCGCTAGGCCTACCCACACAAGTGAGGTAGCATGTTTATCGGGAGACTTAGGGGAACGCTCGGAGGAAGGAAATTTGTGGCTCCTCTCAGGTTCCAAACTTTCTGTCACCGAAATGTGAGGAAAACGTGTTTTTTTAGCCAAATTTTGAGGTTTGCAAAGGATTCTGGGTAACTGAACCTGGTAAGAGCCCTACAAGTCACCCCATCTTGGATTCCCCTAGGTCTCCAGTTATAAAAAATGCACAGGTTTGGTAGGTTTCCCTAGGTGCCGGCTGAGCTAGGGGCCAAAATCTACAGGTAGGCACTTTACAAAAAACACCCTCTGTTTTCTTTAAAAAAATGTGATGTGTCCACGTTGTGTTTTGGGGCATTTCCTGTCACGGGCGCTAGGCCTACCCACACAAGTGAGGTATCATTTTTATCGGGAGACTTGGAGAAACGCTGGGTGGAAGGAAATTTGTGGCTCCTCTCAGATTCCAGAACTTTCTGTCACTGAAATGTGAGGAAAATGTGTTTTTTTAGCCAAATTTTGAGGTTTGCAAAGGATTCTGGGTAACAGAACCTGGTCAGAGCCCCAAAAGTCACCCCATCGTGGATTCCCCTAGGTCTTTAGTTTTCAAAAATGCACAGGTTTGGTAGGTTTCCCTAGGTGCCGGGTGAGCTACAGGCCAAAATCTACAGGTAGGCACTTTGCAAAAAACACATCTGTTTTCTTTCAAAAAATGTGATGTGTCCACGTTGTGTTTTGGGACATTTCCTGTCACGGGCGCTAGGCCTACCCACACAAGTGAGGTATCATTTTTATCGGGAGACTTGGGGGAACGCTGGGTGGAAGGAAATTTGTGGCTCCTCTCAGATTCCACAACTTTCTGTCACCGGAATGTGAGGAAAATGTGTTTTTTTAGCCAAATTTTGAGGTTTGCAATGGATTCTGGGTAACTGAACCTGGTCAGAGCCCCACAAGTCACCCCATCTTGGATTCCCCTAGGTCTCTAGTTTTCAAAAATGCACAGGTTTGTTAGATTTCCCTAGGTGGCGGCTGAGCTAGAGGCCAATATCTACAGGTAGGCACTTTGTAAAAAACACCTCTGTTTTCTGTAAAAAATTGTGATGTGTCCACATTGTGTTTAGGGGCATTTCCTGTCGCGGGCGATAGGCCTAGCCACACAAGTGAGGTATCATTTTTATCGGGAGACTTGGGAGAACGCTGGGTGGAAGGAAATTTGTGGCTCCTCTCAGATTCCAGAACTTTCTGTCACCGAAATGTGAGGAAAATGTGTTTTTTTAGCCAAATTTTGAGGTTTGCAAAGGATTCTGGGTAACCGAACCTGGTCAGAGCCCCACAAGTCAACCCATCTTGGATTCCCCTAGGTCTCTAGTTTTCAAAAATGCACAGGTTTGGTAGGTTTCCCTAGGTGCCGTCTGAGCTAGAGGCCAAAATCTACAGGTAGGCACTTTGCAAAAAACACCTGTATTTTCTTTCAAAAAATGTGATGTGTCCACATTGTGTTTTGGGGCATTTCCTGTCACGGGCGCTAGCCCTACCCACACAAGTGAGGTATCATGTTTATCGGGAGACTTAGGGGAACGCTAGGAGGAAGGAAATTTGTGGCTCCTCTCAGGTTCCAAACTTTCTGTCACCAAAATGTGAGGAAAACGTGTTTTTTTAGCCAAATTTTGAGGTTTGCAAAAGATTCTGGGTAACTGAACCTGGTCAGAGCCCCACAAGTCACCCCATCTTGGATTCCCCGAGGTCTCCAGTTTTAAAAAATGCACAGGTTTGGTAGGTTTCCCTAGGTGCCGGCAGAGCTAGGGGCCAAAATCTACAGGTAGGCACTTTACAAAAAACACCTCTGTTTTCTGTCAAAAAATGTGATGTGTCCACGTTGTGTTTTCGGGCATTTCCTGTCACGGGCGCTAGGCCTACCCACACAAGTGAGGTATCATTTTTATCGGGAGACTTGGGAGAACGCTGGGTGGAAGGAAATGTGTGGCTCCTCTCAGATTCCACAACTTTCTGTCACCGGAATGTGAGGAAAACGTGTTTTTTTAGCCAAATTTTGAGGTTTGCAATGGATTCTGGGTAACTGAACCTGGTCAGAGCCCCACAAGTCATCCCATCTTGGATTCCCCTAGGTCTCTAGTTTTAAAAAATGCACAGATTTGTTAGATTTCCCTAGGTGCCCGGCTGAGCTAGAGGCCAATATCTACAGGTAGGCACTTTGTAAAAAACACCTCTGTTTTCGGTCAAAAATTGTGATGTGTCCACGTTGTGTTTAGGGGCATTTCCTGTCGCGGGCGATAGGCCTAGCCACACAAGTGAGGTATCATTTTTATCGGGAGACTTGGGAGAACGCTGGGTGGAAGGAAATTTGTGGCTCCTCTCAGATTCCAGAACTTTCTGTCACCGAAATGTGAGGAAAATGTGTTTTTTTAGCCACATTTTGAGGTTTGCAAAGGATTCTGGGTAAAAGAACCTGGTCAGAGCCCCACAAGTCACCCCATCGTGGATTCCCCTAGGTCTCTAGTTTTCAAAAATGCACAGGTTTGGTAGGTTTCCCTAGGTGCCGGCTGAGCTAGAGGCCAAAATCTACAGGTAGGCACTTTGCAAAAAAACACATCTGTTTTCTTTCAAAAAATGTGATGTGTCCACGTTGTGTTTTGGGGCATTTCCTGTCACGGGCGCTAGGCCTACCCACACAAGTGAGGTATCATTTTTATCGGGAGACTTAGGGGAACGCTGGGCGGAAGGAAATTTGTGGCTCCTCTCAAGTTCCACAACTTTCTGTCACCGCAATGTGAGGAAAACGTGTTTTTTAGCCAAATTTTGAGGTTTGCAATGGATTCTGGGTAACTGAACCTGGTCACAGCCCCACAAGTCAACCCATCTTGGATTCCCCTAGGTCTCTAGTTTTCAAAAATGCACAGGTTTGGTAGGTTTCCCTAGGTGCCGGCTGAGCTAGAGGCCAAAATCTACAGGTAGGCACTTTGCAAAAAACACCTGTATTTTCTTTCAAAAAATGTGATGTGTCCACATTGTGTTTTGGGGCATTTCCTGTCACGGGCGCTAGGCCTACCCACACAAGTGAGGTAGCATGTTTATCGGGAGACTTAGGGGAACGCGGGAGACTTAGGGGAACGCTGGGAGGAAGGAAATTTGTGGCTCCTCTCAGGTTCCAAACTTTCTGTCACCGAAATGTGAGGAAAACGTGTTTTTTTAGCCAAATTTTGAGGTTTGCAAAGGATTCTGGGTAACTGAACCTGGTAAGAGCCCTACAAGTCACCCCATCTTGGATTCCCTAGATCTCCAGTTTTAAAAAATGCACAGGTTTGGTAGGTTTCCCTAGGTGCCGGCTGAGCTAGGGGCCAAAATCTACAGGTAGGCACTTTACAAAAAACACCTCTGTTTTCTTTAAAAAAATGTGATGTGTCCACATTGTGTTTTGGGGCATTTCCTGTCACAGGCGCTAGGCCTACCCACACAAGTGAGGTAGCATGTTTATCGGGAGACTTAGGGGAACGCTGGGAGGAAGGAACTTTGTGGCTCCTCTCAGGTTCCAAACTTTCTGTCACCGAAATGTGAGGAAAATGTGTTTTTTTAGCCAAATTTTGAGGTTTGCAAAGGATTCTGGGTAACTGAACCTGGTAAGAGCCCTACAAGTCACCCCATCTTGGATTCCCCTAGGTCTCCAGTTTTAAAAAATTCACAGGTTTGGTAGGTTTCCCTAGGTGCCGGCTGAGCTAGGGGCCAAATCTACAGGTAGGCACTTTACAAAAAACACCTCGGTTTTCTTTAAAAAAATGTGATGTGTCCACGTTGTGTTTTGGGGCATTTCCTGTCACGGGCGCTAGGCCTACCCACACAAGTGAGGTATCATTTTTATCGGGAGACTTGGGGGAACGCTGGGTGGAAGGAAATTTGTGGCTCCTCTCAGATTCCACAACTTTCTGTCACCGGAATGTGAGGAAAACGTGTTTTTTTAGCCAAATTTTGAGGTTTGCAATGGATTCTGGGTAACTGAACCTGGTCAGAGCCCAACAAGTCACCCCATCTTGGATTCCCCTAGGTCTCTAATTTTCAAAAATGCACAGGTTTGTTAGATTTCCCTAGGTGCCGGCTGAGCTAGAGGCCAATATCTACAGGTAGGCACTTTGTAAAAAACACCTCTGTTTTCTGTCAAAAATTGTGATGTGTCCACGTTGTGTTTAGGGGCATTTCCTGTTGCGGGCGATAGGCCTAGCCACACAAGTGAGGTATCATTTTTATCGGGAGACTTGGGGGAACGCTGGGTGGAAGGAAATTTGTGGCTCCTCTCAGATTCCAGAACTTTCTGTCACCGAAATGTGAGGAAAATGTGTTTTTTTAGCCAAATTTTGAGGTTTGCAAAGGATTGTGGGTAACAGAACCTGGTCAGAGCCCCAAAAGTCACCCCATCGTGGATTCCCCTAGGTCTTTCGTTTTCAAAAATGCACAGGTTTGGTAGGTTTCCCTAGGTGCCGGGTGAGCTAGAGGCCAAAATCTACAGGTAGGCACTTTGCAAAAAACGCATCTGTTTTCTTTCAAAAAATGTGATGTGTCCACGTTGTGTTTTGGGGCATTTCCTGTCACGTGCGCTAGGCCTACCCACACAAGTGAGGTATCATTTTTATCGGGAGACTTGGGGGAACGCTGGGTGGAAGGAAGTTTGTGGCTCCTCTCAGATTCCACAACTTTCTGTCACCGGAATGTGAGGAAAACGTGTTTTTTTAGCCAAATTTTGAGGTTTGCAATGGATTCTGGGTAACTGAACCTGGTCAGAGCCCCACAAGTCACCCCATCTTGGATTCCCCTAGGTCTCTAGTTTTCAAAAATGCACAGGTTTGTTAGATTTCCCTAGGTGCCGTCTGAGCTAGAGGCCAAAATCTACAGGTAGGCACTTTGCAAAAAACACCTGTATTTTCTTTCAAAAAATGTGATGTGCCCACATTGTGTTTTGGGGCATTTCCTGTCACGGGCGCTAGCCCTACCCACACAAGTGAGGTATCATGTTTATCGGGAGACTTAGGGGAACGCTGGGAGGAAGGAAATTTGTGGCTCCTCTCAGGTTCCAAACTTTCTGTCACCAAAATGTGAGGAAAACGTGTTTTTTTAGCCAAATTTTGAGGTTTGCAAAAGATTCTGGGTAACTGAACCTGGTCAGAGCCCCACAAGTCACCCCATCTTGGATTCCCCGAGGTCTCCAGTTTTAAAAAATGCACAGGTTTGGTAGGTTTCCCTAGGTGCCGGCAGAGCTAGGGGCCAAAATCTACAGGTAGGCACTTTACAAAAAACACCTCTGTTTTCTGTCAAAAAATGTGATGTGTCCACGTTGTGTTTTCGGGCATTTCCTGTCACGGGCGCTAGGCCTACCCACACAAGTGAGGTATCATTTTTATCGGGAGACTTGGGAGAACGCTGGGTGGAAGGAAATGTGTGGCTCCTCTCAGATTCCACAACTTTCTGTCACCGGAATGTGAGGAAAACGTGTTTTTTTTAGCCAAATTTTGAGGTTTGCAATGGATTCTGGGTAACTGAACCTGGTCAGAGCCCCACAAGTCACCCCATCTTGGATTCCCCTAGGTCTCTAGTTTTAAAAAATGCACAGGTTTGTTAGATTTCCCTAGGTGCCGGCTGAGCTAGAGGCCAATATCTACAGGTAGGCACTTTGTAAAAAACACCTCTGTTTTCTGTCAAAAATTGTGATGTGTCCACGTTGTGTTTAGGGGCATTTCCTGTCGCGGGCGATAGGCCTAGCCACACAAGTGAGGTATCATTTTTATCGGGAGACTTGGGAGAACGCTGGGTGGAAGGAAATTTGTGGCTCCTCTCAGATTCCAGAACTTTCTGTCACCGAAATGTGAGGAAAATGTGTTTTTTTAGCCACATTTTGAGGTTTGCAAAGGATTCTGGGTAAAAGAACCTGGTCAGAGCCCCACAAGTCACCCCATCGTGGATTCCCCTAGGTCTCTAGTTTTCAAAAATGCACAGGTTTGGTAGGTTTCCCTAGGTGCCGGCTGAGCTAGAGGCCAAAATCTACAGGTAGGCACTTTGCAAAAAACACATCTGTTTTCTTTCAAAAAATGTGATGTGTCCACGTTGTGTTTTGGGGCATTTCCTGTCACGGGCGCTAGGCCTACCCATACAAGTGAGGCATCATTTTTATCGGGAGACTTAGGGGAACGCTGGGCGGAAGGAAATTTGTGGCTCCTCTCAAGTTCCACAACTTTCTGTCACCGCAATGTGAGGAAAACGTGTTTTTTTAGCCAAATTTTGAGGTTTGCAATGGATTCTGGGTAACTGAACCTGGTCACAGCCCCACAAGTCAACCCATCTTGGATTCCCCTAGGTCTCTAGTTTTCAAAAATGCACAGGTTTGGTAGGTTTCCCTAGGTGCCGGCTGAGCTAGAGGCCAAAATCTACAGGTAGGCACTTTGCAAAAAACACCTGTATTTTCTTTCAAAAAATGTGATGTGTCCACATTGTGTTTTGGGGCATTTCCTGTCACGGGCGCTAGGCCTACCCACACAAGTGAGGTAGCATGTTTATCGGGAGACTTAGGGGAACGCGGGAGACTTAGGGGAACGCTGGGAGGAAGGAAATTTGTGGCTCCTCTCAGGTTCCAAACTTTCTGTCACCGAAATGTGAGGAAAACGTGTTTTTTTAGCCAAATTTTGAGGTTTGCAAAGGATTCTGGGTAACTGAACCTGGTAAGAGCCCTACAAGTCACCCCATCTTGGATTCCCCTAGATCTCCAGTTTTAAAAAATGCACAGGTTTGGTAGGTTTCCCTAGGTGCCGGCTGAGCTAGGGGCCAAAATCTACAGGTAGGCACTTTACAAAAAACACCTCTGTTTTCTTTAAAAAAATGTGATGTGTCCACATTGTGTTTTGGGGCATTTCCTGTCACAGGCGCTAGGCCTACCCACACAAGTGAGGTAGCATGTTTATCGGGAGACTTAGGGGAACGCTGGGAGGAAGGAAATTTGTGGCTCCTCTCAGGTTCCAAACTTTCTGTCACCGAAATGTGAGGAAAATGTGTTTTTTTAGCCAAATTTTGAGGTTTGCAAAGGATTCTGGGTAACTGAACCTGGTAAGAGCCCTACAAGTCACCCCATCTTGGATTCCCCTAGGTCTCCAGTTTTAAAAAATTCACAGGTTTGGTAGGTTTCCCTAGGTGCCGGCTGAGCTAGGGGCCAAAATCTACAGGTAGGCACTTTACAAAAAACACCTCTGTTTTCTTTCAAAAAATGTGATGTGTCCACGTTGTGTTTTGGGGCATTTCCTGTCACGGGCGCTAGGCCTACCCACACAAGTGAGGTATCATTTTTATCGGGAGACTTAGGGGAACGCTGGGCGGAAGGAAATTTGTGGCTCCTCTCAAGTTCCACAACTTTCTGTCACCGCAATGTGAGGAAAACGTGTTTTTTTAGCCAAATTTTGAGGTTTGCAATGGATTCTGGGTAACTGAACCTGGTCACAGCCCCACAAGTCAACCCATCTTGGATTCCCCTAGGTCTCTAGTTTTCAAAAATGCACAGGTTTGGTAGGTTTCCCTAGGTGCCGGCTGAGCTAGAGGCCAAAATCTACAGGTAGGCACTTTGCAAAAAACACCTGTATTTTCTTTAAAAAAATGTGATGTGTCCACATTGTGTTTTGGGGCATTTCCTGTCACGGGCGCTAGGCCTACCCACACAAGTGAGGTAGCATGTTTATCGGGAGACTTAGGGGAACGCTGGGAGGAAGGAAATTTGTGGCTCCTCTCAGGTTCCAAACTTTCTGTCACCGAAATGTGAGGAAAACGTGTTTTTTTAGCCAAATTTTGAGGTTTGCAAAGGATTCTGGGTAACTGAACCTGGTAAGAGCCCTACAAGTCACCCCATCTTGGATTCCCCTAGGTCTCCAGTTTTAAAAAATGCACAGGTTTGGTAGGTTTCCTTAGGTGCCGGCTGAGCTAGGGGCCAAAATCTACAGGTAGGCACTTTACAAAAAACACCTCTGTTTTCTTTAAAAAAATGTGATGTGTCCACGTTGTGTTTTGGGGCATTTCCTGTCACGGGCGCTAGGCCTACCCACACAAGTGAGGTATAATTTTTATCGGGAGACTTGGGAGAACGCTGGGTGGAAGGAAATTTGTGGCTCCTCTCAGATTCCACAACTTTCTGTCACCGGAATGTGAGGAAAACGTGTTTTTTTAGCCAAATTTTGAGGTTTGCAATGGATTCTGGGTAACTGAACCTGGTCAGAGCCCAACAAGTCACCCCATCTTGGATTCCTCTAGGTCTCTAGTTTTCAAAAATGCACAGGTTTGTTAGATTTCCCTAGGTGCCGGCTGAGCTAGAGGCCAATATCTACAGGTAGGCACTTTGTAAAAAACACCTCTGTTTTCTGTCAAAAATTGTGATGTGTCCACGTTGTGTTTAGGGGCATTTCCTGTTGCGGGCGATAGGCCTAGCCACACAAGTGAGGTATCATTTTTATCGGGAGACTTGGGGGAACGCTGGGTGGAAGGAAATTTGTGTCTCCTCTCAGATTCCAGAACTTTCTGTCACCGAAATGTGAGGAAAATGTGTTTTTTTAGCCAAATTTTGAGGTTTGCAAAGGATTGTGGGTAACAGAACCTGGTCAGAGCCCCAAAAGTCACCCCATCGTGGATTCCCCTAGGTCTTTCGTTTTCAAAAATGCACAGGTTTGGTAGGTTTCCCTAGGTGCCGGGTGAGCTAGAGGCCAAAATCTACAGGTAGGCACTTTGCAAAAAACGCATCTGTTTTCTTTCAAAAAATGTGATGTGTCCACGTTGTGTTTTGGGGCATTTCCTGTCACGGGCGCTAGGCCTACCCACACAAGTGAGGTATCATTTTTATCGGGAGACTTGGGGGAACGCTGGGTGGAAGGAAATTTGTGGCTCCTCTCAGATTCCACAACTTTCTGTCACCGGAATGTGAGGAAAACGTGTTTTTTTAGCCAAATTTTGAGGTTTGCAATGGATTCTGGGTAACTGAACCTGGTCAGAGCCCCACAAGTCACCCCATCTTGGATTCCCCTAGGTCTCTAGTTTTCAGAAATGCACAGGTTTGTTAGATTTCCCTAGGTGCCGGCTGAGCTAGAAGCCAATATCTACAGGTAGGCACTTTGTAAAAAACACCTCTGTTTTCTGTCAAAAATTGTGATGTGTCCACGTTGTGTTTAGGGGCATTTCCTGTCGCGGGCGATAGGCCTAGCCACACAAGTGAGGTATCATTTTTATCGGGAGACTTGGGAGAACGCTGGGTGGAAGGAAATTTGTGGCTCCTCTCAGATTCCACAACTTTCTGTCACCGAAATGTGAGGAAAATGTGTTTTTTTAGCCACATTTTGAGGTTTTCAAAGGATTCTGGGTAACAGAACCTGGTCAGAGCCCCACAAGTCACCCCATCGTGGATTCCCCTAGGTCTCTAGTTTTCAAAAATGCACAGGTTTGGTAGGTTTCCCTAGGTGCCGGCTGAGCTAGAGGCCAAAATCTACAGGTAGGCACTTTGCAAAAAACACATCTGTTTTCTTTCAAAAAATGTGATGTGTCCACGTTGTGTTTTGGGGCATTTCCTGTCACGGGCGCTAGGCCTACCCACACAAGTGAGGTATCATTTTTATCGGGAGACTTGGGAGAACGCTGGGCGGAAGGAAATTTGTGGCTCCTCTCAAGTTCTACAACTTTCTGTCACCGAAATGTGAGGAAAATGTGTTTTTTTTAGCCAAATTTTGAGGTTTGCAAAGGATTGTGGGTAACAGAACCTGGTCAGAGCCCCAAAAGTCACCCCATCGTAGATTCCCCTAGGTCTTTAGTTTTCAAAAATGCACAGGTTTGGTAGGTTTCCCTAGGTGCCGGGTGAGCTAGAGGCCAAAATCTACAGGTAGGCACTTTGCAAAAAACACATCTGTTTTCTTTCAAAAAATGTGATGTGTCCACGTTGTGTTTTGGGGCATTTCCTGTTGCGGGCGCTAGGCCTACCCACACAAGTGAGGTATCATTTTTATCGGGAGACTTGGGGGAACGCTGGGTGGAAGGAAATTTGTGGCTCCTCTCAGATTCCACAACTTTCTGTCACCGGAATGTGAGGAAAACGTGTTTTTTTAGCCAAATTTTTAGGTTTGCAATGGATTCAGGGTAACAGAACCTGGTCAGAGCCCAACAAGTCACCCCATCTTGGATTCCCCTAGGTCTCTAGTTTTCAAAAATGCACAGGTTTGTTAGATTTCCCTAGGTGCCGGCTGAGCTAGAGGCCAATATCTACAGGTAGGCACTTTGTAAAAACCACCTCTGTTTTCTGTCAAAAATTGTGATGTGTCCACGTTGTGTTTAGGGGCATTTCCTGTTGCGGGCGATAGGCCTAGCCACACAAGTGAGGTATCATTTTTATCGGGAGACTTGGGGGAACGCTGGGTGGAAGGAAATTTGTGGCTCCTCTCAGATTCCAGAACTTTCTGTCACCAAAATGTGAGGAAAATGTGTTTTTTTAGCCAAATTTTGAGGTTTGCAAAGGATTGTGGGTAACAGAACCTAGTCAGAGCCCCAAAAGTCACCCCATCGTGGATTCCCCTAGGTCTTTCGTTTTCAAAAATGCACAGGTTTGGTAGGTTTCCCTAGGTGCCGGGTGAGCTAGAGGCCAAAATCTACAGGTAGGCACTTTGCAAAAAACCCATCTGTTTTCTTTCAAAAAATGTGATGTGTCCACGTTGTGTTTTGGGGCATTTCCTGTCACGGGCGCTAGGCCTACCCACACAAGTGAGGTATCATTTTTATCGGGAGACTTGGGGGAACGCTGGGTGGAAGGAAATTTGTGGCTCCTCTCAGATTCCACAACTCTCTGTCACCGGAATGTGAGGAAAACGTGTTTTTTTAGCCAAATTTTGAGGTTTGCAATGGATTCCGGGTAACTGAACCTGGTCAGAGCCCCACAAGTCACCCCATCTTGGATTCCCCTAGGTCTCTAGTTTTCAAAAATGCACAGGTTTGTTAGATTTCCCTAGGTGCCGGCTGAGCTAGAGGCCAATATCTACAGGTAGGCACTTTGTAAAAAACACCTCTGTTTTCTGTCAAAAATTGTGATGTGTCCACGTTGTGTTTAGGGGCATTTCCTGTCGCGGGCGATAGGCCTAGCCACACAAGTGAGGTATCATTTTTATCGGGAGACTTGGGAGAACGCTGGGTGGAAGGAAATTTGTGGCTCCTCTCAGATTCCAGAACTTTCTGTCACCGAAATGTGAGGAAAATGTGTTTTTTTAGCCACATTTTGAGGTTTGCAAAGGATTCTGGGTAACAGAACCTGGTCAGAGCCCCACAAGTCAACCCATCTTGGATTCCCCTAGGTCTCTAGTTTTCAAAAATGCACAGGTTTGGTAGGTTTCCCTAGGTGCCGGCTGAGCTAGAGGCCAAAATCTACAGGTAGGCACTTTGCAAAAAACACCTGTATTTTCTTTCAAAAAATATGATGTGTCCACATTGTGTTTTGGGGCATTTCCTGTCACGGGCGCTAGGCCTACCCACACAAGTGAGGTAGCATGTTTATCGGGAGACTTAGGGGAACGCTGGGAGGAAGGAAATTTGTGGCTCCTCTCAGGTTCCAAACTTTCTGTCACCGAAATGTGAGGAAAACGTGTTTTTTTAGCCAAATTTTGAGGTTTGCAAAGGATTCTGGGTAACTGAACCTGGTAAGAGCCCTACAAGTCACCCCATCTTGGATTCCCCTAGGTCTCCAGTTATAAAAAATGCACAGGTTTGGTAGGTTTCCCTAGGTGCCGGCTGAGCTAGGGGCCAAAATCTACAGGTAGGCACTTTACAAAAAACACCTCTGTTTTCTTTCAAAAAATTTGATGTTTCCACGTTGTGTTTTGGGGCATTTCCTGTCACGGGCGCTAGGCCTACCCACACAAGTGAGGTATCATTTTTATCGGGAGACTTGGGAGAACGCTGGGTGGAAGGAAATTTGTGGCTCCTCTCAGATTCCACAACTTTCTGTCACCGAAATGTGAGGAAAATGTGTTTTTTTAGCCACATTTTGAGGTTTTCAAAGGATTCTGGGTAACAGAACCTGGTCAGAGCCCCACAAGTCACCCCATCGTGGATTCCCCTAGGTCTCTAGTTTTCAAAAATGCACAGGTTTGGTAGGTTTCCCTAGGTGCCGGCTGAGCTAGAGGCCAAAATCTACAGGTAGGCACTTTGCAAAAAACACATCTGTTTTCTTTCAAAAAATGTGATGTGTCCACGTTGTGTTTTGGGGCATTTCCTGTCACGGGCGCTAGGCCTACCCACACAAGTGAGGTATCATTTTTATCGGGAGACTTGGGAGAACGCTGGGTGGAAGGAAATTTGTGGCTCCTCTCAAGTTCTACAACTTTCTGTCACCGAAATGTGAGGAAAATGTGTTTTTTTAGCCAAATTTTGAGGTTTGCAAAGGATTGTGGGTAACAGAACCTGGTCAGAGCCCCAAAAGTCACCCCATCGTAGATTCCCCTAGGTCTTTAGTTTTCAAAAATGCACAGGTTTGGTAGGTTTCCCTAGGTGCCGGGTGAGCTAGAGGCCAAAATCTACAGGTAGGCACTTTGCAAAAAACACATCTGTTTTCTTTAAAAAAATGTGATGTGTCCACGTTGTGTTTTGGGGCATTTCCTGTCACGGGCGCTAGGCCTACCCACACAAGTGAGGTATCATTTTTATCGGGAGACTTGGGGGAACGCTGGGTGGAAGGAAATTTGTGGCTCCTCTCAGATTCCACAACTTTCTGTCACCGGAATGTGAGGAAAACGTGTTTTTTTAGCCAAATTTTGAGGTTTGCAATGGATTCAGGGTAACAGAACCTGGTCAGAGCCCAACAAGTCACCCCATCTTGGATTCCCCTAGGTCTCTAGTTTTCAAAAATGCACAGGTTTGTTAGATTTCCCTAGGTGCCGGCTGAGCTAGAGGCCAATATCTACAGGTAGGCACTTTGTAAAAAACACCTCTGTTTTCTGTCAAAAATTGTGATGTGTCCACGTTGTGTTTAGGGGCATTTCCTGTTGCGGGCGATAGGCCTAGCCACACAAGTGAGGTATCATTTTTATCGGGAGACTTGGGGGAACGCTGGGTGGAAGGAAATTTGTGGCTCCTCTCAGATTCCAGAAGTTTCTGTCACCGAAATGTGAGGAAAATGTGTTTTTTTAGCCAAATTTTGAGGTTTGCAAAGGATTGTGGGTAACAGAACCTAGTCAGAGCCCCAAAAGTCACCCCATCGTGGATTCCCCTAGGTCTTTCGTTTTCAAAAATGCACAGGTTTGGTAGGTTTCCCTAGGTGCCGGGTGAGCTAGAGGCCAAAATCTACAGGTAGGCACTTTGCAAAAAACCCATCTGTTTTCTTTCAAAAAATGTGATGTGTCCACGTTGTGTTTTGGGGCATTTCCTGTCACGGGCGCTAGGCCTACCCACACAAGTGAGGTATCATTTTTATCGGGAGACTTGGGGGAACGCTGGGTGGAAGGAAATTTGTGGCTCCTCTCAGATTCCACAACTTTCTGTCACCGGAATGTGAGGAAAACGTGTTTTTTTAGCCAAATTTTGAGGTTTGCAATGGATTCCGGGTAACTGAACCTGGTCAGAGCCCCACAAGTCACCCCATCTTGGATTCCCCTAGGTCTCTAGTTTTCAAAAATGCACAGGTTTGTTAGATTTCCCTAGGTGCCGGCTGAGCTAGAGGCCAATATCTACAGGTAGGCACTTTGTAAAAAACACCTCTGTTTTCTGTCAAAAATTGTGATGTGTCCACGTTGTGTTTAGGGGCATTTCCTGTCGCGGGCGATAGGCCTAGCCACACAAGTGAGGTATCATTTTTATCGGGAGACTTGGGAGAACGCTGGGTGGAAGGAAATTTGTGGCTCCTCTCAGATTCCAGAACTTTCTGTCACCGAAATGTGAGGAAAATGTGTTTTTTTAGCCACATTTTGAGGTTTGCAAAGGATTCTGGGTAACTGAACCTGGTCAGAGCCCCACAAGTCAACCCATCTTGGATTCCCCTAGGTCCCTAGTTTTCAAAAATGCACAGGTTTGGTAGGTTTCCCTAGGTGCCGTCTGAGCTAGAGGCCAAAATCTACAGGTAGGCACTTTGCAAAAAACACCTGTATTTTCTTTCAAAAAATGTGATGTGTCCACATTGTGTTTTGGGGCATTTCCTGTCACGGGCGCTAGGCCTACCCACACAAGTGAGGTATCATGTTTATCGGGAGACTTAGGGGAACGCTGGGAGGATGGAAATTTGTGGCTCCTCTCAGGTTCCAAACTTTCTGTCACCAAAATGTGAGGAAAACGTGTTTTTTTAGCCAAATTTTGAGGTTTGCAATGGATTCTGGGTAACTGAACCTGGTCAGAGCCCCACAAGTCACCCCATCTTGGATTCCCCTAGGTCTCTAGTTTTAAAAAATGCACAGGTTTGTTAGATTTTCCTAGGTGCCGGCTGAGCTAGAGGCCAATATCTACAGGTAGGCACTTTGTAAAAAACACCTCTGTTTTCTGTCAAAAATTGTGATGTGTCCACGTTGTGTTTAGGGGCATTACCTGTCGCGGGCGATAGGCCTAGTCACACAAGTGAGGTATCATTTTTATCGGGAGACTTGGGGGAACGCTGGGTGGAAGGAAATTTGTGGCTCCTCTCAGATTCCACAACTTTCTGTCACCGGAATGTGAGGAAAACGTGTTTTTTTAGCCAAATTTTGAGGTTTGCAATGGATTCTGGGTAACAGAACCTGGTCAGAGCCCCACAAGTCAACCCATCTTGGATTCCCCTAGGTCTCTAGTTTTCAAAAATGCACAGGTTTGGTAGGTTTCCCTAGGTGCCGGCTGAGCTAGTGGCCAAAATCTACAGGTAGGCACTTTGCAAAAAACACCTGTATTTTCTTTCAAAAAATGTGATGTGTCCACATTGTGTTTTGGGGCATTTCCTGTCACGGGCGCTAGGCCTACCCACACAAGTGAGGTAGCATGTTTATCGGGAGACTTAGGGGAACGCTGGGAGGAAGGAAATTTGTGGCTCCTCTCAGGTTCCAAACTTTCTGTCACCGAAATGTGAGGAAAACGTGTTTTTTTAGCCAAATTTTGAGGTTTGCAAAGGATTCTGGGTAACTGAACCTGGTAAGAGCCCTACAAGTCACCCCATCTTGGATTCCCCTAGGTCTCCAGTTTTAAAAAATGCACAGGTTTGGTAGGTTTCCTTAGGTGCCGGCTGAGCTAGGGGCCAAAATCTACAGGTAGGCACTTTACAAAAAACACCTCTGTTTTCTTTCAAAAAATGTGATGTGTCCACGTTGTGTTTTGGGGCATTTCCTGTCACGGGCGCTAGGCCTACCCACACAAGTGAGGTATCATTTTTATCGGGAGACTTGGGAGAACGCTGGGTGGAAGGAAATTTGTGGCTCCTCTCAGATTCCACAACTTTCTGTCACCGGAATGTGAGGAAAACGTGTTTTTTTAGCCAAATTTTGAGGTTTGCAATGGATTCTGGGTAACTGAACCTGGTCAGAGCCCAACAAGTCACCCCATCTTGGATTCCTCTAGGTCTCTAGTTTTCAAAAATGCACAGGTTTGTTAGATTTCCCTAGGTGCCGGCTGAGCTAGAGGCCAATATCTACAGGTAGGCACTTTGTAAAAAACACCTCTGTTTTCTGTCAAAAATTGTGATGTGTCCACGTTGTGTTTAGGGGCATTTCCTGTTGCGGGCGATAGGCCTAGCCACACAAGTGAGGTATCATTTTTATCGGGAGACTTGGGGGAACGCTGGGTGGAAGGAAATTTGTGGCTCCCCTCAGATTCCAGAACTTTCTGTCACCGAAATGTGAGGAAAATGTGTTTTTTTAGCCAAATTTTGAGGTTTGCAAAGGATTGTGGGTAACAGAACCTGGTCAGAGCCCCAAAAGTCACCCCATCGTGGATTCCCCTAGGTCTTTCGTTTTAAAAAATGCACAGGTTTGGTAGGTTTCCCTAGGTGCCGGGTGAGCTAGAGGCCAAAATCTACAGGTAGGCACTTTGCAAAAAACGCATCTGTTTTCTTTCAAAAAATGTGATGTGTCCACGTTGTGTTTTGGGGCATTTCCTGTCACGGGCGCTAGGCCTACCCACACAAGTGAGGTATCATTTTTATCGGGAGACTTGGGGGAACGCTGGGTGGAAGGAAATTTGTGGCTCCTCTCAGATTCCACAACTTTCTGTCACCGGAATGTGAGGAAAACGTGTTTTTTTAGCCAAATTTTGAGGTTTGCAATGGATTCTGGGTAACTGAACCTGGTCAGAGCCCCACAAGTCACCCCATCTTGGATTCCCCTAGGTCTCTAGTTTTCAAAAATGCACAGGTTTGTTAGATTTCCCTAGGTGCCGGCTGAGCTAGAGGCCAATATCTACAGGTAGGCACTTTGTAAAAAACACCTCTGTTTTCTGTCAAAAATTGTGATGTGTCCACGTTGTGTTTAGGGGCATTTCCTGTCGCGGGCGATAGGCCTAGCCACACAAGTGAGGTATCATTTTTATCGGGAGACTTGGGAGAACGCTGGGTGGAAGGAAATTTGTGGCTCCTCTCAGATTCCAGAACTTTCTGTCACCGAAATGTGAGGAAAATGTGTTTTTTTAGCCACATTTTGAGGTTTGCAAAGGATTCTGGGTAACAGAACCTGGTCAGAGCCCCACAAGTCACCCCATCGTGGATTCCCCTAGGTCTCTAGTTTTCAAAAATGCACAGGTTTGGTAGGTTTCCCTAGGTGCCGGCTGAGCTAGAGGACAAAATCTGCAGGTAGGCACTTTGCAAAAAACACATCTGTTTTCTTTCAAAAAATGTGATGTGTCCACGTTGTGTTTTGGGGCATTTCCTGTCACGGGCGCTAGGCCTACCCACACAAGTGAGGTATCATTTTTATCGGGAGACTTGGGAGAACGCTGGGTGGAAGGAAATTTGTGGCTCCTCTCAAGTTCTACAACTTTCTGTCACCGAAATGTGAGGAAAATGTGTTTTTTTAGCCAAATTTTGAGGTTTGCAAAGGATTGTGGGTAACAGAACCTGGTCAGAGCCCCAAAAGTCACACCATCGTAGATTCCCCTAGGTCTTTCGTTTTCAAAAATGCACAGGTTTGGTAGGTTTCCCTAGGTGCCGGGTGAGCTAGAGGCCAAAATCTACAGGTAGGCACTTTGCAAAAAACGCATCTGTTTTCTTTCAAAAAATGTGATGTGTCCACGTTGTGTTTTGGGGCATTTCCTGTCACGGGCGCTAGGCCTACCCACACAAGTGAGGTATCATTTTTATCGGGAGACTTGGGGGAACGCTGGGTGGAAGGAAATTTGTGGCTCCTCTCAGATTCCACAACTTTCTGTCACCGGAATGTGAGGAAAACGTGTTTTTTTAGCCAAATTTTGAGGTTTGCAATGGATTCTGGGTAACTGAACCTGGTCAGAGCCCCACAAGTCACCCCATCTTGGATTCCCCTAGGTCTCTAGTTTTCAAAAATGCACAGGTTTGTTAGATTTCCCTAGGTGCCGGCTGAGCTAGAGGCCAATATCTACAGGTAGGCACTTTGTAAAAAACACCTCTGTTTTCTGTCAAAAATTGTGATGTGTCCACGTTGTGTTTAGGGGCATTTCCTGTCGCGGGCGATAGGCCTAGCCACACAAGTGAGGTATCATTTTTATCGGGAGACTTGGGAGAACGCTGGGTGGAAGGAAATTTGTGGCTCCTCTCAGATTCCAGAACTTTCTGTCACCGAAATGTGAGGAAAATGTGTTTTTTTAGCCACATTTTGAGGTTTGCAAAGGATTCTGGGTAACAGAACCTGGTCAGAGCCCCACAAGTCAACCCATCTTGGATTCCCCTAGGTCTCTAGTTTTCAAAAATGCACAGGTTTGGTAGGTTTCCCTAGGTGCCGGCTGAGCTAGAGGCCAAAATCTACAGGTAGGCACTTTGCAAAAAACACCTGTATTTTCTTTCAAAAAATGTGATGTGTCCACATTGTGTTTTGGGGCATTTCCTGTCACGGGCGCTAGGCCTACCCACACAAGTGAGGTATCATGTTTATCGGGAGACTTAGGGGAACGCTGGGAGGATGGAAATTTGTGGCTCCTCTCAGGTTCCAAACTTTCTGTCACCAAAATGTGAGGAAAACTTGTTTTTTTAGCCAAATTTTGAGGTTTGCAATGGATTCTGGGTAACTGAACCTGGTCAGAGCCCCACAAGTCACCCCATCTTGGATTCCCCTAGGTCTCTAGTTTTAAAAAATGCACAGGTTTGTTAGATTTTCCTAGGTGCCGGCTGAGCTAGAGGCCAATATCTACAGGTAGGCACTTTGTAAAAAACACCTCTGTTTTCTGTCAAAAATTGTGATGTGTCCACGTTGTGTTTAGGGGCATTACCTGTCGCGGGCGATAGGCCTAGTCACACAAGTGAGGTATCATTTTTATCGGGAGACTTGGGGGAACGCTGGGTGGAAGGAAATTTGTGGCTCCTCTCAGATTCCACAACTTTCTGTCACCGGAATGTGAGGAAAACGTGTTTTTTTAGCCAAATTTTGAGGTTTGCAATGGATTCTGGGTAACAGAACCTGGTCAGAGCCCCACAAGTCACCCCATCTTGGATTTCCCTAGGTCTCTAGTTTTCAAAAATGCACAGGTTTGTTAGATTTCCCTAGGTGCTGGCTGAGCTAGAGGCCAATATCTACAGGTAGGCACTTTGTAAAAAACACCTCTGTTTTCTGTCAAACATTGTGATGTGTCCACGTTGTGTTTAGGAGCATTTCCTGTCGCGGGCGATAGGCCTAGCCACACAAGTGAGGTATCATTTTTATCGGGAGACTTGGGAGAACGCTGGGTGGAAGGAAATTTGTGGCTCCTCTCAGATTCCAGAACTTTCTGTCACCGAAATGTGAGGAAAATGTGTTTTTTTAGCCACATTTTGAGGTTTGCAAAGGATTCTGGGTAAAAGAACCTGGTCAGAGCCCCACAAGTCACCCCATCGTGGATTCCCCTAGGTCTCTAGTTTTCAAAAATGCACAGGTTTGGTAGGTTTCCCTAGGTGCCGGCTGAGCTAGAGGCCAAAATCTACAGGTAGGCACTTTGCAAAAAACACATCTGTTTTCTTTCAAAAAATGTGATGTGTCCACGTTGTGTTTTGGGGCATTTCCTGTCACGGGCGCTAGGCCTACCCACACAAGTGAGGTATCATTTTTATCGGGAGACTTAGGGGAACGCTGGGCGGAAGGAAATTTGTGGCTCCTCTCAAGTTCCACAACTTTCTGTCACCGCAATGTGAGGAAAACGTGTTTTTTTAGCCAAATTTTGAGGTTTGCAATGGATTCTGGGTAACTGAACCTGGTCACAGCCCCACAAGTCAACCCATCTTGGATTCCCCTAGGTCTCTAGTTTTCAAAAATGCACAGGTTTGGTAGGTTTCCCTAGGTGCCGGCTGAGCTAGTGGCCAAAATCTACAGGTAGGCACTTTGCAAAAAACACCTGTATTTTCTTTCAAAAAATGTGATGTGTCCACATTGTGTTTTGGGGCATTTCCTGTCACGGGCGCTAGGCCTACCCACACAAGTGAGGTAGCATGTTTATCGGGAGACTTAGGGGAACGCTGGGAGGAAGGAAATTTGTGGCTCCTCTCAGGTTCCAAACTTTCTGTCACCGAAATGTGAGGAAAACGTGTTTTTTTAGCCACATTTTGAGGTTTGCAAAGGATTCTGGGTAACTGAACCTGGTAAGAGCCCTACAAGTCACCCCATCTTGGATTCCCCTAGGTCTCCAGTTTTAAAAAATGCACAGGTTTGGTAGGTTTCCTTAGGTGCCGGCTGAGCTAGGGGCCAAAATCTACAGGTAGGCACTTTACAAAAAACACCTCTGTTTTCTTTCAAAAAATGTGATGTGTCCACGTTGTGTTTTGGGGCATTTCCTGTCACGGGCGCTAGGCCTACCCACACAAGTGAGGTATCATTTTTATCGGGAGACTTGGGAGAACGCTGGGTGGAAGGAAATTTGTGGCTCCTCTCAGATTCCACAACTTTCTGTCACCGGAATGTGAGGAAAACGTGTTTTTTTAGCCAAATTTTGAGGTTTGCAATGGATTCTGGGTAACTGAACCTGGTCAGAGCCCAACAAGTCACCCCATCTTGGATTCCTCTAGGTCTCTAGTTTTCAAAAATGCACAGGTTTGTTAGATTTCCCTAGGTGCCGGCTGAGCTAGAGGCCAATATCTACAGGTAGGCACTTTGTAAAAAACACCTCTGTTTTCTGACAAAAATTGTGATGTGTCCACGTTGTGTTTAGGGGCATTTCCTGTTGCGGGCGATAGGCCTAGCCACACAAGTGAGGTATCATTTTTATCGGGAGACTTGGGGGAACGCTGGGTGGAAGGAAATTTGTGGCTCCCCTCAGATTCCAGAACTTTCTGTCACCGAAATGTGAGGAAAATGTGTTTTTTTAGCCAAATTTTGAGGTTTGCAAAGGATTGTGGGTAACAGAACCTGGTCAGAGCCCCAAAAGTCACCCCATCGTGGATTCCCCTAGGTCTTTAGTTTTAAAAATGCACAGGTTTGGTAGGTTTCCCTAGGTGCCGGGTGAGCTAGAGGCCAAAATCTACAGGTAGGCACTTTGCAAAAAACGCATCTGTTTTCTTTCAAAAAATGTGATGTGTCCACGTTGTGTTTTGGGGCATTTCCTGTCACGGGCGCTAGGCCTACCCACACAAGTGAGGTATCATTTTTATCGGGAGACTTGGGGGAACGCTGGGTGGAAGGAAATTTGTGGCTCCTCTCAGATTCCACAACTTTCTGTCACCGGAATGTGAGGAAAACGTGTTTTTTTAGCCAAATTTTGAGGTTTGCAATGGATTCTGGGTAACTGAACCTGGTCAGAGCCCCACAAGTCACCCCATCTTGGATTCCCCTAGGTCTCTAGTTTTCAAAAATGCACAGGTTTGTTAGATTTCCCTAGGTGCCGGCTGAGCTAGAGGCCAATATCTACAGGTAGGCACTTTGTAAAAAACACCTCTGTTTTCTGTCAAAAATTGTGATGTGTCCACGTTGTGTTTAGGGGCATTTCCTGTCGCGGGCGATAGGCCTAGCCACACAAGTGAGGTATCATTTTTATCGGGAGACTTGGGAGAACGCTGGGTGGAAGGAAATTTGTGGCTCCTCTCAGATTCCACAACTTTCTGTCACCAAAATGTGAGGAAAATGTGTTTTTTTAGCCACATTTTGAGGTTTTCAAAGGATTCTGGGTAACAGAACCTGGTCAGAGCCCCAAAAGTCACCCCATCGTGGATTCCCCTAGGTCTTTCGTTTTCAAAAATGCACAGGTTTGGTAGGTTTCCCTAGGTGCCGGGTGAGCTAGAGGCCAAAATCTACAGGTAGGCACTTTGCAAAAAACGCATCTGTTTTCTTTCAAAAAATGTGATGTGTCCACGTTGTGTTTTGGGGCATTTCCTGTCACGGGCGCTAGGCCTACCCACACAAGTGAGGTATCATTTTTATCGGGAGACTTGGGGGAACGCTGGGTGGAAGGAAATTTGTGGCTCCTCTCAGATTCCACAACTTTCTGTCACCGGAATGTGAGGAAAACGTGTTTTTTTAGCCAAATTTTGAGGTTTGCAATGGATTCTGGGTAACTGAACCTGGTCAGAGCCCCACAAGTCACCCCATCTTGGATTCCCCTAGGTCTCTAGTTTTCAAAAATGCACAGGTTTGTTAGATTTCCCTAGGTGCCGGCTGAGCTAGAGGCCAATATCTACAGGTAGGCACTTTGTAAAAAACACCTCTGTTTTCTGTCAAAAATTGTGATGTGTCCACGTTGTGTTTAGGGGCATTTCCTGTCGCGGGCGATAGGCCTAGCCACACAAGTGAGGTATCATTTTTATCGGGAGACTTGGGAGAACGCTGGGTGGAAGGAAATTTGTGGCTCCTCTCAGATTCCAGAACTTTCTGTCACCGAAATGTGAGGAAAATGTGTTTTTTTAGCCACATTTTGAGGTTTGCAAAGGATTCTGGGTAACAGAACCTGGTCAGAGCCCCACAAGTCAACCCATCTTGGATTCCCCTAGGTCTCTAGTTTTCAAAAATGCACAGGTTTGGTAGGTTTCCCTAGGTGCCGGCTGAGCTAGAGGCCAAAATCTACAGGTAGGCACTTTGCAAAAAACACCTGTATTTTCTTTCAAAAAATGTGATGTGTCCACATTGTGTTTTGGGGCATTTCCTGTCACGGGCGCTAGGCCTACCCACACAAGTGAGGTAGCATGTTTATCGGGAGACTTAGGGGAACGCTGGGAGGAAGGAAATTTGTGGCTCCTCTCAGGTTCCAAACTTTCTGTCACCGAAATGTGAGGAAAACGTGTTTTTGTAGCCAAATTTTGAGGTTTGCTAAGGATTCTGGGTAACTGAACCTGGTAAGAGCCCTACAAGTCACCCCATCTTGGATTCCCCTAGGTCTCCAGTTATAAAAAATGCACAGGTTTGGTAGGTTTCCCTAGGTGCCGGCTGAGCTAGGGGCCAAAATCTACAGGTAGGCACTTTACAAAAAACACCTCTGTTTTCTTTCAAAAAATGTGATGTGTCCACGTTGTGTTTTGGGGCATTTCCTGTCACGGGCGCTAGGCCTACCCACACAAGTGAGGTATCATTTTTATCGGGAGACTTGGGAGAACGCTGGGTGGAAGGAAATTTGTGGCTCCTCTCAGATTCCAGAACTTTCTGTCACCGAAATGTGAGGAAAATGTGTTTTTTAGCCAAATTTTGAGGTTTGCAAAGGATTCTGGGTAACAGAACCTGGTCAGAGTCCCAAAAGTCACCCCATCGTGGATTCCCCTAGGTCTTTAGTTTTCAAAAATGCACAGGTTTGGTAGGTTTCCCTAGGTGCCGGGTGAGCTACAGGCCAAAATCTACAGGTAGGCACTTAACAAAAAACACATCTGTTTTCTTTCAAAAAATGTGATGTGTCCACGTTGTGTTTTGGGGCATTTCCTGTCACGGGCGCTAGGCCTACCCACACAAGTGAGGTATCATTTTTATCGGGAGACTTGGGGGAACGCTGGGTGGAAGGAAATTTGTGGCTCCTCCTAGATTCCACAACTTTCTGTCACCGGAATGTGAGGAAAACGTGTTTTTTTAGCCAAATTTTGAGGTTTGCAATGGATTCTGGGTAACTGAACCTGGTCAGAGCCCCACAAGTCACCCCATCTTGGATTCCCCTAGGTCTCTAGTTTTCAAAAATGCACAGGTTTGTTAGATTTCCCTAGGTGCCGGCTGAGCTAGAGGCCAATATCTACAGGTAGGCACTTTGTAAAAAACAACTCTGTTTTCTGTCAAAAATTGTGATGTGTCCACGTTGTGTTTAGGGGCATTTCCTGTTGTGGGCGATAGGCCTAGCCACACAAGTGAGGTATCATTTTTATCGGGAGACTTGGGGGAACGTTGGGTGGAAGGAAATTTGCGGCTCCTCTCAGATTCCACAACTTTCTGTCACCGGAATGTGAGGAAAATTTGTTTTTTTAGCCAAATTTTGAGGTTTGCAATGGATTCTGGGGAACAGAACCTGGTCAGAGCCCCACAAGTCACCCCATCTTGGATTCCCCTAGGTCTCTAATTTTAAAAAATGCACAGGTTTGTTAGATTTCCCTAGGTGCCGGCTGAGCTAGAGGCCAATATCTACAGGTAGGCACTTTGTAAAAAACACCTCTGTTTTCTGTAAAAAATTGTGATGTGTCCATGTTGTGTTTAGGGGCATTTCCTGTCGCGGGCGATAGGCCTAGCCACACAAGTGAGGTATCATTTTTCTCGGGAGACTTGGGAGAACGCTGGGCGGAAGGAAATTTGTGGCTCCTCTCAGATTCCAGAACTTTCTGTCACCGAAATGTGAGGAAAATGTGTTTTTTTAGCCAAATTTTGAGGTTTGCAAAGGATTCTGGGTAACTGAACCTGGTCAGAGCCCCACAAGTCAACCCATCTTGGATTCCCCTAGGTCCCTAGTTTTCAAAAATGCACAGGTTTGGTAGGTTTCCCTAGGTGCCGTCTGAGCTAGAGGCCAAAATCTACAGGTAGGCACTTTGCAAAAAACACCTGTATTTTCTTTCCAAAAATGTGATGTGTCCACATTGTGTTTTGGGGCATTTCCTGTCACGGGCGCTAGGCCTACCCACACAAGTGAGGTATCATGTTTATCGGGAGACTTAGGGGAACGCTGGGAGGAAGGAAATTTGTGGCTCCTCTCAGGTTCCAAACTTTCTGTCACCAAAATGTGAGGAAAACGTGTTTTTTTAGCCAAATTTTGAGGTTTGCAAAAGATTCTGGGTAACTGAACCTGGTCAGAGCCCCACAAGTCACCCCATCTTGGATTCCCCGAGGTCTCCAGTTTTGAAAAATGCACAGGTTTGGTAGGTTTCCCTAGGTGCCGGCAGAGCTAGGGGCCAAAATCTACAGGTAGGCACTTTACAAAAAACACCTCTGTTTTCTGTCAAAAAATGTGATGTGTCCACGTTGTGTTTTGGGGCATTTCCTGTCACGGGCGCTAGGCCTACCCACACAAGTGAGGTATCATTTTTATCGGGAGACTTGGGAGAACGCTGGGTGGAAGGAAATGTGTGGCTCCTCTAAGATTCCACAACTTTCTGTCACCGGAATGTGAGGAAAACGTGTTTTTTTAGCCAAATTTTGAGGTTTGCAATGGATTCTGGGTAACAGAACCTGGTCAGAGCCCCACAAGTCACCCCATCTTGGATTCCCCTAGGTCTCTAGTTTTCAAAAATGCACAGGTTTGTTAGATTTCCCTAGGTGCTGGCTGAGCTAGAGGCCAATATCTACAGGTAGGCACTTTGTAAAAAACACCTCTGTTTTCTGTCAAAAATTGTGATGTGTCCACGTTGTGTTTAGGGGCATTTCCTGTTGCGGGCGATAGGCCTAGCCACACAAGTGAGGTATCATTTTTATCGGGAGACTTGGGGGAACGCTGGGTGGAAGGAAATTTGTGGCTCCTCTCAGATTCCAGAACTTTCTGTCACCGAAATGTGAGGAAAATGTGTTTTTTTAGCCAAATTTTGAGGTTTGCAAAGGATTGTGGGTAACAGAACCTGGTCAGAGCCCCAAAAGTCACCCCATCGTGGATTCCCCTAGGTCTTTCGTTTTCAAAAATGCACAGGTTTGGTAGGTTTCCCTAGGTGCCGGGTGAGCTAGAGGCCAAAATCTACAGGTAGGCACTTTGCAAAAAAACGCATCTGTTTTCTTTCAAAAAATGTGATGTGTCCACGTTGTGTTTTGGGGCATTTCCTGTCACGGGCGCTAGGCCTACCCACACAAGTGAGGTATCATTTTTATCGGGAGACTTGGGGGAACGCTGGGTGGAAGGAAATTTGTGGCTCCTCTCAGATTCCACAACTTTCTGTCACCGGAATGTGAGGAAAACGTGTTTTTTTTAGCCAAATTTTGAGGTTTGCAATGGATTCTGGGTAACTGAACCTGGTCAGAGCCCCACAAGTCACCCCATCTTGGATTCCCCTAGGTCTCTAGTTTTCAAAAATGCACAGGTTTGTTAGATTTCCCTAGGTGCCGGCTGAGCTAGAGGCCAATATCTACAGGTAGGCACTTTGTAAAAAACACCTCTGTTTTCTGTCAAAAATTGTGATGTGTCCACGTTGTGTTTAGGGGCATTTCCTGTCGCGGGCGATAGGCCTAGCCACACAAGTGAGGTATCATTTTTATCGGGAGACTTGGGAGAACGCTGGGTGGAAGGAAATTTGTGGCTCCTCTCAGATTCCAGAACTTTCTGTCACCGAAATGTGAGGAAAATGTGTTTTTTTAGCCACATTTTGAGGTTTGCAAAGGATTCTGGGTAACAGAACCTGGTCAGAGCCCCACAAGTCAACCCATCTTGGATTCCCCTAGGTCTCTAGTTTTCAAAAATGCACAGGTTTGGTAGGTTTCCCTAGGTGCCGGCTGAGCTAGAGGCCAAAATCTACAGGTAGGCACTTTGCAAAAAACACCTGTATTTTCTTTCAAAAAATGTGATGTGTCCACATTGTGTTTTGGGGCATTTCCTGTCACGAGCGCTAGGCCTACCCACACAAGTGAGGTAGCATGTTTATCGGGAGACTTAGGGGAACGCTGGGAGGAAGGAAATTTGTGGCTCCTCTCAGGTTCCAAACTTTCTGTCACCGAAATGTGAGGAAAACGTGTTTTTTTGGCCAAATTTTGAGGTTTGCAAAGGATTCTGGGTAACTGAACCTGGTAAGAGCCCTACAAGTCACCCCATCTTGGATTCCCCTAGGTCTCCAGTTATAAAAAATGCACAGGTTTGGTAGGTTTCCCTAGGTGCCGGCTGAGCTAGGGGCCAAAATCTACAGGTAGGCACTTTACAAAAAACACCTCTGTTTTCTTTCAAAAAATGTGATGTGTCCACGTTGTGTTTTGGGGCATTTCCTGTCACGGGCGCTAGGCCTACCCACACAAGTGAGGTATCATTTTTATCGGGAGACTTGGGAGAACGCTGGGTGGAAGGAAATTTGTGGCTCCTCTCAGATTCCAGAACTTTCTGTCACCGAAATGTGAGGAAAATGTGTTTTTTTAGCCAAATTTTGAGGTTTGCAAAGGATTCTGGGTAACAGAACCTGGTCAGAGCCCCACAAGTCACCCCATCTTGGATTCCCCTAGGTCTCTAGTTTTCAAAAATGCACAGGTTTGTTAGATTTCCCTAGGTGCCGGCTGAGCTAGAGGCCAATATCTACAGGTAGGCACTTTGTAAAAAACACCTCTGTTTTCTGTCAAAAATTGTGATGTGTCCACGTTGTGTTTAGGGGCATTTCCTGTCGCGGGCGATAGGCCTAGCCACACAAGTGAGGTATCATTTTTATCGGGAGACTTGGGAGAACGCTGGGTGGAAGGAAATTTGTGGCTCCTCTCAGATTCCAGAACTTTCTGTCACCGAAATGTGAGGAAAATGTGTTTTTTTAGCCACATTTTGAGGTTTGCAAAGGATTCTGGGTAACAGAACCTGGTCAGAGCCCCACAAGTCAACCCATCTTGGATTCCCCTAGGTCTCTAGTTTTAAAAAATGCACAGGTTTGGTAGGTTTCCCTAGGTGCCGGCTGAGCTAGAGGCCAAAATCTACAGGTAGGCACTTTGCAAAAAACACCTGTATTTTCTTTCAAAAAATGTGATGTGTCCACATTGTGTTTTGGGGCATTTCCTGTCACGGGCGCTAGGCCTACCCACACAAGTGAGGTAGCATGTTTATCGGGAGACTTAGGGGAACGCTGGGAGGAAGGAAATTTGTGGCTCCTCTCAGGTTCCAAACTTTCTGTCACCGAAATGTGAGGAAAACGTGTTTTTTTAGCCAAATTTTGAGGTTTGCAAAGGATTCTGGGTAACTGAACCTGGTAAGAGCCCTACAAGTCACCCCATCTTGGATTATCCTAGGTCTCCAGTTATAAAAAATGCACAGGTTTGGTAGGTTTCCCTAGGTGCCGGCTGAGCTAGGGGCCAAAATCTACAGGTAGGCACTTTACAAAAAACACCTCTGTTTTCTTTCAAAAAATGTGATGTGTCCACGTTGTGTTTTGGGGCATTTCCTGTCACGGGCGCTAGGCCTACCCACACAAGTGAGGTATCATTTTTATCGGGAGACTTGGGAGAACGCTGGGTGGAAGGAAATTTGTGGCTCCTCTCAGATTCCAGAACTTTCTGTCACCGAAATGTGAGGAAAATGTGTTTTTTTAGCCAAATTTTGAGGTTTGCAAAGGATTCTGGGTAACAGAACCTGGTCAGAGCCCCAAAAGTCACCCCATCGTGGATTCCCCTAGGTCTTTAGTTTTCAAAAATGCACAGGTTTGGTAGGTTTCCCTAGGTGCCGGGTGAGCTACAGGCCAAAATCTACAGGTAGGCACTTTGCAAAAAACACATCTGTTTTCTTTCAAAAAATGTGATGTGTCCACGTTGTGTTTTGGGGCATTTCCTGTCACGGGCACTAGGCCTACCCACACAAGTGAGGTATCATTTTTATCGGGAGACTTGGGGGAACGCTGGGTGGAAGGAAATTTGTGGCTCCTCCTAGATTCCACAACTTTCTGTCACCGGAATGTGAGGAAAACGTGTTTTTTTAGCCAAATTTTGAGGTTTGCAATGGATTCTGGGTAACTGAACCTGGTCAGAGCCCCACAAGTCACCCCATCTTGGATTCCCCTAGGTCTCTAGTTTTCAAAAATGCACAGGTTTGTTAGATTTCCCTAGGTGCCGGCTGAGCTAGAGGCCAATATCTACAGGTAGGCACTTTGTAAAAAACACCTCTGTTTTCTGTCAAAAATTGTGATGTGTCCACGTTGTGTTTAGGGGCATTTCCTGTTGCGGGCGATAGGCCTAGCCACACAAGTGAGGTATCATTTTTATCGGGAGACTTGGGGGAACGTTGGGTGGAAGGAAATTTGTGGCTCCTCTCAGATTCCACAACTTTCTGTCACCGGAATGTGAGGAAAATTTGTTTTTTTAGCCACATTTTGAGGTTTGCAATGGATTCTGGGGAACAGAACCTGGTCAGAGCCCCACAAGTCACCCCATCTTGGATTCCCCTAGGTCTCTAGTTTTCAAAAATGCACAGGTTTGTTAGATTTCCCTAGGTGCCGGCTGAGCTAGAGGCCAATATCTACAGGTAGGCACTTTGTAAAAACCACCTATGTTTTCTGTAAAAAATTGTGATGTGTCCACGTTGTGTTTAGGGGCATTTCCTGTCGCGGGCGATAGGCCTAGCCACACAAGTGAGGTATCATTTTTCTCGGGAGACTTGGGAGAACGCTGGGTGGAAGGAAATTTGTGGCTCCTCTCAGATTCCAGAACTTTCTGTCACCGAAATGTGAGGAAAATGTGTTTTTTTAGCCAAATTTTGAGGTTTGCAAAGGATTCTGGGTAACTGAACCTGGCCAGAGCCCCACAAGTCAACCCATCTTGGATTCCCCTAGGTCCCTAGTTTTCAAAAATGCACAGGTTTGGTAGGTTTCCCTAGGTGCCGTCTGAGCTAGAGGCCAAAATCTACAGGTAGGCACTTTGCAAAAAACACCTGTATTTTCTTTCAAAAAATGTGATGTGTCCACATTGTGTTTTGGGGCATTTCCTGTCACGGGCGCTAGGCCTACCCACACAAGTGAGGTATCATGTTTATCGGGAGACTTAGGGGAACGCTGGGAGGAAGGAAATTTGTGGCTACTCTCAGGTTCCAAACTTTCTGTCACCAAAATGTGAGGAAAACGTGTTTTTTTAGCCAAATTTTGAGGTTTGCAAAAGATTCTGGGTAACTGAACCTGGTCAGAGCCCCACAAGTCACCCCATCTTGGATTCCCCGAGGTCTCCAGTTTTAAAAAATGCACAGGTTTGGTAGGTTTCCCTAGGTGCCGGCAGAGCTAGGGGCCAAAATCTACAGGTAGGCACTTTACAAAAAACACCTCTGTTTTCTGTCAAAAAATGTGATGTGTCCACGTTGTGTTTTGGGGCATTTCCTGTCACGGGCGCTAGGCCTACCCACACAAGTGAGGTATCATTTTTATCGGGAGACTTGGGAGAACGCTGGGTGGAAGGAAATGTGTGGCTCCTCTCAGATTCCACAACTTTCTGTCACCGGAATGTGAGGAAAATGTGTTTTTTTAGCCAAATTTTGAGGTTTGCAATGGATTCTGGGTAACTGAACCTGGTCAGAGCCCCACAAGTCACCCCATCTTGGATTCCCCTAGGTCTCTAGTTTTAAAAAATGCACAGGTTTGTTAGATTTCCCTAGGTGCCGGCTGAGCTAGAGGCCAATATCTACAGGTAGGCACTTTGTAAAAAACACCTCTGTTTTCTGTCAAAAATTGTGATGTGTCCACGTTGTGTTTAGGGGCATTACCTGTCGCGGGCGATAGGCCTAGTCACACAAGTGAGGTATCATTTTTATCGGGAGACTTGGGGGAACGCTGGGTGGAAGGAAATTTGTGGCTCCTCTCAGATTCCACAACTTTCTGTCACCGGAATGTGAGGAAAACGTGTTTTTTTAGCCAAATTTTGAGGTTTGCAATGGATTCTGGGTAACAGAACCTGGTCAGAGCCCCACAAGTCACCCCATCTTGGATTCCCCTAGGTCTCTAGTTTTCAAAAATGCACAGGTTTGTTAGATTTCCCTAGGTGCTGGCTGAGCTAGAGGCCAATATCTACAGGTAGGCACTTTGTAAAAAACACCTCTGTTTTCTGTCAAAAATTGTGATGTGTCCACGTTGTGTTTAGGGGCATTTCCTGTCGCGGGCGATAGGCCTAGCCACACAAGTGAGGTATCATTTTTATCGGGAGACTTGGGAGAACGCTGGGTGGAAGGAAATTTGTGGCTCCTCTCAGATTCCAGAACTTTCTGTCACCGAAATGTGAGGAAAATGTGTTTTTTTAGCCACATTTTAAGGTTTGCAAAGGATTCTGGGTAAAAGAACCTGGTCAGAGCCCCACAAGTCACCCCATCGTGGATTCCCCTAGGTCTCTAGTTTTCAAAAATGCACAGGTTTGGTAGGTTTCCCTAGGTGCCGGCTGAGCTAGAGGCCAAAATCTACAGGTAGGCACTTTGCAAAAAACACATCTGTTTTCTTTCAAAAAATGTGATGTGTCCACGTTGTGTTTTGGGGCATTTCCTGTCACGGGCGCTAGGCCTACCCACACAAGTGAGGTATCATTTTTATCGGGAGACTTAGGGGAACGCTGGGTGGAAGGAAATTTGTGGCTCCTCTCAGATTCCACAACTTTCTGTCACCGGAATGTGAGGAAAACGTGTTTTTTTAGCCAAATTTTGAGGTTTGCAAAAGATTCTGGGTAACTGAACCTGGTCAGAGCCCCACAAGTCACCCCATCTTGGATTCCCCGAGGTCTCCAGTTTTGAAAAATGCACAGGTTTGGTAGGTTTCCCTAGGTGCCGGCAGAGCTAGGGGCCAAAATCTACAGGTAGGCACTTTACAAAAAACACCTCTGTTTTCTGTCAAAAAATGTGATGTGTCCACGTTGTGTTTTGGGGCATTTCCTGTCACGGGCGCTAGGCCTACCCACACAAGTGAGGTATCATTTTTATCGGGAGACTTGGGAGAACGCTGGGTGGAAGGAAATGTGTGGCTCCTCTAAGATTCCACAACTTTCTGTCACCGGAATGTGAGGAAAACGTGTTTTTTTAGCCAAATTTTGAGGTTTGCAATGGATTCTGGGTAACAGAACCTGGTCAGAGCCCCACAAGTCACCCCATCTTGGATTCCCCTAGGTCTCTAGTTTTCAAAAATGCACAGGTTTGTTAGATTTCCCTAGGTGCTGGCTGAGCTAGAGGCCAATATCTACAGGTAGGCACTTTGTAAAAAACACCTCTGTTTTCTGTCAAAAATTGTGATGTGTCCACGTTGTGTTTAGGGGCATTTCCTGTTGCGGGCGATAGGCCTAGCCACACAAGTGAGGTATCATTTTTATCGGGAGACTTGGGGGAACGCTGGGTGGAAGGAAATTTGTGGCTCCTCTCAGATTCCAGAACTTTCTGTCACCGAAATGTGAGGAAAATGTGTTTTTTTAGCCAAATTTTGAGGTTTGCAAAGGATTGTGGGTAACAGAACCTGGTCAGAGCCCCAAAAGTCACCCCATCGTGGATTCCCCTAGGTCTTTCGTTTTCAAAAATGCACAGGTTTGGTAGGTTTCCCTAGGTGCCGGGTGAGCTAGAGGCCAAAATCTACAGGTAGGCACTTTGCAAAAAACGCATCTGTTTTCTTTCAAAAAATGTGATGTGTCCACGTTGTGTTTTGGGGCATTTCCTGTCACGGGCGCTAGGCCTACCCACACAAGTGAGGTATCATTTTTATCGGGAGACTTGGGGGAACGCTGGGTGGAAGGAAATTTGTGGCTCCTCTCAGATTCCACAACTTTCTGTCACCGGAATGTGAGGAAAACGTGTTTTTTTAGCCAAATTTTGAGGTTTGCAATGGATTCTGGGTAACTGAACCTGGTCAGAGCCCCACAAGTCACCCCATCTTGGATTCCCCTAGGTCTCTAGTTTTCAAAAATGCACAGGTTTGTTAGATTTCCCTAGGTGCCGGCTGAGCTAGAGGCCAATATCTACAGGTAGGCACTTTGTAAAAAACACCTCTGTTTTCTGTCAAAAATTGTGATGAGTCCACGTTGTGTTTAGGGGCATTTCCTGTCGCGGGCGATAGGCCTAGCCACACAAGTGAGGTATCATTTTTATCGGGAGACTTGGGAGAACGCTGGGTGGAAGGAAATTTGTGGCTCCTCTCAGATTCCAGAACTTTCTGTCACCGAAATGTGAGGAAAATGTGTTTTTTTAGCCACATTTTGAGGTTTGCAAAGGATTCTGGGTAACAGAACCTGGTCAGAGCCCCACAAGTCAACCCATCTTGGATTCCCCTAGGTCTCTAGTTTTCAAAAATGCACAGGTTTGGTAGGTTTCCCTAGGTGCCGGCTGAGCTAGAGGCCAAAATCTACAGGTAGGCACTTTGCAAAAAACACCTGTATTTTCTTTCAAAAAATGTGATGTGTCCACATTGTGTTTTGGGGCATTTCCTGTCACGAGCGCTAGGCCTACCCACACAAGTGAGGTAGCATGTTTATCGGGAGACTTAGGGGAACGCTGGGAGGAAGGAAATTTGTGGCTCCTCTCAGGTTCCAAACTTTCTGTCACCGAAATGTGAGGAAAACGTGTTTTTTTAGCCAAATTTTGAGGTTTGCAAAGGATTCTGGGTAACTGAACCTGGTAAGAGCCCTACAAGTCACCCCATCTTGGATTCCCCTAGGTCTCCAGTTATAAAAAATGCACAGGTTTGGTAGGTTTCCCTAGGTGCCGGCTGAGCTAGGGGCCAAAATCTACAGGTAGGCACTTTACAAAAAACACCTCTGTTTTCTTTCAAAAAATGTGATGTGTCCACGTTGTGTTTTGGGGCATTTCCTGTCACGGGCGCTAGGCCTACCCACACAAGTGAGGTATCATTTTTATCGGGAGACTTGGGAGAACGCTGGGTGGAAGGAAATTTGTGGCTCCTCTCAGATTCCAGAACTTTCTGTCACCGAAATGTGAGGAAAATGTGTTTTTTTTAGCCAAATTTTGAGGTTTGCAAAGGATTCTGGGTAACAGAACCTGGTCAGAGCCCCACAAGTCACCCCATCTTGGATTCCCCTAGGTCTCTAGTTTTCAAAAATGCACAGGTTTGTTAGATTTCCCTAGGTGCCGGCTGAGCTAGAGGCCAATATCTACAGGTAGGCACTTTGTAAAAAACACCTCTGTTTTCTGTCAAAAATTGTGATGTGTCCACGTTGTGTTTAGGGGCATTTCCTGTCGCGGGCGATAGGCCTAGCCACACAAGTGAGGTATCATTTTTATCGGGAGACTTGGGAGAACGCTGGGTGGAAGGAAATTTGTGGCTCCTCTCAGATTCCAGAACTTTCTGTCACCGAAATGTGAGGAAAATGTGTTTTTTTAGCCACATTTTGAGGTTTGCAAAGGATTCTGGGTAACAGAACCTGGTCAGAGCCCCACAAGTCAACCCATCTTGGATTCCCCTATGTCTCTAGTTTTCAAAAATGCACAGGTTTGGTAGGTTTCCCTAGGTGCCGGCTGAGCTAGAGGCCAAAATCTACAGGTAGGCACTTTGCAAAAAACACCTGTATTTTCTTTCAAAAAATGTGATGTGTCCACATTGTGTTTTGGGGCATTTCCTGTCACGGGCGCTAGGCCTACCCACACAAGTGAGGTAGCATGTTTATCGGGAGACTTAGGGGAACGCTGGGAGGAAGGAAATTTGTGGCTCCTCTCAGGTTCCAAACTTTCTGTCACCGAAATGTGAGGAAAACGTGTTTTTTTAGCCAAATTTTGAGGTTTGCAAAGGATTCTGGGTAACTGAACCTGGTAAGAGCCCTACAAGTCACCCCATCTTGGATTACCCTAGGTCTCCAGTTATAAAAAATGCACAGGTTTGGTAGGTTTCCCTAGGTGCCGGCTGAGCTAGGGGCCAAAATCTACAGGTAGGCACTTTACAAAAAACACCTCTGTTTTCTTTCAAAAAATGTGATGTGTCCACGTTGTGTTTTGGGGCATTTCCTGTCACGGGCGCTAGGCCTACCCACACAAGTGAGGTATCATTTTTATCGGGAGACTTGGGAGAACGCTGGGTGGAAGGAAATTTGTGGCTCCTCTCAGATTCCAGAACTTTCTGTCACCGAAATGTGAGGAAAATGTGTTTTTTTAGCCAAATTTTGAGGTTTGCAAAGGATTCTGGGTAACAGAACCTGGTCAGAGCCCCAAAAGTCACCCCATCGTGGATTCCCCTAGGTCTTTAGTTTTCAAAAATGCACAGGTTTGGTAGGTTTCCCTAGGTGCCGGGTGAGCTACAGGCCAAAATCTACAGGTAGGCACTTTGCAAAAAACACATCTGTTTTCTTTCAAAAAATGTGATGTGTCCACGTTGTGTTTTGGGGCATTTCCTGTCACGGGCACTAGGCCTACCCACACAAGTGAGGTATCATTTTTATCGGGAGACTTGGGGGAACGCTGGGTGGAAGGAAATTTGTGGCTCCTCCTAGATTCCACAACTTTCTGTCACCGGAATGTGAGGAAAACGTGTTTTTTTAGCCAAATTTTGAGGTTTGCAATGGATTCTGGGTAACTGAACCTGGTCAGAGCCCCACAAGTCACCCCATCTTGGATTCCCCTAGGTCTCTAGTTTTCAAAAATGCACAGGTTTGTTAGATTTCCCTAGGTGCCGGCTGAGCTAGAGGCCAATATCTACAGGTAGGCACTTTGTAAAAAACACCTCTGTTTTCTGTCAAAAATTGTGATGTGTCCACGTTGTGTTTAGGGGCATTTCCTGTTGCGGGCGATAGGCCTAGCCACACAAGTGAGGTATCATTTTTATCGGGAGACTTGGGGGAACGTTGGGTGGAAGGAAATTTGTGGCTCCTCTCAGATTCCACAACTTTCTGTCACCGGAATGTGAGGAAAATTTGTTTTTTTAGCCACATTTTGAGGTTTGCAATGGATTCTGGGGAACAGAACCTGGTCAGAGCCCCACAAGTCACCCCATCTTGGATTCCCCTAGGTCTCTAGTTTTCAAAAATGCACAGGTTTGTTAGATTTCCCTAGGTGCCGGCTGAGCTAGAGGCCAATATCTACAGGTAGGCACTTTGTAAAAAACACCTCTGTTTTCTGTAAAAAATTGTGATGTGTCCACGTTGTGTTTAGGGGCATTTCCTGTCGCGGGCGATAGGCCTAGCCACACAAGTGGGGTATCATTTTTCTCGGGAGACTTGGGAGAACGCTGGGTGGAAGGAAATTTGTGGCTCCTCTCAGATTCCAGAACTTTCTGTCACCGAAATGTGAGGAAAATGTGTTTTTTTAGCCAAATTTTGAGGTTTGCAAAGGATTCTGGGTAACTGAACCTGGTCAGAGCCCCACAAGTCAACCCATCTTGGATTCCCCTAGGTCCCTAGTTTTCAAAAATGCACAGGTTTGGTAGGTTTCCCTAGGTGCCGTCTGAGCTAGAGGCCAAAATCTACAGGTAGGCACTTTGCAAAAAACACCTGTATTTTCTTTCAAAAAATGTGATGTGTCCACATTGTGTTTTGGGGCATTTCCTGTCACGGGCGCTAGGCCTACCCACACAAGTGAGGTATCATGTTTATCGGGAGACTTAGGGGAACGCTGGGAGGAAGGAAATTTGTGGCTACTCTCAGGTTCCAAACTTTCTGTCACCAAAATGTGAGGAAAACGTGTTTTTTTAGCCAAATTTTGAGGTTTGCAAAAGATTCTGGGTAACTGAACCTGGTCAGAGCCCCACAAGTCACCCCATCTTGGATTCCCCGAGGTCTCCAGTTTTAAAAAATGCACAGGTTTGGTAGGTTTCCCTAGGTGCCGGCAGAGCTAGGGGCCAAAATCTACAGGTAGGCACTTTACAAAAAACACCTCTGTTTTCTGTCAAAAAATGTGATGTGTCCACGTTGTGTTTTGGGGCATTTCCTGTCACGGGCGCTAGGCCTACCCACACAAGTGAGGTATCATTTTTATCGGGAGACTTGGGAGAACGCTGGGTGGAAGGAAATGTGTGGCTCCTCTCAGATTCCACAACTTTCTGTCACCGGAATGTGAGGAAAACGTGTTTTTTTAGCCAAATTATGAGGTTTGCAATGGATTCTGGGTAACTGAACCTGGTCAGAGCCCCACAAGTCACCCCATCTTGGATTCCCCTAGGTCTCTAGTTTTAAAAAATGCACAGGTTTGTTAGATTTCCCTAGGTGCCGGCTGAGCTAGAGGCCAATATCTACAGGTAGGCACTTTGTAAAAAACACCTCTGTTTTCTGTCAAAAATTGTGATGTGTCCACGTTGTGTTTAGGGGCATTACCTGTCGCGGGCGATAGGCCTAGTCACACAAGTGAGGTATCATTTTTATCGGGAGACTTGGGGGAACGCTGGGTGGAAGGAAATTTGTGGCTCCTCTCAGATTCCACAACTTTCTGTCACCGGAATGTGAGGAAAACGTGTTTTTTTAGCCAAATTTTGAGGTTTGCAATGGATTCTGGGTAACAGAACCTGGTCAGAGCCCCACAAGTCACCCCATCTTGGATTCCCCTAGGTCTCTAGTTTTCAAAAATGCACAGGTTTGTTAGATTTCCCTAGGTGCTGGCTGAGCTAGAGGCCAATATCTACAGGTAGGCACTTTGTAAAAAACACCTCTGTTTTCTGTCAAAAATTGTGATGTGTCCACGTTGTGTTTAGGGGCATTTCCTGTCGCGGGCGATAGGCCTAGCCACACAAGTGAGGTATCATTTTTATCGGGAGACTTGGGAGAACGCTGGGTGGCAGGAAATTTGTGGCTCCTCTCAGATTCCAGAACTTTCTGTCACCGAAATGTGAGGAAAATGTGTTTTTTTAGCCACATTTTGAGGTTTGCAAAGGATTCTGGGTAAAAGAACCTGGTCAGAGCCCCACAAGTCACCCCATCGTGGATTCCCCTAGGTCTCTAGTTTTCAAAAATGCACAGGTTTGGTAGGTTTCCCTAGGTGCCGGCTGAGCTAGAGGCCAAAATCTACAGGTAGGCACTTTGCAAAAAACACATCTGTTTTCTTTCAAAAAATGTGATGTGTCCACGTTGTGTTTTGGGGCATTTCCTGTCACGGGCGCTAGGCCTACCCACACAAGTGAGGTATCATTTTTATCGGGAGACTTAGGGGAACGCTGGGCGGAAGGAAATTTGTGGCTCCTCTCAAGTTCCACAACTTTCTGTCACCGCAATGTGAGGAAAACGTGTTTTTTTAGCCAAATTTTGAGGTTTGCAATGGATTCTGGGTAACTGAACCTGGTCACAGCCCCACAAGTCAACCCATCTTGGATTCCCCTAGGTCTCTAGTTTTCAAAAATGCACAGGTTTGGTAGGTTTCCCTAGGTGCCGGCTGAGCTAGAGGCCAAAATCTACAGGTAGGCACTTTGCAAAAAACACCTGTATTTTCTTTCAAAAAATGTGATGTGTCCACATTGTGTTTTGGGGCATTTCCTGTCACGGGCGCTAGGCCTACCCACACAAGTGAGGTAGCATGTTTATCGGGAAACTTAGGGGAACGCTGGGAGGAAGGAAATTTGTGGCTCCTCTCAGGTTCCAAACTTTCTGTCACCGAAATGTGAGGAAAACGTGTTTTTTTAGCCAAATTTTGAGGTTTGCAAAGGATTCTGGGTAACTGAACCTGGTAAGAGCCCTACAAGTCACCCCATCTTGGATTCCCCTAGGTCTTCAGTTTTAAAAAATGCACAGGTTTGGTAGGTTTCCCTAGGTGCCGGCTGAGCTAGGGGCCAAAATCTACAGGTAGGCACTTTACAAAAAACACCTCTGTTTTCTTTCAAAAAATGTGATGTGTCCACGTTGTGTTTTGGGGCATTTCCTGTCACGGGCGCTAGGCCTACCCACACAAGTGAGGTATCATTTTTATCGGGAGACTTGGGAGAACGCTGGGTGGAAGGAAATTTGTGGCTCCTCTCAGATTCCACAACTTTCTGTCACCGGAATGTGAGGAAAACGTGTTTTTTTAGCCAAATTTTGAGGTTTGCAATGGATTCTGGGTAACTGAACCTGGTCAGAGCCCAACAAGTCACCCCATCTTGGATTCCTCTAGGTCTCTAGTTTTAAAAAATGCACAGGTTTGTTAGATTTCCCTAGGTGCCGGCTGAGCTAGAGGCCAATATCTACAGGTAGGCACTTTGTAAAAAACACCTCTGTTTTCTGTCAAAAATTGTGATGTGTCCACGTTGTGTTTAGGGGCATTTCCTGTTGCGGGCGATAGGCCTAGCCACACAAGTGAGGTATCATTTTTATCGGGAGACTTGGGGGCACGCTGGGTGGAAGGAAATTTGTGGCTCCTCTCAGATTCCAGAACTTTCTGTCACCGAAATGTGAGGAAAATGTGTTTTTTTAGCCAAATTTTGAGGTTTGCAAAGGATTGTGGGTAACAGAACCTGGTCAGAGCCCCAAAAGTCACCCCATCGTGGATTCCCCTAGGTCTTTCGTTTTCAAAAATGCACAGGTTTGGTAGGTTTCCCTAGGTGCCGGGTGAGCTAGAGGCCAAAATCTACAGGTAGGCACTTTGCAAAAAACGCATCTGTTTTCTTTCAAAAAATGTGATGTGTCCACGTTGTGTTTTGGGGCATTTCCTGTCACGGGCGCTAGGCCTACCCACACAAGTGAGGTATCATTTTTATCGGGAGACTTGGGGGAACGCTGGGTGGAAGGAAATTTGTGGCTCCTCTCAGATTCCACAACTTTCTGTCACCGGAATGTGAGGAAAACGTGTTTTTTTAGCCAAATTTTGAGGTTTGCAATGGATTCTGGGTAACTGAACCTGGTCAGAGCCCCACAAGTCACCCCATCTTGGATTCCCCTAGGTCTCTAGTTTTCAAAAATGCACAGGTTTGTTAGATTTCCCTAGGTGCCGGCTGAGCTAGAGGCCAAAATCTACAGGTAGGCACTTTGCAAAAAACACATCTGTTTTCTTTCAAAAAATGTGATGTGTCCACGTTGTGTTTTGGGGCATTTCCTGTCACGGGCGCTAGGCCTACCCACAAAAGTGAGGTATCATTTTTATCGGGAGACTTGGGAGAACGCTGGGTGGAAGGAAATTTGTGGCTCCTCTCAAGTTCTACAACTTTCTGTCACCGAAATGTGAGGAAAATGTGTTTTTTTAGCCAAATTTTGAGGTTTGCAAAGGATTGTGGGTAACAGAACCTGGTCAGAGCCCCAAAAGTCACCCCATCGTAGATTCCCCTAGGTCTTTAGTTTTCAAAAATGCACAGGTTTGGTAGGTTTCCCTAGGTGCCGGGTGAGCTAGAGGCCAAAATCTACAGGTAGGCACTTTGCAAAAAACACATCTGTTTTCTTTCAAAAAATGTGATGTGTCCACGTTGTGTTTTGGGGCATTTCCTGTCACGGGCGCTAGGCCTACCCACACAAGTGAGGTATCATTTTTATCGGGAGACTTGGGGGAACGCTGGGTGGAAGGAAATTTGTGGCTCCTCTCAGATTCCACAACTTTCTGTCACCGGAATGTGAGGAAAACGTGTTTTTTTAGCCAAATTTTGAGGTTTGCAATGGATTCAGGGTAACAGAACCTGGTCAGAGCCCAACAAGTCACCCCATCTTGGATTCCCCTAGGTCTCTAGTTTTCAAAAATGCACAGGTTTGTTAGATTTCCCTAGGTGCCGGCTGAGTTAGAGGCCAATATCTACAGGTAGGCACTTTGTAAAAAACACCTCTGTTTTCTGTCAAAAATTGTGATGTGTCCACGTTGTGTTTAGGGGCATTTCCTGTTGCGGGCGATAGGCCTAGCCACACAAGTGAGGTATCATTTTTATCGGGAGACTTGGGGGAACGCTGGGTGGAAGGAAATTTGTGGCTCCTCTCAGATTCCAGAACTTTCTGTCACCGAAATGTGAGGAAAATGTTTTTTTTTAGCCAAATTTTGAGGTTTGCAAAGGATTGTGGGTAACAGAACCTGGTCAGAGCCCCAAAAGTCACCCCATCGTGGATTCCCCTAGGTCTTTCGTTTTCAAAAATGCACAGGTTTGGTAGGTTTCATTAGGTGCCGGGTGAGCTAGAGGCCAAAATCTACAGGTAGGCACTTTGCAAAAAACGCATCTGTTTTCTTTCAAAAAATGTGATGTGTCCACGTTGTGTTTTGGGGCATTTCCTGTCACGGGCGCTAGGCCTACCCACACAAGTGAGGTATCATTTTTATCGGGAGACTTGGGGGAACGCTGGGTGGAAGGAAATTTGTGGCTCCTCTCAGATTCCACAACTTTCTGTCACCGGAATGTGAGGAAAACGTGTTTTTTTAGCCAAATTTTGAGGTTTGCAATGGATTCTGGGTAACTGAACCTGGTCAGAGCCCCACAAGTCACCCCATCTTGGATTCCCCTAGGTCTCTAGTTTTCAAAAATGCACAGGTTTGTTAGATTTCCCTAGGTGCCGGCTGAGCTAGAGGCAAATATCTACAGGTAGGCACTTTGTAAAAAACACCTCTGTTTTCTGTCAAAAATTGTGATGTGTCCACGTTGTGTTTACGGGCATTTCCTGTCGCGGGCGATAGGCCTAGCCACACAAGTGAGGTATCATTTTTATCGGGAGACTTGGGAGAACGCTGGGTGGAAGGAAATTTGTGGCTCCTCTCAGATTCCAGAACTTTCTGTCACCGAAATGTGAGGAAAATGTGTTTTTTTAGCCACATTTTGAGGTTTGCAAAGGATTCTGGGTAACAGAACCTGGTCAGAGCCCCACAAGTCAACCCATCTTGGATTCCCCTAGGTCTCTAGTTTTCAAAAATGCACAGGTTTGGTAGGTTTCCCTAGGTGCCGGCTGAGCTAGAGGCCAAAATCTACAGGTAGGCACTTTGCAAAAAACACCTGTATTTTCTTTCAAAAAATGTGATGTGTCCACATTGTGTTTTGGGGCATTTCCTGTCACGGGCGCTAGGCCTACCCACACAAGTGAGGTAGCATGTTTATCGGGAGACTTAGGGGAACGCTGGGAGGAAGGAAATTTGTGGCTCCTCTCAGGTTCCAAACTTTCTGTCACCGAAATGTGAGGAAAACGTGTTTTTTTAGCCAAATTTTCAGGTTTGCAAAGGATTCTGGGTAACTGAACCTGGTAAGAGCCCTACAAGTCACCCCATCTTGGATTCCCCTAGGTCTCCAGTTATAAAAAATGCACAGGTTTGGTAGGTTTCCCTAGGTGCCGGCTGAGCTAGGGGCCAAAATCTACAGGTAGGCACTTTACAAAAAACACCTCTGTTTTCTTTCAAAAAATGTGATGTGTCCACGTTGTGTTTTGGGGCATTTCCTGTCACGGGCGCTAGGCCTACCCACACAAGTGAGGTATCATTTTTATCGGGAGACTTGGGAGAACGCTGGGTGGAAGGAAATTTGTGGCTCCTCTCAGATTCCAGAACTTTCTGTCACCGAAATGTGAGGAAAATGTGTTTTTTTAGCCAAATTTTGAGGTTTGCAAAGGATTCTGGGTAACAGAACCTGGTCAGAGCCCCAAAAGTCACCCCATCGTGGATTCCCCTAGGTCTTTAGTTTTCAAAAATGCACAGGTTTGGTAGGTTTCCCTAGGTGCCGGGTGAGCTACAGGCCAAAATCTACAGGTAGGCACTTTGCAAAAAACACATCTGTTTTCTTTCAAAAAATTTGATGTGTCCACGTTGTGTTTTGGGGCATTTCCTGTCACGGGCGCTAGGCCTACCCACACAAGTGAGGTATCATTTTTATCGGGAGACTTGGGGGAACGCTGGGTGGAAGGAAATTTGTGGCTCCTCCTAGATTCCACAACTTTCTGTCACCGGAATGTGAGGAAAACGTGTTTTTTTAGCCAAATTTTGAGGTTTGCAATGGATTCTGGGTAACTGAACCTGGTCAGAGCCCCACAAGTCACCCCATCTTGGATTCCCCTAGGTCTCTAGTTTTCAAAAATGCACAGGTTTGTTAGATTTCCCTAGGTGCCGGCTGAGCTAGAGGCCAATATCTACAGGTAGGCACTTTGTAAAAAACACCTCTGTTTTCTGTCAAAAATTGTGATGTGTCCACGTTGTGTTTAGGGGCATTTCCTGTTGCGGGCGATAGGCCTACCCACACAAGTGAGGTATCATTTTTATCGGGAGACTTGGGGGAACGCTGGGTGGAAGGAAATTTGTGGCTCCTCTCAGATTCCACAACTTTCTGTCACCGGAATGTGAGGAAAACGTGTTTTTTTAGCCAAATTTTGAGGTTTGCAATGGATTCTGGGTAACTGAACCTGGTCAGAGCCCCACAAGTCACCCCATCTTGGATTCCCCTAGGTCTCTAGTTTTCAAAAATGCACAGGTTTGTTAGATTTCCCTAGGTGCCGGCTGAGCTAGAGGCCAATATCTACAGGTAGGCACTTTGTAAAAAACACCTCTGTTTTCTGTCAAAAATTGTGATGTGTCCACGTTGTGTTTACGGGCATTTCCTGTCGCGGGCGATAGGCCTAGCCACACAAGTGAGGTATAATTTTTATCGGGAGACTTGGGAGAACGCTGGGTGGAAGGAAATTTGTGGCTCCTCTCAGATTCCAGAACTTTCTGTCACCGAAATGTGAGGAAAATGTGTTTTTTTAGCCACATTTTGAGGTTTGCAAAGGATTCTGGGTAACAGAACCTGGTCAGAGCCCCACAAGTCAACCCATCTTGGATTCCCCTAGGTCTCTAGTTTTCAAAAATGCACAGGTTTGGTAGGTTTCCCTAGGTGCCGGCTGAGCTAGAGGCCAAAATCTACAGGTAGGCACTTTGCAAAAAACACCTGTATTTTCTTTCAAAAAATGTGATGTGTCCACATTGTGTTTTGGGGCATTTCCTGTCACGGGCGCTAGGCCTACCCACACAAGTGAGGTAGCATGTTTATCGGGAGACTTAGGGGAACGCTGGGAGGAAGGAAATTTGTGGCTCCTCTCAGGTTCCAAACTTTCTGTCACCGAAATGTGAGGAAAACATGTTTTTTTAGCCAAATTTTGAGGTTTGCAAAGGATTCTGGGTAACTGAACCTGGTAAGAGCCCTACAAGTCACCCCATCTTGGATTCCCCTCGGTCTCCAGTTATAAAAAATGCACAGGTTTGGTAGGTTTCCCTAGGTGCCGGCTGAGCTAGGGGCCAAAATCTACAGGTAGGCACTTTACAAAAAACACCTCTGTTTTCTTTAAAAAAATGTGATGTGTCCACGTTGTGTTTTGGGGCATTTCCTGTCACGGGCGCTAGGCCTACCCACACAAGTGAGGTATCATTTTTATCGGGAGACTTGGGAGAACGCTGGGTGGAAGGAAATTTGTGGCTCCTCTCAGATTCCAGAACTTTCTGTCACCGAAATGTGAGGAAAATGTGTTTTTTTAGCCAAATTTTGAGGTTTGCAAAGGATTCTGGGTAACAGAACCTGGTCAGAGCCCAAAAGTCACCCCATCGTGGATTCCCCTAGGTCTTTAGTTTCAAAAATGCACAGGTTTGGTAGGTTTCCCTAGGTGCCGGGTGAGCTACAGGCCAAAATCTACAGGTAGGCACTTTGCAAAAAAACACATCTGTTTTCTTTAAAAAAATGTGATGTGTCCACGTTGTGTTTTGGGGCATTTCCTGTCAGGGGCGCTAGGCCTACCCACACAAGTGAGGTATCATTTTTATCGGGAGACTTGGGGGAACGCTGGGTGGAAGGAAATTTGTGGCTCCTCCTAGATTCCACAACTTTCTGTCACCGGAATGTGAGGAAAACGTGTTTTTTTAGCCAAATTTTGAGGTTTGCAATGGATTCTGGGTAACTGAACCTGGTCAGAGCCCCACAAGTCACCCCATCTTGGATTCCCTAAGGTCTCTAGTTTTCTAAAATGCACAGGTTTGTTAGATTTCCCTAGGTGCCGGCTGAGCTAGAGGCCAATATCTACAGGTAGGCACTTTGTAAAAAACACCTCTGTTTTCTGTCAAAAATTGTGATGTGTCCACGTTGTGTTTAGGGGCATTTCCTGTTGCGGGCGATAGGCCTAGCCACACAAGTGAGGTATCATTTTTATCGGGAGACTTGGGGGAACGTTGGGTGGAAGGAAATTTGTGGCTCCTCTCAGATTCCACAACTTTCTGTCACCGGAATGTGAGGAAAATTTGTTTTTTTAGCCAAATTTTGAGGTTTGCAATGGATTTTGGGGAACAGAACCTGGTCAGAGCCCCACAAGTCACCCCATCTTGGATTCCCCTAGGTCTCTAGTTTTCAAAAATGCACAGGTTTGTTAGATTTCCCTAGGTGCCGGCTGAGCTAGAGGCCAATATCTACAGGTAGGCACTTTGCAAAAAACACCTGTATTTTCTTTCAAAAAATGTGATGTGTCCACATTGTGTTTTGGGGCATTTCCTGTCACGGGCGCTAGGCCTACCCACACAAGTGAGGTATCATGTTTATCGGGAGACTTAGGGGAACGCTGGGAGGAAGGAAATTTGTGGCTCCTCTCAGGTTCCAAACTTTCTGTCACCAAAATGTGAGGAAAACGTGTTTTTTTAGCCAAATTTTGAGGTTTGCAAAAGATTCTGGGTAACTGAACCTGGTCAGAGCCCCACACGTCACCCCATCTTGGATTCCCCGAGGTCTCCAGTTTTAAAAAATGCACAGGTTTGGTAGGTTTCCCTAGGTGCCGGCAGAGCTAGGGGCCAAAAATCTACAGGTAGGCACTTTACAAAAACACCTCTGTTTTCTGTCAAAAAATGTGATGTGTCCACGTTGTGTTTTGGGGCATTTCCTGTCACGGGCACTAGGCCCTACCCACACAAGTGAGGTATCATTTTTATCGGGAGACTTGGGAGAACGCTGGGTGGAAGGAAATGTGTGGCTCCTCTCAGATTCCACAACTTTCTGTCACCGAATGTGAGGAAAACGTGTTTTTTTAGCCAAATTTTGAGGTTTGCAATGGATTCTGGGTAACTGAACCTGGTCAGAGCCCCACAAGTCACCCATCTTGGATTCCCCTAGGTCTCTAGTTTTAAAAAATGCACAGGTTTGTTAGATTCCCTAGGTGCCGGCTGAGCTAGAGGCCAATATCTACAGGTAGGCACTTTGTAAAAAACACCTCTGTTTTTCTGTCAAAAATTGTGATGTGTCCACGTTGTGTTTAGGGGCATTACCTGTCGCGGGCGATAGGCCTAGTCACACAAGTGAGGTATCATTTTTATCGGGAGACTTGGGGGGAACGCTGGGTGGAAGGAAATTTGTGGCTCCTCTCAGATTCCACAACTTTCTGTCACCGGAATGTGAGGAAAACGTGTTTTTTTAGCCAAATTTGAGGTTTGCAATGGATTCTGGGTAACAGAACCTGGTCAGAGCCCCACAAGTCACCCCATCTTGGATTCCCCTAGGTCTCTAGTTTTCAAAAATGCACAGGTTTGTTAGATTTCCCTAGGTGCTGGCTGAGCTAGAGGCCAATATCTACAGGTAGGCACTTTGTAAAAAACACCTCTGTTTTCTGTCAAAAATTGTGATGTGTCCACGTTGTGTTTAGGGGCATTTCCTGACGCGGGCGATAGGCCTAGCCACACAAGTGAGGTATCATTTTTATCGGGAGACTTGGAGAACGCTGGGTGGAAGGAAATTTGTGGCTCCTCTCAGATTCCAGAACTTTCTGTCACCGAAATGTGAGGAAAATGTGTTTTTTTAGCCACATTTTGAGGTTTGCAAAGGATTCTGGGTAAAAGAACCTGGTCAGAGCCCACAAGTCACCCATCGTGGATTCCCATAGGTCTCTAGTTTTCAAAATGCACAGGTTTGGTAGGTTTCCCTAGTGCCGGCTGAGCTAGAGGCCAAAATCTACAGGTAGGCACTTTGCAAAAAACACATCTGTTTTCTTTCAAAAAATGTGATGTGTCCACGTTGTGTTTTGGGGCATTTCCTGTCACGGGCGCTAGGCCTACCCACACAAGTGAGGTATCATTTTATCGGGAGACTTAGGGGAACGCTGGGCGGAAGGAAATTTGTGGCTCCTCTCAAGTCCACAACTTTCTGTCACCGCAATGTGAGGAAAACGTGTTTTTTTAGCCAAATTTTGAGGTTTGCAATGGATTCTGGGTAACTGAACCTGGTCACAGCCCCCACAAGTCAACCCATCTTGGATTCCCCTAGGTCTCTAGTTTTCAAAAATGCACAGGTTTGGTAGGTTTCCCTAGGTGCCGGCTGAGCTAGAGGCCAAAATCTACAGGTAGGCACTTTGCAAAAAACACCTGTATTTTCTTTCAAAAAATGTGATGTGTCCACATTGTGTTTTGGGCATTTCCTGTCACGGGCGCTAGGCCTACCCACACAAGTGAGGTAGCATGTTTATCGGGAGACTTAAGGGGAACGCTGGGAGGAAGGAAATTTGTGGCTCCTCTCAGGTTCCAAACTTTGTCACCGAAATGTGAGGAAAACGTGTTTTTTTAGCCAAATTTTGAGGTTTGCAAAGGATTCTGGGTAACTGAACCTGGTAAGAGCCCTACAAGTCACCCCATCTTGGATTCCCCTAGGTCTCCTGTTTTAAAAAATGCACAGGTTTGGTAGGTTTCCCTAGGTGCCGGCTGAGCTAGGGGCCAAAATCTACAGGTAGGCACTTTACAAAAAACACCTCTGTTTTCTTTCAAAAAATGTGATGTGTCCACGTTGTGTTTTGGGGCATTTCCTGTCACGGGCGCTAGGCCTACCCACACAAGTGAGGTATCATTTTTATCGGGAGACTTGGGAGAACGCTGGGTGGAAGGAAATGTGTGGCTCCTCTCAGATTCCACAACTTTCTGTCACCGGAATGTGAGGAAAACTTGTTTTTTTAGCCAAATTTTGAGGTTTGCAATGGATTCTGGGTAACTGAACCTGGTCAGAGCCCAACAAGTCACCCCATCTTGGATTCCTCTAGGTCTCTAGTTTTCAAAAATGCACAGGTTTGTTAGATTTCCCTAGGTGCCGGCTGAGCTAGAGGCCAATATCTACAGGTAGGCACTTTGTAAAAAACACCTCTGTTTTCTGTCAAAAATTGTGATGTGTCCACGTTGTGTTTAGGGGCATTTCCTGTTGCGGGCGATAGGCCTAGCCACACAAGTGAGGTATCATTTTTATCGGGAGACTTGGGGGAACGCTGGGTGGAAGGAAATTTGTGGCTCCTCTCAGATTCCAGAACTTTCTGTCACCGAAATGTGAGGAAAATGTGTTTTTTTAGCCAAATTTTGAGGTTTGCAAAGGATTCTGGGTAACAGAACCTGGTCAGAGCCCCAAAAGTCACCCCATCGTGGATTCCCCTAGGTCTTTCGTTTTAAAAAATGCACAGGTTTGGTAGGTTTCCCTAGGTGCCGGGTGAGCTAGAGGCCAAAATCTACAGGTAGGCACATTGCAAAAAACGCATCTGTTTTCTTTCAAAAAATGTGATGTGTCCACGTTGTGTTTTGGGGCATTTCCTGTCACGGGCGCTAGGCCTACCCACACAAGTGAGGTATCATTTTTATCGGGAGACTTGGGGGAACGCTGGGTGGAAGGAAATTTGTGGCTCCTCTCAGATTCCACAACTTTCTGTCACCGGAATGTGAGGAAAATGTGTTTTTTTAGCCAAATTTTGAGGTTTGCAATGGATTCTGGGTAACTGAACCTGGTCAGAGCCCCACAAGTCACCCCATCTTGGATTCCCCTAGGTCTCTAGTTTTCAAAAATGCACAGGTTTGTTAGATTTCCCTAGGTGCCGGCTGAGCTAGAGGCCAATATCTACAGGTAGGCACTTTGTAAAAAACACCTCTGTTTTCTGTCAAAAATTGTGATGTGTCCACGTTGTGTTTAGGGGCATTTCCTGTCGCGGGCGATAGGCCTAGCCACACAAGTGAGGTATCATTTTTATCGGGAGACTTGGGAGAACGCTGGGTGGAAGGAAATTTGTGGCTCCTCTCAGATTCCACAACTTTCTGTCACCGAAATGTGAGGAAAATGTGTTTTTTTAGCCACATTTTGAGGTTTTCAAAGGATTCTGGGTAACAGAACCTGGTCAGAGCCCCACAAGTCACCCCATCGTGGATTCCCCCAGGTCTCTAGTTTTCAAAAATGCACAGGTTTGGTAGGTTTCCCTAGGTGCCGGCTGAGCTAGAGGCCAAAATCTACAGGTAGGCACTTTGCAAAAAACACATCTGTTTTCTTTCAAAAAATGTGATGTGTCCACGTTGTGTTTTAGGGCATTTCCTGTCACGGGCGCTAGGCCTACCCACACAAGTGAGGTATCATTTTTATCGGGAGACTTGGGAGAACGCTGGGTGGAAGGAAATTTGTGGCTCCTCTCAAGTTCTACAACTTTCTGTCACCGAAATGTGAGGAAAATGTGTTTTTTTAGCCAAATTTTGAGGTTTGCAAAGGATTGTGGGTAACAGAACCTGGTCAGAGCCCCAAAAGTCACCCCATCGTAGATTCCCCTAGGTCTTTAGTTTTCAAAAATGCACAGGTTTGGTAGGTTTCCCTAGGTGCCGGGTGAGCTAGAGGCCAAAATCTACAGGTAGGCACTTTGCAAAAAACACATCTGTTTTCTTTCAAAAAATGTGATGTGTCCACGTTGTGTTTTGGGGCATTTCCTGTCACGGGCGCTAGGCCTACCCACACAAGTGAGGTATCATTTTTATCGGGAGACTTGGGGGAACGCTGGGTGGAAGGAAATTTGTGGCTCCTCTCAGATTCCACAACTTTCTGTCACCGGAATGTGAGGAAAACGTGTTTTTTTAGCCAAATTTTGAGGTTTGCAATGGATTCAGGGTAACAGAACCTGGTCAGAGCCCCACAAGTCACCCCATCTTGGATTCCCCTAGGTCTCTAGTTTTCAAAAATGCACAGGTTTGTTAGATTTCCCTAGGTGCCGGCTGAGCTAGAGGCCAATATCTACAGGTAGGCACTTTGTAAAAAACACCTCTGTTTTCTGTCAAAAATTGTGATGTGTCCACGTTGTGTTTAGGGGCATTTCCTGTCGCGGGCGATAGGCCTAGCCACACAAGTGAGGTATCATTTTTCTCGGGAGACTTGGGAGAACGCTGGGTGGAAGGAAATTTGTGGCTCCTCTCAGATTCCAGAACTTTCTGTCACCGAAATGTGAGGAAAATGTGTTTTTTTAGCCAAATTTTGAGGTTTGCAAAGGATTCTGGGTAACTGAACCTGGTCAGAGCCCCACAAGTCAACCCATCTTGGATTCCCCTAGGTCCCTAGTTTTCAAAAATGCACAGGTTTGGTAGGTTTCCCTAGGTGCCGTCTGAGCTAGAGGCCAAAATCTACAGGTAGGCACTTTGCAAAAAACACCTGTATTTTCTTTCAAAAAATGTGATGTGTCCACATTGTGTTTTGGGGCATTTCCTGTCACGGGCGCTAGGCCTACCCACACAAGTGAGGTATCATGTTTATCGGGAGACTTAGGGGAACGCTGGGAGGAAGGAAATTTGTGGCTCCTCTCAGGTTCCAAACTTTCTGTCACCAAAATGTGAGGAAAACGTGTTTTTTTTGCCAAATTTTGAGGTTTGCAAAAGATTCTGGGTAACTGAACCTGGTCAGAGCCCCACAAGTCACCCCATCTTGGATTCCCCGAGGTCTCCAGTTTTAAAAAATGCACAGGTTTGGTAGGTTTCCCTAGGTGCCGGCAGAGCTAGGGGCCAAAATCTACAGGTAGGCACTTTACAAAAAACACCTCTGTTTTCTGTCAAAAAATGTGATGTGTCCACGTTGTGTTTTGGGGCATTTCCTGTCACGGGCGCTAGGCCTACCCACACAAGTGAGGTATCATTTTTATCGGGAGACTTGGGAGAACGCTGGGTGGAAGGAAATGTGTGGCTCCTCTCAGATTCCACAACTTTCTGTCACCGGAATGTGAGGAAAACGTGTTTTTTTAGCCAAATTTTGAGGTTTGCAATGGATTCTGGGTAACTGAACCTGGTCAGAGCCCCACAAGTCACCCAATCTTGGATTCCCCTAGGTCTCTAGTTTTAAAAAATGCACAGGTTTGTTAGATTTCCCTAGGTGCCGGCTGAGCTAGAGGCCAATATCTACAGGTAGGCACTTTGTAAAAAACACCTCTGTTTTCTGTCAAAAATTGTGATGTGTCCACGTTGTGTTTAGGGGCATTACCTGTCGCGGGCGATAGGCCTAGCCACACAAGTGAGGTATCATTTTTATCGGGAGACTTGGGGGAACGCTGGGTGGAAGGAAATTTGTGGCTCCTCTCAGATTCCACAACTTTCTGTCACCGGAATGTGAGGAAAACGTGTTTTTTTAGCCAAATTTTGAGGTTTGCAATGGATTCTGGGTAACAGAACCTGGTCAGGGCCCCACAAGTCACCCCATCTTGGATTCCCCTAGGTCTCTAGTTTTCAAAAATGCACAGGTTTGTTAGATTTCCCTAGGTGCTGGCTGAGCTAGAGGCCAATATCTACAGGTAGGCACTTTGTAAAAAACACCTCTGTTTTCTGTCAAAAATTGTGATGTGTCCACGTTGTGTTTAGGGGCAGTTCCTGTCGCGGGCGATAGGCCTAGCCACACAAGTGAGGTATCATTTTTATCGGGAGACTTGGGAGAACGCTGGGTGGAAGGAAATTTGTGGCTCCTCTCAGATTCCAGAACTTTCTGTCACCGAAATGTGAGGAAAATGTGTTTTTTTAGCCACATTTTGAGGTTTGCAAAGGATTCTGGGTAAAAGAACCTGGTCAGAGCCCCACAAGTCACCCCATCGTGGATTCCCCTAGGTCTCTAGTTTTCAAAAATGCAAAGGTTTGGTAGGTTTCCCTAGGTGCCGGCTGAGCTAGAGGCCAAAATCTACAGGTAAGCACTTTGCAAAAAACACATCTGTTTTCTTTCAAAAAATGTGATGTGTCCACGTTGTGTTTTGGGGCATTTCCTGTCACGGGCGCTAGGCCTACCCACACAAGTGAGGTATCATTTTTATCGGGAGACTTAGGGGAACGCTGGGCGGAAGGAAATTTGTGGCTCCTCTCAAGTTCCACAACTTTCTGTCACCGCAATGTGAGGAAAACGTGTTTTTTTAGCCAAATTTTGAGGTTTGCAATGGATTCTGGGTAACTGAACCTGGTCACAGCCCCACAAGTCAACCCATCTTGGATTCCCCTAGGTCTCTAGTTTTCAAAAATGCACAGGTTTGGTAGGTTTCCCTAGGTGCCGGCTGAGCTAGAGGCCAAAATCTACAGGTAGGCACTTTGCAAAAAACACCTGTATTTTCTTTCAAAAAATGTGATGTGTCCACATTGTGTTTTGGGGCATTTCCTGTCACGGGCGCTAGGCCTACCCACACAAGTGAGGTAGCATGTTTATCGGGAGACTTAGGGGAACGCTGGGAGGAAGGAAATTTGTGGCTCCTCTCAGGTTCCAAACTTTCTGTCACCGAAATGTGAGGAAAACGTGTTTTTTTAGCCAAATTTTGAGGTTTGCAAAGGATTCTGGGTAACTGAACCTGGTAAGAGCCCTACAAGTCACCCCATCTTGGATTCCCCTAGGTCTCCAGTTTTAAAAAATGCACAGGTTTGGTAGGTTTCCCTAGGTGCCGGCTGAGCTAGGGGCCAAAATCTACAGGTAGGCACTTTACAAAAAACACCTCTGTTTTCTTTCAAAAAATGTGATGTGTCCACGTTGTGTTTTGGGGCATTTCCTGTCACGGGCGCTAGGCCTACCCACACAAGTGAGGTATCATTTTTATCGGGAGACTTGGGAGAACGCTGGGTGGAAGGAAATTTGTGGCTCCTCTCAGATTCCACAACTTTCTGTCACCGGAATGTGAGGAAAACGTGTTTTTTTAGCCAAATTTTGAGGTTTGCAATGGATTCTGGGTAACTGAACCTGGTCAGAGCCCAACAAGTCACCCCATCTTGGATTCCTCTAGGTCTCTAGTTTTCAAAAATGCACAGGTTTATTAGATTTCCCTAGGTGCCGGCTGAGCTAGAGGCCAATATCTACAGGTAGGCACTTTGTAAAAAACACCTCTGTTTTCTGTCAAAAATTGTGATGTGTCCACGTTGTGTTTAGGGGCATTTCCTGTTGCGGGCGATAGGCCTAGCCACACAAGTGAGGTATCATTTTTATCGGGAGACTTGGGGGAACGCTGGGTGGAAGGAAATTTGTGGCTCCTCTCAGATTCCAGAACTTTCTGTCACCGAAATGTGAGGAAAATGTGTTTTTTTAGCCAAATTTTGAGGTTTGCAAAGGATTGTGGGTAACAGAACCTGGTCAGAGCCCCAAAAGTCACCCCATCGTGGATTCCCCTAGGTCTTTCGTTTTCAAAAATGCACAGGTTTGGTAGGTTTCCCTAGGTGCCGGGTGAGCTAGAGGCCAAAATCTACAGGTAGGCACTTTGCAAAAAACGCATCTGTTTTCTTTCAAAAAATGTGATGTGTCCACGTTGTGTTTTGGGGCATTTCCTGTCACGGGTGCTAGGCCTACCCACACAAGTGAGGTATCATTTTTATCGGGAGACTTGGGGGAACGCTGGGTGGAAGGAAATTTGTGGCTCCTCTCAGATTCCACAACTTTCTGTCACTGGAATGTGAGGAAAACGTGTTTTTTTAGCCAAATTTTGAGGTTTGCAATGGATTCTGGGTAACTGAACCTGGTCAGAGCCCCACAAGTCACCCCATCATGGATTCCCCTAGGTCTCTAGTTTTCAAAAATGCACAGGTTTGTTAGATTTCCCTAGGTGCCGGCTGAGCTAGAGGCCAATATCTACAGGTAGGCACTTTGTAAAAAACACCTCTGTTTTCTGTCAAAAATTGTGATGTGTCCACGTTGTGTTTAGGGGCATTTCCTGTCGCAGGCGATAGGCCTAGCCACACAAGTGAGGTATCATTTTTATCGGGAGACTTGGGAGAACGCTGGGTGGAAGGAAATTTGTGGCTCCTCTCAGATTCCACAACTTTCTGTCACCGAAATGTGAGGAAAATGTGTTTTTTTAGCCACATTTTGAGGTTTTCAAAGGATTCTGGGTAACAGAACCTGGTCAGAGCCCCACAAGTCACCCCATCGTGGATTCCCCTAGGTCTCTAGTTTTCAAAAATGCACAGGTTTGGTAGGTTTCCCTAGGTGCCGGCTGAGCTAGAGGCCAAAATCTACAGGTAGGCACTTTGCAAAAAACACATCTGTTTTCTTTCAAAAAATGTGATGTGTCCACGTTGTGTTTTGGGGCATTTCCTGTCACGGGCGCTAGGCCTACCCACACAAGTGAGGTATCATTTTTATCGGGAGACTTGGGAGAGCGCTGGGTGGAAGGAAATTTGTGGCTCCTCTCAAGTTCTACAACTTTCTGTCACCGAAATGTGAGGAAAATGTGTTTTTTTAGCCAAATTTTGAGGTTTGCAAAGGATTGTGGGTAACAGAACCTGGTCAGAGCCCCAAAAGTCACCCCATCGTAGATTCCCCTAGGTCTTTAGTTTTCAAAAATGCACAGGTTTGGTAGGTTTCCCTAGGTGCCGGGTGAGCTAGAGGCCAAAATCTACAGGTAGGCACTTTGCAAAAAACACATCTGTTTTCTTTAAAAAAATGTGATGTGTCCACGTTGTGTTTTGGGGCATTTCCTGTCACGGGCGCTAGGCCTACCCACACAAGTGAGGTATCATTTTTATCGGGAGACTTGGGGGAACGCTGGGTGGAAGGAAATTTGTGGCTCCTCTCAGATTCCACAACTTTCTGTCACCGGAATGTGAGGAAAACGTGTTTTTTTAGCCAAATTTTGAGGTTTGCAATGGATTCTGGGTAACAGAACCTGGTCAGAGCCCCACAAGTCACCCCATCTTGGATTCCCCTAGGTCTCTAGTTTTCAAAAATGCACAGGTTTGTTAGATTTCCCTAGGTGCCGGCTGAGCTAGAGGCCAATATCTACAGGTAGGCACTTTGTAAAAAACACCTCTGTTTTCTGTCAAAAATTGTGATGTGTCCACGTTGTGTTTAGGGGCATTTCCTGTCGCGGGCGATAGGCCTAGCCACACAAGTGAGGTATCATTGTTATCGGGAGACTTGGGAGAACGCTGGGTGGAAGGAAATTTGTGGCTCCTTTCAGATTCCAGAACTTTCTGTCACCGAAATGTGAGGAAAATGTGTTTTTTTAGACACATTTTGAGGTTTGCAAAGGATTCTGGGTAAAAGAACCTGGTCAGAGCCCCACAAGTCACCCCATCGTGGATTCCCCTAGGTCTCTAGTTTTCAAAAATGCACAGGTTTGGTAGGTTTCCCTAGGTGCCGGCTGAGCTAGAGGCCAAAATCTACAGGTAGGCACTTTGCAAAAAACACATCTGTTTTCTTTCAAAAAATGTGATGTGTCCACGTTGTGTTTTGGGGCATTTCCTGTCACGGGCGCTAGGCCTAGCCACACAAGTGAGGTATCATTTTTATCGGGAGACTTGGGAGAACGCTGGGTGGAAGGAAATTTGTGGCTCCTCTCAAGTTCCACAACTTTCTGTCACCGCAATGTGAGGAAAACGTGTTTTTTTAGCAAAATTTTGAGGTTTGCAATGGATTCTGGGTAACTGAACCTGGTCAGAGCCCCACAAGTCAACCCATCTTGGATTCCCCTAGGTCTCTAGTTTTCAAAAATGCACAGGTTTGGTAGGTTTCCCTAGGTGCCGTCTGAGCTAGAGGCCAAAATCTACAGGTAGGCACTTTGCAAAAAACACCTGTATTTTCTTTCAAAAAATGTGATGTGTCCACATTGTGTTTTGGGGCATTTCCTGTCACGGGCGCTAGGCCTACCCACACAAGTGAGGTATCATTTTTATCAGGAGACTTGGGAGAACGCTGTGTGGAAGGAAATTTGTGGCTCCTCTCAGATTCCAGAACTTTCTGTCACCGAAATGTGAGTAAAATGTGTTTTTTAGCCAAATTTTGAGGTTTGCAAAGGATTCTGGGTAACAGAACCTGGTCAGAGCCCCACAAGTCACCCCATCGTGGATTCCCCTAGGTCTTTAGTTTTAAAAAATGCACAGGTTTGGTAGGTTTCCCTAGGTGCCGGCTGAGCTAGAGGCCAAAATTTACAGGTAGGCACTTTGCAAAAAACACATCTGTTTTCTTTCAAAAAATGTGATCTGTCCACATTGTGTTTTGGGGCATTTCCTGTCACGGGCGCTAGGCCTACCCACACAAGTGAGGTATCATGTTTATCAGGAGACTTAGGGGAACGCTGGGAGGAAGGAAATTTGTGGCTCCTCTCAGGTTCCAAACTTTCTGTCACCAAAATGTGAGGAAAACGTGTTTTTTTAGCCAAATTTTGAGGTTTGCAAAGGATTCTGGGTAACTGAACCTGGTCAGAGCCCCACAAGTCACCCCATCTTGGATTCCCCGAGGTCTCCAGTTTTAAAAAATGGACAGGTTTGGTAGGTTTCCCTAGGTGCCGGCTGAGCTAGGGGCCAAAATCTACAGGTAGGCACTTTACAAAAAACACCTCTGTTTTCTGTAAAAAAATGTGATGTGTCCACGTTGTGTTTTGGGGCATTTCCTGTCACGGGCGCTAGGCCTACCCACACAAGTGAGGTATCATTTTTATCGGGAGACTTGGGAGAACGCTGGGTGGAAGGAAATTTGTGGCTCCTCTCAGATTCCAGAACTTTCTGTCACCGAAATGTGAGGAAAATGTGTTTTTTTAGCCAAATTTTGAGGTTTGCAATGGATTCTGGGTAACTGAACCTGGTCAGAGCCCCACAAGTCAACCCATATTGGATTCCCCTAGGTCTCTAGTTTTCAAAAATGCACAGGTTTGGTAGGTTTCCCTAGGTGCCGGGTGAGCTAGAGGCCAAAATCTACAGGTAGGCACTTGGCAAAAAACACATCTGTTTTCTTTCAAAAAATGTGATGTGTCCACGTTCTGTTTTGGGGCATTTCCTGTCACGGGCGCTAGGCCTACCCACACAAGTGAGGTATCATTTTTATCAGGAGACTTGGGGGAACGCTGGGTGGAAGGAAATTCGTGGCTCCTCTCAAATTCCACAACTTTCTGTCACCGGAATGTGAGGAAAATGTGTTTTTTTAGCCAAACTTTGAGGTTTGCAATGGATTCTGGGTAATTGAACCTGGTCAGAGCCCCACAAGTCAACCCATCTTGGATTCCCCTAGGTCTCTAGTTTTCAAAAATGCACAGGTTTGGTAGGTTTCCCTAGGTGCCGGCTGAGCTAGAGGCCAAAATCTACAGGTAAGCACTTTGCAAAAAACACCTGTATTTTCTTTCAAAAAATGTGATGTGTCCACATTGTGTTTTGGGGCATTTCCTGTCACGGGCGCTAGGCCTACCCACACAAGTGAGGTATCATGTTTATCGGGAGACTTAGGGGAACGCTGGGAGGAAGGAAATTTGTGACTCCTCTCAGGTTCCAAACTTTCTGTCACCAAAATGTGAGGAAAACGTGTTTTTTTTGCCAAATTTTGAGGTTTGCAAAGGATTCTGGGTAACTGAACCTGGTCAGAGCCCCACAAGTCACCCCATCTTGGATTCCCCTAGGTCTCCAGTTTTAAAAAATGCACAGGTTTGGTAGGTGTCCCTAGGTGCCGGCTGAGCTACGGGCCAAAATCTACAGGTAGGCACTTGGCAAAAAACACATCTGTTTTCTTTAAAAAAATGTGATGTGTCCACGTTGTGTTTTGGGGCATTTCCTGTCATGGGCGCTAGGCCTACCCACACAAGTGAGGTATCATTTTTATCAGGAGACTTGGGGGAACGCTGGGTGGAAGGAAATTTGTGGCTCCTCTCAGATTCCAGAACTTTCTGTCACCGAAATGTGAGGAAAATGTGTTTTTTTAGCCAAATTGTGAGGTTTGCAAAGGATTCTGGGTAACAGAACCTGGTCAGAGCCCCACAAGTCACCCCATCGTGGATTCCCCTAGGTCTCTAGTTTTAAAAAATGCACAGGTTTGGTAGGTTTCCCTAGGTGCCGGCTGAGCTAGAGGCCAAAATCTACAGGTAGGCACTTTGCAAAAAACACATCTGTTTTCTTTAAAAAAATGTGATGTGTCCATGTTGTGTTTTGGGGCATTTCCTGTCACGGGCGCTAGGCCTACCCACACAAGTGAGGTATCATTTTTATCGGGAGACTTGGGGGAACGCTGGGTGGAAGGAAATTTGTGGCTCCTCTCAAGTTCCACAACTTTCTGTCACCGGAATGTGAGGAAAACGTGTTTTTTTAGCCACATTTTGAGGTTTGCAATGGATTCTGGGTAACTGAACCTGGTCAGAGCCCCACAAGTGAACCCATCTTGGATTCCCCTAGGTCTCTAGTTTTCAAAAATGCACAGGTTTGGTAGGTTTCCCTAGGTGCCGGCTGAGCTAGAGGCCAAAATCTACAGGTAGGCACTTTGCAAAAAACACCTGTATTTTCTTTCAAAAAATGTGATGTGTCCACATTGTGTTTTGGGGCATTTCCTGTCACGGGCGCTAGGCCTACCCACACAAGTGAGGTATCATGTTTATCGGGAGACTTAGGGGAACGCTTGGAGGAAGGAAATTTGTGGCTCCTCTCAGGTTCCAAACTTTCTGTCACCAAAATGTGAGGAAAACGTGTTTTTTTAGCCAAATTTTGAGGTTTGCAAAGGATTCTGGGTAACTGAACCTGGTCAGAGCCCCACAAGTCACCCCATCTTGGATTCCCCGAGGTCTCCAGTTTAAAAAAATGCACAGGTTTGGTAGGTTTCCCTAGGTGCCGGCTGAGCTAGGGGCCAAAATCTACAGGTAGGCACTTTACAAAAAACACCTCTGTTTTCTGTCAAAAAATGTGATGTGTCCACGTTGTGTTTTGGGGCATTTCCTGTCACGGGCGCTAGGCCTACCCACACAAGTGAGGTATCATTTTTATCGGGAGACTTGGGAGAACGCTGGGTGGAAGGAAATTTGTGGCTCCTCTCAGATTCCAGAACTTTCTGTCACCGAAATGTGAGGAAAATGTGTTTTTTTTAGCCAAATTTTGAGGTTTGCAATGGATTCTGGGTAACTGAACCTGGTCAGAGCCCCACAAGTCAACCCATCCTGGATTCCCCTAGGTCTCTAGTTTTCAAAAATGCACAGGTTTGGTAGGTTTCCCTAGGTGCCGAGTGAGCTAGAGGCCAAAATCTACAGGTAGGCACTTGGCAAAAAACACATCTGTTTTCTTTCAAAAAATGTGATGTGTCCACGTTCTGTTTAGGGGCATTTCCTGTCACGGGCGCTAGGCCTACCCACAGAAGTGAGGTATCATTTTTATCGGGAGACTTGGGGGAACGCTGGGTGGAAGGAAATTCGTGGCTCCTCTCAAATTCCACAACTTTCTGTCACCGGAATGTGAGGAAAACGTGTTTTTTTAGCCAAATTTTGAGGTTTGCAATGGATTCTGGGTAACTGAACCTGGTCAGAGCCCCACAAGTCAACCCATCTTGGATTCCCCTAGGTCTCTAGTTTTCAGAAATGCACAGGTTTGGTAGGTTTCCCTAGGTGCCGGCTGAGCTAGAGGCCAAAATCTACAGGTAGGCACTTTGCAAAAAACACCTCTGTTTTCTTTCAAAAAATGTGATGTGTCTACATTGTGTTTTGGGGCATTTCCTGTCACGGGCGCTAGGCCTACCCACAAAAGTGAGGTATCATGTTTATCGGGAGACTTAGGGGAACGCTGGGAGGAAGGAAATTTGTGGCTCCTCTCAGGTTCCAAACTTTCTGTCACCAAAATGTGAGGAAAACGTGTTTTTTTAGCCAAATTTTGAGGTTTGCAAAGGATTCTGGGTAACTGAACCTGGTCAGAGCTCCACAAGTCACCCCATCTTGGATTCCCCTAGGTCTCCAGTTTTAAAAAATGGACAGGTTTGGTAGGTTTCCCTAGGTGCCGGCTGAGCTAGGGGCCAAAATCTACAGGTAGGCACTTTACAAAAAACACCTCTGTTTTCTGTAAAAAAATGTGATGTGTCCACGTTGTGTTTTGGGGCATTTCCTGTCACGGGCGCTAGGCCTACCCACACAAGTGAGGTATCATTTTTATCGGGAGACTTGGGAGAACGCTGGGTGGAAGGTAATTTGTGGCTCCTCTCAGATTCCAGAACTTTCTGTCACCAAAATGTGAGGAAAATGTGTTTTTTTAGCCAAAGTTTGAGGTTTGCAAAGGATTCTGGATAACAGAACCTGGTCAGAGCCCCACAAGTCACCCCGTCTTGGATTCCCCTAGGTCTCTAGTTTTAAAAAATGCACAGGTTTGGTAGGTTTCCCTAGGTGCCGGCTGAGCTGGAGGCCAAAATCTACAGGAAGGCACTTTGCAAAAAACACCTCTGTTTTCTTTCAAAAAATGTGATGTGCCCACATTGTGTTTTGGGGTACTTCCTGTTGCGGGCGCTAAGCCTACCCACACAAGTGAGGTATCATTTTTATCAGGAGACTTGGGGGAACGCTGGGTGGAAGGAAATTTGTGGCTCCTTTCAGATTCCAGAACTTTCTGTCACCGAAATGTGAGGAAAATGTGTTTTTTTAGACACATTTTGAGGTTTGCAAAGGATTCTGGGTAAAAGAACCTGGTCAGAGCCCCACAAGTCACCCCATCGTGGATTCCCCTAGGTCTCTAGTTTTCAAAAATGCACAGGTTTGGTAGGTTTCCCTAGGTGCCGGCTGAGCTAGAGGCCAAAATCTACAGGTAGGCACTTTGCAAAAAACACATCTGTTTTCTTTCAAAAAATTTGATGTGTCCACGTTGTGTTTTGGGGCATTTCCTGTCACGGGCGCTAGGCCTAGCCACACAAGTGAGGTATCATTTTTATCGGGAGACTTGGGAGAACGCTGGGTGGAAGGAAATTTGTGGCTCCTCTCAAGTTCCACAACTTTCTGTCACCGCAATGTGAGGAAAACGTGTTTTTTTAGCAAAATTTTGAGGTTTGCAATGGATTCTGGGTAACTGAACCTGGTCAGAGCCCCACAAGTCAACCCATCTTGGATTCCCCTAGGTCTCTAGTTTTCAAAAATGCACAGGTTTGGTAGGTTTCCCTAGGTGCCGTCTGAGCTAGAGGCCAAAATCTACAGGTAGGCACTTTGCAAAAAACACCTGTATTTTCTTTCAAAAAATGTGATGTGTCCACATTGTGTTTTGGGGCATTTCCTGTCACGGGCGCTAGGCCTACCCACAGAAGTGAGGTATCATTTTTATCGGGAGACTTGGGGGAACGCTGGGTGGAAGGAAATTCGTGGCTCCTCTCAAATTCCACAACTTTCTGTCACCGGAATGTGAGGAAAACGTGTTTTTTTAGCCAAATTTTGAGGTTTGCAATGGATTCTGGGTAACTGAACCTGGTCAGAGCCCCACAAGTCAACCCATCTTGGATTCCCCTAGGTCTCTAGTTTTCAGAAATGCACAGGTTTGGTAGGTTTCCCTAGGTGCCGGCTGAGCTAGAGGCCAAAATCTACAGGTAGGCACTTTGCAAAAAACACCTCTGTTTTCTTTCAAAAAATGTGATGTGTCTACATTGTGTTTTGGGGCATTTCCTGTCACGGGCGCTAGGCCTACCCACAAAAGTGAGGTATCATGTTTATCGGGAGACTTAGGGGAACGCTGGGAGGAAGGAAATTTGTGGCTCCTCTCAGGTTCCAAACTTTCTGTCACCAAAATGTGAGGAAAACGTGTTTTTTTAGCCAAATTTTGAGGTTTGCAAAGGATTCTGGGTAACTGAACCTGGTCAGAGCTCCACAAGTCACCCCATCTTGGATTCCCCTAGGTCTCCAGTTTTAAAAAATGGACAGGTTTGGTAGGTTTCCCTAGGTGCCGGCTGAGCTAGGGGCCAAAATCTACAGGTAGGCACTTTACAAAAAACACCTCTGTTTTCTGTAAAAAAATGTGATGTGTCCACGTTGTGTTTTGGGGCATTTCCTGTCACGGGCGCTAGGCCTACCCACACAAGTGAGGTATCATTTTTATCGGGAGACTTGGGAGAACGCTGGGTGGAAGGTAATTTGTGGCTCCTCTCAGATTCCAGAACTTTCTGTCACCAAAATGTGAGGAAAATGTGTTTTTTTAGCCAAAGTTTGAGGTTTGCAAAGGATTCTGGATAACAGAACCTGGTCAGAGCCCCACAAGTCACCCCGTCTTGGATTCCCCTAGGTCTCTAGTTTTAAAAAATGCACAGGTTTGGTAGGTTTCCCTAGGTGCCGGCTGAGCTGGAGGCCAAAATCTACAGGAAGGCACTTTGCAAAAAACACCTCTGTTTTCTTTCAAAAAATGTGATGTGCCCACATTGTGTTTTGGGGTACTTCCTGTTGCGGGCGCTAAGCCTACCCACACAAGTGAGGTATCATTTTTATCAGGAGACTTGGGGGAACGCTGGGTGGAAGGAAATTTGTGGCTCCTTTCAGATTCCAGAACTTTCTGTCACCGAAATGTGAGGAAAATGTGTTTTTTTAGACACATTTTGAGGTTTGCAAAGGATTCTGGGTAAAAGAACCTGGTCAGAGCCCCACAAGTCACCCCATCGTGGATTCCCCTAGGTCTCTAGTTTTCAAAAATGCACAGGTTTGGTAGGTTTCCCTAGGTGCCGGCTGAGCTAGAGGCCAAAATCTACAGGTAGGCACTTTGCAAAAAACACATCTGTTTTCTTTCAAAAAATTTGATGTGTCCACGTTGTGTTTTGGGGCATTTCCTGTCACGGGCGCTAGGCCTAGCCACACAAGTGAGGTATCATTTTTATCGGGAGACTTGGGAGAACGCTGGGTGGAAGGAAATTTGTGGCTCCTCTCAAGTTCCACAACTTTCTGTCACCGCAATGTGAGGAAAACGTGTTTTTTTAGCAAAATTTTGAGGTTTGCAATGGATTCTGGGTAACTGAACCTGGTCAGAGCCCCACAAGTCAACCCATCTTGGATTCCCCTAGGTCTCTAGTTTTCAAAAATGCACAGGTTTGGTAGGTTTCCCTAGGTGCCGTCTGAGCTAGAGGCCAAAATCTACAGGTAGGCACTTTGCAAAAAACACCTGTATTTTCTTTCAAAAAATGTGATGTGTCCACATTGTGTTTTGGGGCATTTCCTGTCACGGGCGCTAGGCCTACCCACACAAGTGAGGTATCATTTTTATCAGGAGACTTGGGAGAACGCTGGGTGGAAGGAAATTTGTGGCTCCTCTCAGATTCCAGAACTTTCTGTCACCGAAATGTGAGTAAAATGTGTTTTTTAGCCAAATTTTGAGGTTTGCAAAGGATTCTGGGTAACAGAACCTGGTCAGAGCCCCACAAGTCACCCCATCGTGGATTCCCCTAGGTCTTTAGTTTTAAAAAATGCACAGGTTTGGTAGGTTTCCCTAGGTGCCGGCTGAGCTAGAGGCCAAAATTTACAGGTAGGCACTTTGCAAAAAACACATCTGTTTTCTTTCAAAAAATGTGATGTGTCCACATTGTGTTTTGGGGCATTTCCTGTCACGGGCGCTAGGCCTACCCACACAAGTGAGGTATCATGTTTATCAGGAGACTTAGGGGAACGCTGGGAGGAAGGAAATTTGTGGCTCCTCTCAGGTTCCAAACTTTCTGTCACCAAAATGTGAGGAAAACGTGTTTTTTTAGCCAAATTTTTAGGTTTGCAAAGGATTCTGGGTAACTGAACCTGGTCAGAGCCCCACAAGTCACCCCATCTTGGATTCCCCGAGGTCTCCAGTTTTAAAAAATGGACAGGTTTGGTAGGTTTCCCTAGGTGCCGGCTGAGCTAGGGGCCAAAATCTACAGGTAGGCACTTTACAAAAAACACCTCTGTTTTCTGTAAAAAAATGTGATGTGTCCACGTTGTGTTTTGGGGCATTTCCTGTCACGGGCGCTAGGCCTACCCACACAAGTGAGGTATCATTTTTATCGGGAGACTTGGGAGAACGCTGGGTGGAAGGAAATTTGTGGCTCCTCTCAGATTCCAGAACTTTCTGTCACCGAAATGTGAGGAAAATGTGTTTTTTTAGCCAAATTTTGAGGTTTGCAATGGATTCTGGGTAACTGAACCTGGTCAGAGCCCCACAAGTCAACCCATATTGGATTCCCCTAGGTCTCTAGTTTTCAAAAATGCACAGGTTTGGTAGGTTTCCCTAGGTGCCGGGTGAGCTAGAGGCCAAAATCTACAGGTAGGCACTTGGCAAAAAACACATCTGTTTTCTTTCAAAAAATGTGATGTGTCCACGTTCTGTTTTGGGGCATTTCCTGTCACGGGCGCTAGGCCTACCCACACAAGTGAGGTATCATTTTTATCAGGAGACTTGGGGGAACGCTGGGTGGAAGGAAATTCGTGGCTCCTCTCAAATTCCACAACTTTCTGTCACCGGAATGTGAGGAAAATGTGTTTTTTTAGCCAAACTTTGAGGTTTGCAATGGATTCTGGGTAATTGAACCTGGTCAGAGCCCCACAAGTCAACCCATCTTGGATTCCCCTAGGTCTCTAGTTTTCAAAAATGCACAGGTTTGGTAGGTTTCCCTAGGTGCCGGCTGAGCTAGAGGCCAAAATCTACAGGTAGGCACTTTGCAAATAACACCTGTATTTTCTTTCAAAAAATGTGATGTGTCCACATTGTGTTTTGGGGCATTTCCTGTCACGGGCGCTAGGCCTACCCACACAAGTGAGGTATCATGTTTATCGGGAGACTTAGGGGAACGCTGGGAGGAAGGAAATTTGTGACTCCTCTCAGGTTCCAAACTTTCTGTCACCAAAATGTGAGGAAAACGTGTTTTTTTTGCCAAATTTTGAGGTTTGCAAAGGATTCTGGGTAACTGAACCTGGTCAGAGCCCCACAAGTCACCCCATCTTGGATTCCCCTAGGTCTCCAGTTTTAAAAAATGCACAGGTTTGGTAGGTGTCCCTAGGTGCCGGCTGAGCTACGGGCCAAAATCTACAGGTAGGCACTTGGCAAAAAACACATCTGTTTTCTTTAAAAAAATGTGATGTGTCCACGTTGTGTTTTGGGGCATTTCCTGTCATGGGCGCTAGGCCTACCCACACAAGTGAGGTATCATTTTTATCAGGAGACTTGGGGGAACGCTGGGTGGAAGGAAATTTGTGGCTCCTCTCAGATTCCAGAACTTTCTGTCACCGAAATGTGAGGAAAATGTGTTTTTTTAGCCAAATTGTGAGGTTTGCAAAGGATTCTGGGTAACAGAACCTGGTCAGAGCCCCACAAGTCACCCCATCGTGGATTCCCCTAGGTCTCTAGTTTTAAAAAATGCACAGGTTTGGTAGGTTTCCCTAGGTGCCGGCTGAGCTAGAGGCCAAAATCTACAGGTAGGCACTTGGCAAAAAACACATCTGTTTTCTTTCAAAAAATGTGATGTGTCCACGTTCTGTTTAGGGGCATTTCCTGTCACGGGCGCTAGGCCTACCCACAGAAGTGAGGTATCATTTTTATCGGGAGACTTGGGGGAACGCTGGGTGGAAGGAAATTCGTGGCTCCTCTCAAATTCCACAACTTTCTGTCACCGGAATGTGAGGAAAACGTGTTTTTTTAGCCAAATTTTGAGGTTTGCAATGGATTCTGGGTAACTGAACCTGGTCAGAGCCCCACAAGTCAACCCATCTTGGATTCCCCTAGGTCTCTAGTTTTCAGAAATGCACAGGTTTGGTAGGTTTCCCTAGGTGCCGGCTGAGCTAGAGGCCAAAATCTACAGGTAGGCACTTTGCAAAAAACACCTCTGTTTTCTTTCAAAAAATGTGATGTGTCTACATTGTGTTTTGGGGCATTTCCTGTCACGGGCGCTAGGCCTACCCACAAAAGTGAGGTATCATGTTTATCGGGAGACTTAGGGGAACGCTGGGAGGAAGGAAATTTGTGGCTCCTCTCAGGTTCCAAACTTTCTGTCACCAAAATGTGAGGAAAACGTGTTTTTTTAGCCAAATTTTGAGGTTTGCAAAGGATTCTGGGTAACTGAACCTGGTCAGAGCCCCACAAGTCACCCCATCTTGGATTCCCCAAGGTCTCCAGTTTTAAAAAATGCACAGGTTTGGTAGGTTTCCCTAGGTGCCGGCTGAGCTAGGGGCCAAAATCTACAGGTAGGCACTTTACAAAAGCACCTCTGTTTTCTGTCAAAAAATGTGATGTGTCCACGTTGTGTTTTGGGGCATTTCCTGTCACGGGCGCTAGGCCTACCCACACAAGTGAGGTATCATTTTTATCGGGAGACTTGGGAGAACGCTGGGTGGAAGGAAATTTGTGGCTTCTCTCAGATTCCAGAACTTTCTGTCACCAAAATGTGAGGAAAATGTGTTTTTTTAGCCAAAGTTTGAGGTTTGCAAAGGATTCTGGATAACAGAACCTGGTCAGAGCCCCACAAGTCACCCCGTCTTGGATTCCCCTAGGTCTCTAGTTTTAAAAAATGCACAGGTTTGGTAGGTTTCCCTAGGTGCCGGCTGAGCTGGAGGCCAAAATCTACAGGAAGGCACTTTGCAAAAAACACCTCTGTTTTCTTTCAAAAAATGTGATGTGCCCACATTGTGTTTTGGGGTACTTCCTGTTGCGGGCGCTAAGTCTACCCACACAAGTGAGGTATCATTTTTATCAGGAGACTTGGGGGAACATAGAATAGCAAAATAAGTGTTATTGCCCCTTGTCTTTCCCTACATTTTTTCCTTCCAAATATAAGAGAGTGTGTAAAAAAGACGTCTATTTGAGAAATGCCCTGTAATTCACATGCTAGTATGATCACCCCGGAATTCAGAGATGTGCAAATAACCACTGCTCCTCAACACCTTATCTTGTGCCCATTTTGGAAATACAAAGGTTTTCTTGATAGCTATTTTTCACTCTTTATATTTCAGCAAATGAATTGCTGTATACCCGGTATAGAATGAAAACGCACTGCAGGGTGCAGCTCATTTATTGGCTCTGGGTACCTAGGGTTCTTGATGAACCTACAAGCCATATATATCCCTGCAACCAGAAGAGCCCAGCAGACGTAACGGTATATTGCTTTAAAAAATCTGACATTGCAGGAAAAAGTTACAGAGGAAAACGTAGAGAAAAATTGCCGTATTTTTCACCTCAATTTCAATATTTTTCTTTTTCATTTGTTATTTTCTGTAGGAAACCCTTGTACGATCTACACAAATGACCCTTTGCTGAATTCAGAATTTTGTCTACATTTTAGAAATGTTTAGGTTTCTGGGATCCAGCATTGGTTTCACACCCATTTCTGTCACTGACTGAAAGGAGGCTGAAAGCACAAAAACTTGTAAAAATGGGGTATGTCCAGGTAAAATGCCAAATTTGTGTTGCAAAAATTGGGTTTTCTGATTCAAGTCTGCCTGTTCCCAAAAGCTGGGAAGCTGGTGATTTTAGCACTGCAAACCCTTTGTTGATGCCATTTTCAGGGGAAAATCCACAAGCCTTCTTCTGCAGCCCTTTTTACCCATTTTTTTGAAAAAAACTACATTTTCACTGTATTTTGGCTAATTTCTTGGCCTCCTTCAGGGGAACCCACGAAGTCTGGGTACCTCTAGAATCCCTAGGATGTTGGAAAAAAGGACGCAAATTTGGCTTGGCTAGCTTATGTGGACAAAAAGTTATGAGGGCGTAAGCGCAAACTGCCCCAAATAGCCAAAAAAAGGCCTGGCACAGGAGGGGGAAAAGGCCTGGCAGCGAAGGGGTTAAGAAATGCAAAAAGTGATGTATCAAAATTGAAAGTCGCTAATAGCGATTTCTTAAAATTTGCAAATGCAATTTGTAAGATGCAAATACAGAATCGGTAAAAAAATTGGGATTCGGTAATTGAAAATCGCAAATAGCAAAAACGGCAAACCAGAAAAGCCTGATGACATCACAACCAGGAAGTGAGTCAGCCCATGCTGTTTCCAGGAGCCACACCCACAGGAGCAGGGAGAGAGACACAGCCCAGCACCAGGGAGGCAGCATTGTGAGCAAGCCTGGACCAAACAGCAACATAGCCAATTCTGGAAATGGGAAAGAGAAGGGAGACAGGAAGAGGAAGCTCAAATTCAGTGATCAAGAATTGGAGGTGCTCACTGAGGAGGTTGTTAGGAACCATGACAGACTATTTGGCAAGAACTCACTCCAAGTACCTGAGAGTGAGAAGTAGAAACTCAGGTCGGACATCCAGACAAAAATATGCGCAGTGGGTGTTGCGCAGCACTCTGTGGAGGAGATACGCTAAAGGAGGCAAGTAGCACCGGAGGCAGACCATCCACCCAGACACCGTCCACCCCTATGGAAGACCTGGTGGAGTCCACACTGCTCCCAGAAGCTGTCAGTGGCGTTACTGACATTGACACCTCAGGGACACCCAGCACCAGCAAAGGTAAGGCCATTAATTATGTGTATCCCCATATGTGCATGTACAAATGCACCTTAGGAAATAGATATCAGCTTGATGCACAGTGAAAAGTAGTCCATATCACATCTAACCATACAATAGAACTATGCCTTATGGGAGTGGTGGTACACAACCCTAAGGTGAATACACCACATAAATAGCAAGATAGTGGTCAACCGCATAGAGCAACACCACAAACGACTTATAGTGACACAATTTAATTGTACATTTAAAACAACAATGCGACATTCTGTGAAAAATGCAAAAACTGACATGCTGCACATTGTCCTTGCAGATGCCCCGGGCACTGCTGCAGCAGGATCAGAAAAAGTGGGGGAACCAGAAACACAGCCACAGTCTGACTCAAATACCAGTGAGTCCTACAGTATTGCACCAACTAGAAGCAGGGCAAGGGTGTTACCACTCCCAGAGTATAACCTGGACTCAGACGAGATGCCAGAAGACGAACCCACACCACCACCACCAGAGGCTAGTCCCACAGGAAGACAGCAGTCCCTACGCCAGCGACAGCGACAGTCAACTCCCCTCAGGAGGTGGCACGATGCAGGCAGACAGTGCACTGATGAAGGAGAGGGCCCGTCAATCTTTGGCGGCCTTGAAGCTTCCATGCTGAAGGTGCAGCGCCTGCATTGCAAACACATGAGGTCATTGCACAGACAGTTTGTGTCTCAGAATTACAATATGCGATTACTACATAAGCAGTTGGAGACTCTAATAGACGGACAGCAAACAGCAGCTGAAAACACCAAGGAGTTGATACACGCCATTGGGGAACTCTGCTCTGAGATACGGCAGGAGAGCATCAGCCAGCGCAGGTGCCATCACCAATTCTTCAGAAGGTTTTATAGCTTCTGTAGATCCGTCAATCGGCTCGCAAGTTCAACAGCCTTGATATCACGGCGTGCCGTGGCCACACAGGTGGAGATGGCACATTGCAGTCGGGACATTGCACAGGGATTGGTGCAAATAACCAACGTACTGGATGCAATGCAAACAGCATGCAGTGCCACAACCAGCAAACTGGGTGTAGGGGATAGTGAGGAGTCCTCTAGGCTCAGCAGTCTGACAGTCCCTGTGATTGATCCAAGGCGTTGCAGTGCCAGACACAGTACTGCCTGTGAACCTGCTACAAGAGGTGCCAGCGAGGGCACTGAGCACTCAAGTGGAGTGCGTGGACGTAAGAAGTGATGTTGAGGGCTACAGGGGACTACCTAAACATATAGCCAATACAGTTATACAATGATGCTAATAGTGTAACACTGTTAACTGTTTATGTCTGGCTATTTTGCATAGCTATGTCCTCTTGACACATTTGTTACCTGAAGTCAAGGTAATAAAGATGCGAACTACAGAAATACATATTATTGGAGTGGAGTTGTCATTACTTACATCAAAAATGGTTGCGCGTGATGTCAGCACGTCTTTGCCTGTTCTCTGCTGAACTGCTCCTCTCTGCTGGTTGAAGGGATGGTAAGGGATTATCATCCTCATCTGAGTCCGGCTCCGTGAGTTCCACTGGCATGCCCCTGGTGGTTGCTATGTTGTGCAAGATAGCAAATGTGGCCACAATTTGCATGTCGTCTCTGGGCTGTACTGTAGTGCACCTCCACTCTTATGGATGCACCTTAAGCAGCTCTTCAGCAGCCCGAAAGTGCGCTCCACCACATTGCGGGTTGCCCTGTGTGCCGCATTGTACCTCCTCTCTGCTGGAGTTGCAGGGCTCAGGTAGGGCGTTAGCATATATAGGTTCGCACAGCGTAGGCACTGTCTCCTGAATGCACAGAGAGTAAAATGAGTACTTGTGATATCTGACGTCACACTTACATCAATGCAACACTGTAAACTATCAAATTACTTAGTATATCTCCTTCACCAAACTCCCCAGCTAGCAGTCTTGTGTGAATCCCGCTGTGGCGAAACATGTACGAGTCATGTGTGCTCCCTGGGTATCTGGCCATGAGATCGGTAATGATGTAGGAGGCATTGCATATCACCTGTATGTTCATAGAATGATTGTTTTTACGGTTGCAATACACAAATTCGCTGGCCGATGGTGGACAGATTGCCACATGTGTCCCATTGATGGCACCTAGGACATGTGGGAACTGTGCTATCTGGTAGAAATTTATTTTAGTTTGTTGTAATGCCTGTGGGGTGTTGGGGAATCTTATGTACAGTTGTATTCTGCTCAGCATGGCATTGAGGAATGCGTTGAAAAATCTAGAGAGGCCACTCTGTGATACCCCTCCAGCTGCTGCTATGACCCCTTGATAGCTCCCTGAGGCTAGTAGGTGCACGGAGCATGATACCTGCACATGAGTGGGTATGCTATTGGTCCTGTGTGTTGTGCACTGCAGCATGGGTTGTTGCTCAGCTATCAGGTCAAGTATCATGGCTGAGCTTAACCTGTACTTCTCATAAATTTCCTCCTCAGTCTGGTCAAAAAGGGTTATGTGCACTCTGAAAATGCGCTTCTTTCTCCTCCTCTGGCTCCTCAAACCTGCCAAGATCCTCATTCTCCTCGCCATGACATAGAGTGCAGCCATTGTGGAAGAGCGGCTGAGGCATTCTGGGTCTCTTTATATAGGTTGCACCTGGTTAACACCTGATTTCAATTTGTGGTAAATTGCATGTGCGAAAGGCCATTCTGCGAATATTCGCAATTTTTTGGTGCATCGCATTGCAAATCTTTTTTTGCGTATCGGAAATAGCATCCCGATTTTGCTGATCACTATCTGCGAATTGCTAATCGATGTCACAATTTGCATTTCACAATTAGCGATTCGGTAATTCATGTTGCTATTTGTGATACGCTGTTTGCGACACGCAAATTCATGTCTCATTCGTAAAAAAATCGCTATTTTAGCGATTCCTTATTTTCGCACTGCGAATGCCTTTCATACATCGCGAAAGGCATTTTTGCATTCGCAAACGGCCGATTTTTGCGATTCGCACCGTTTGTGAATGCAAAATTGCTTGATACATCTGGCCCTTTATTTTTATCCTACTTTTTATCACAGTCACAACCATCTTCGAACTTTGTGACCCCAAAATCTCAGCATTGCTATTCATCATGCTAATCATCTTGTCAATAACCTTGTTTACGAAATCTGAAGTGTCATGTTGGCTCTCATTATACTAATGAGACTGCTGGATTCGGGCGGCAGCACTATCAGGTTGTGGGGAACTGAGTCAAATTCCACACCGTGTGACAGCTGTCAGCCTTACCCTTACGGCCAGCTAGCAGTACCTCATCAACACCTGGAAGTGGCAGTGATTTGTGGCATGACATTCTGATTTCTCAGGGAAATTGTGGTCTAACAGATCTCATCCTTTGCTCTCCGTTACATTTGTCTCACGCATGTGAAGACAAACAGAAGCAGAAGTTGGTTCAATGCGCTCTATTGAATAAACTGCCTTCTAGATAAAATAGCACGTACTGCAGAGATTAGGATGATAAAACATAATAATAGCAATGCAGTGACAAGAAAAGTGAAACATAAGGAAAGTCCCACCATGGTGTCAGACTGCTAAGGATTGGAATTTCTACCTAAGCTACTAAGGTACTACTAGAGTACAGCAGTGTTAGCCCTAATCCGCCCTTCAGGATCCCTAGGAAGACACCATCCTCCATACCTGAATATGGCATTAGCATAGAGGACAGCTGGTCCTCGCCTGTGTAGGAGGAAAAGACATCATGTCTCAGCTGCAGTGAAGTGACAGCATGCAGTGGCATTTTTCTGGTTGGAACTCTCCCTCTAAAGTATTGGGGGCAGAGGGATGTTTTATAGTAATAGAGCTAGTGTTCTGAAAAGACTGTCCTAACGTAAGAATACGTATGTTTCTCGTGAAGTGGCAAAGATTGTGGTATGTGGTATTCCTACTTTGTACTGACAACAATATCAGGTACTGCCTTGAGCAGGGTACAGAACAAGAATGTCCCACTAAGAAGAATGAAAACAGTTCCTAGGCTAAAAGTGTATGAAATAAAAGAAATAAAACATCACCGCAGAATGAAGCTTCAGCTCAGAAATTTAAATGAATAAAATAAATTGTTATTACTTTAAAGGGCACAAGCGGCAGGCCTGTGCCCAAAATAACATGCCCATAAAAAGCTCACTATAATAACCTCACGACAGAGGCATTTAGGTCATGATGTGGCTACCTGTGAGTGTAAAAGGATCTAGCCAGCCCACCGCCCCTCAGGCGAATTCCTATGTAATTGTTGGGGCTGATATCAGGGGCCATTTGGTTGAGCAGTTGTTGAATAGAGCTAATAACCACTTTTAGGGCTTGCTTAATAGAATCTATGAAATGTAAATTGACAAACCGGAATTCTTTATAAATTTCTATAACTGTTTGATATTCGTGCACACCTTCTAAAAACACAGGTAACTAACATTGGAATTATCATGAGTGACTAAGGCTGTCTGAGGTGGGGCCTCTAGCAGTGTAGGGATCAGTGGTAAATTGCATTGGCTTGAATATTATGATGTATATTTCTTAAATGTTTTTTGGCTCTTTTTAGGTTCTTGGCTAAACGATTATTGACTACTTTAGCAGTTAACCATTTATTTTACACTTGCCACTTGTAGTTTTAATCTTTCTTAACAAGCTTTGTTCTTTGGGTGACATAGTCAGTTTCCTGGGTACAGGGTTGACCTGGGCTTCTGCTAAAATAGAAGCAAAGTCCCTATATTTTGGATAAAGTGATCAACAGCGGCTTTGTAAATTGCTATTCTATTGATATGGTTTGAAGTACCACTGTTAGGTAAAACAATGACATGACAGATGTCCGGTTCAAGCCCAGTATCTTGAGGGATTTTATTAGAGGTAAAACGACACCAATTGCCGAAAGTGCAGCAGAATTGCAGGGAGGTGAAGCTTTAACTTCAACAGCAACACCGCTAAGGGGGTCAAGTGCTAACTTTGCCTCAATGTAAATTGATTTTGATACGTTTAGGACTTTGTCTACGGCTTCTGTGGAGACCTCTCCGTCGAGCTGAATTTGATAATTTGCTAAAGTAGCAGATATTAAACCCTTTACATTTTGTTGTATACGCACTAGGGCAAAAAACATAATGCTGTGCTATGACATTTCCATACGCCATGTATGTGACAAATTTACAACATGACGCTACATGGCGGTAAGGAAAGCTTAGCGCCACAAAAAATGGCACTAACGCATGCCGCGTGTAGTGAAAGAAAATGTTGTTATTGCCGGAAAAGTGGCGCTAACCTGATTTGCGGCACGTTATGTGACGCTAATCGTATTAGCATCACTTTTTGGCTAAAAGTGTCCTGAAAAAGCCCACTAAAATGACAAACAGAAGCCTGAAACTAGGAAAACTGAAGATATTTGACAGGAAAGACCCCTGTGAGCCAGATACCAGCCAGGATGCCCTTACAGACTCACAGGAGAAGGAGAAAAGGAAAAGGAAGTGCAGGTTCAGTCAGGAGGAGAATAAAATACTGATCACAGAGGTGACAGAGCACCAACACCAGCTCTTTGTCACCCTTAAATTTCCAATAGGTAGAAAGAAGGCTATTTGGTAGACCATAGTTGATAAAGTCAACAGTGTGGCAGAGGTTAGAAGAACTGTGGCAGATTGTAAGAAGCAATGGCACTACTGAAAGCGCAGGACCAAAGAGAAACTGGCCAGCAACAGAAAGGCAGCACTGCTGACCGGAGGTGGAAGCCCTGCATCCCAGGAGCAGCTGGATGAGCTGGAGGAGATGGTGGCAGCGGTCATCCAAGATGAGGTGGTGGAAGGAATCCAGGGACAGGACACTGCAGCAATCCAGAAGGCACAACAAACATGGGGTAGGGAGCAGTGGGAGGCAGTACCATTACCCACAAATGACATAAGGTGGAAGGCACTTGGAGACACTATATGCTTGCTTATGGGTTGCATGGGGCACATTAATGGCTAAACATCAAACACATGTAATGTTCACTGACACTCCACTCCTTCCCCATGTGATAGACCACCTCACTACTGTCACTTCTCTACCTTCACTGTGCCAACTGTTCCACCTAGCCATTTCTGACTCACAATGGGCAACATGGACAAGGCATACTGTGCAGGGGGGCACCAAGGGCTGGGAAAGGTCTGCCTGTACCACTAGGAAAGGGAAACAATGTAACTTGCACACAACTGATGGGGCTTCACTGTCCTCACCACTTCGGCTGCTGCACATTTTGCTAGCATGTGCCTATGCAGACATATCAGCACCATACTGCAAGGGGCCTGTGTTAAGGGGATGATCCCTTCTGATCCTGAAGGCACACCTCCTTGTATGGACACACACACACACAAGGTGGGTGCATCTTACCCTGGTTGGTGCAAGATAATACCCACAAAACAAAACATCACATGGAGGATGCACTTTGACTATAACCCTCCTTGCATCACTTCTTCAACGCAAAGGGGTTGGTTGGCACTGGGACCAGACACAGTCCCAAATATACATATCTGGCAATGCAACTGATTCTCCCTGATTCCTTGGGTTTTGCATGGGTACACCACAAACAACACCCATGGCATCCAAACACCATGCGATGTACAGCAAGATAAGGGTCACATTCAGCTCCAAATGAAAAGCTGCTTAACTGAGGGGTGACAAGACTAGAACATGTGGACTTGCACAATGTGGCAACAGAGGGTTATCCAAATACATTTCCTGGTGGCACTGTGAATTGGGGACATGATGGTGGCTAAGTGCCAACAAAATTAGCCAAAAGTAAACTTTCTACTTAGGACTAAATATAATAGCTAGTACAGGACAACAGTGACATATCTCCATCTCATTGCAGAGACAAAAGAAATCCCTCCTTGCCAGCTGCTTGTCCTGGACTTACAAGATGATATTGATGACCAGCTGACTACCACCAGTCCAGACACCATCTAGCAGATCCTGGGTTCCATCCGGTCACCATCTCCAGTTGCAAGGAGGACACACAGCGTTGCAGGTTCTCCACATGACTCACCCAACAGAGCACACACACCAACCGCCAGCTCACACACAGCCCTGTACTCCCAGGAATCAGACATAGTAATTCCAAAATCAAGCGGTAGGAGTCCAGCGGAAGATGGCACAAAATGTGTAGGAGGGGATGGATACCATGGCAGGCAGCTTAGCTGAAGTTCAGAAGTGCCTCAGTCCCAATAGGGACAACTCTGCTGCCATGAGAGGCACACACTTCCTGCTGTGTGTACTGAAGCAGTCCCTGGCCAAAATCGCTGGCGTCCTTAGGCAGAGGCACAAACAAATTCACTACCAAAGTGGCGCAAGCGAGGTTTCCAACAGGGTGAGGGAAATGCTCACTGTTATGTAGTCCATGCATTAGGAGCTGGTCTCCATCAAGGAGTACTTGGCTACCTACCACTGTGACGTTGCTGCTGTGTTGAGAAACCAGCAGTTCCTCCTTGCTGCAGTGATGCCTTTCATTTTCCCACAGATGACAGTTACTGGGATGTACAATTCCCCTTCTTCTGCCCCTAATGTGTGTGTGCCTCCCTCAACATCAACTCCAGCACAACCCCTGGTACAGGGGGTACCACACACATCAGAGGATGAAGATGTGAAACAAACAATTTTCACTCGTAAGACATCCTTGTAGCTACAGTCTGTGGCCCATGCACAGTTTCACTTTAGCTCTGTGTTCAAGATCGTGCCAGTGTTGCAAAAACAATCTACATTCCCACTTATCTTACCCATTGTTGACCAATCAGACCTATGAACTGTCAATGTGCCCCATACTACCTAATGGCAATGTGACCACCTCCTGACTGAACCATTCCTCTTCCAGACAGGTTTTGTTACATGTTCCCCTACCTCTTGTATCTCAATGGGCGCCCAATGTGTTGGGACATTTCATGGGATCTATCTCCTATGCAATGAACTAAATCAATACATCACTTTTGGAAATGTGCATAAATGCATGTTACACATGATCTGTGTCAATCTGTGTTTGAGGTTGAAAGTATTTGAACAGAAAGCGTGATGTGATTTTGAAACAATTTGGGGGATATGTACATAGAAATGGAGATGTGCATTTCTACAAGTGAACTTAATATACTGAGCTGTGTCTTATACAAAGTGCAGGGTGAGAACATATGAAATAGCAAACACAAAGTTCAGGTACGCTGGTCCGGTGTTGTGGAGGGCTTTGTGTATGGGTGAGGATATTGAAGGTGATTCTTTTCTCTATGGGAAGCCAATGTAGTGTGCGCAGGTGTTGCGAGATGTGGCAGTCTCGATGCAGGTCGAGGACCAGTCTGGCGGCAGCATTCTGGATGTTCTGTAGTTTACGGGTGAGAATCTTGTTGATTCCGGCATAGAGTTCATTGCTGTAGTCCAGTCTGCTGGTGATGAGGGCATGTGTGACGGTATTTCTGTGTTTGAGGGGGATACATTTGAAAGTCTTGCACAGGAGGCGTACGGTGCGGAAGCAGGTGGAAGTGACTGAGTTGATTTGGTGGTTCATGTTGAGTTTGGGTTCCAGGATGATTCCGAGGTTGCAAGCTTGGTTTGTGAGGGTGGGTGTGTTTCCGAGGGTGGGTGGTCACCAGGAGTCTGTCCACACGTTGGGTTGAGGGCCCATGATGAGTACTTCTGTCTTGTTTGCGTTGAGTTGAAGGCAGCTGTTTCTCATCCAGTTGGCGACTGCTTCCATGCCTTCGCGGAAGTTGTGTCTGGCTGTGTTGGGTTCGTTGGATAGGGAGAGGATGAGTTGGGTGCCTTCGGCGTAGGAGACAACATTGATTCCGCAGCTTCTGATGATGGTAGCCACCGAGGCCATGTAGATTTTAAACAGCGTGGGGCTAAGGGAGGTTCCCTGGGGAACTCCGCAGGTGGTAGGTGTGGGGTCTGCGAGGAAGGGGGCGATTCTCACTCTATGAGTTCTGTTGGAGAGGAAGGATTGGATCCAGTCGAGGGCCATTGTCTCTAATGCCGGCTTTGTGAAGTTTGCGTATCAGGGTGTGGTGGGAGACTGTGTCGAAGGCCTCCGAAAGGTCTAGCAGGATGAGTGCCGCCGTCTCTCCCTTGTCCAGCAGGGAGCGGATGTCATCTGTTGTGGCCAGGAGGGCCGTTTTGGTGCTATGGTTTTTCCTGAATCGGGATTGGGAGATGTCGAGGATGTTGTGGTCTTCGATAAAGGTGGCGAGTTGGCTGCTGACGGCTTTTGCGATGACTTTCACAGGAAATGGGAGTAGGTAGATGGGCCTGAAGTTTTTGAGGTCGGTGGGGTCTGCCCAGGGTTTCTTGAGGAGGGGGTTGATCTCGGCGTGTTTCCAGTCGTCAGGGAAGGAGGTGGCAGCTGGGGAATGGTTGATGGTTAACCGGATCCTGGTGGCGATGGTGTCCACAGCTCTGTTGAAGATGTGGTGGAGGCATGGGTCTGTGGGTGCCTCGGAGTGTATGGACTTAATTGTTTTCAGTGTGTCTTCGGTGGTGAGGGGGGTCCAGTTGGTGACTGCTGGTTTGTTGGTGTTGGGTTTTGGTGGAGGGGGTTCTGCGCGTAGGTTGTCCTCCTGAAGCTGTCATAGATGGTCTAGATTTTGTGGTGGAAGTAGGTGTTGAGTCTGTCACAGAGGTCTTGTGAGGGTGGGATGTCTGTTGTTTCACTGTTGGATTGGGTGAACTCCTTGATGATGCTGAAGAGTTCCTTGCTGTTGTGTGCGTGTGAGGAGATTCTCTTGTCTAGCTTTCTTTCTGGTGCTCCTGATGAGTTGGTGGTGTGTGGTGGTGGCAGCTCTGAAGTTGCTTTGGGCTTCTGTCGATTTGGTGTTTCTACAGCTTTTCTCGAGGCGGCGACAAGTGCGTCTGGATTCTCTGAGGTATGGGGTGAACCAGCTGGCTTTCTTGGCGTGGGTGCTGTTGTTCTTTTTGAAGGGGGCTATGGTGTTCGCGCAGTTGGCGATCCATTGGTGAAAGGTGCATGCTGCGGTGTTCGGGTCATTGTTGTGTGCAATGGTGGGGGAAGAGTTGGCTAGGGCAATGGTGAGTTGGTCGTTGGTGATTTTTGTCCAGCTTCTATGTGATGGTTGGTGCTGGGGTCTGATGACGGTGGGTGTGGTGAAGGTGAAATGGATGTATTGGTGGTCTGTCCATGGGAGTTTGGAGGTGTGACTGAAAGTAATGGAGGTTCCTGTTGTGACGATGGGGTCGAGGGTGTGTCCTGCTGAGTGCGTTGGTTCCGTCACACGCTGTCGAAGCCCTATGTTGTGGAGGTTGTCTAGGAGGGATGCGGTGTTGGGGTCTTGAAGGTTGTCGAGGTGGAAGTTGAGGTCTTCCAGCAGGGTGTAGTTTGTGGCTGCGATGGCCTGTGCGGCAATGCAGTCAGTGATGGAGTTGGCGAAGGGTGCTCGAGGTCCAGGTGGGAGGTAGATAAGGGTTCCCCTGAGGGTGGATGTCGGGTTGCTCTGTAGTTTGAAGTGAAGGTGTTCCATCAGGCTTGTGGAGTCTTCGGAGTGTGTGCTCAGACGGAGGTTGGACCTGTGGACGATGGCAATTGCCCCCCGTGGTGGCTGTGGCGGTCTTTCCGGGTGATCTCGTATCCTTGGGGAATGACAATGACGATGTCCGGGCCTGAGGTGGTATTGGTCCAGGTCTCGGTGAGGAAAGCGACGTTCAGGGTGATGCTGTCAAGGAGGTCCCAGATTTCAGTAGCATGTTTATGGAGGGAGTGGGTGTTGAGGAGAATGCACTTCAGAGTTTTTGGAGTCGGTGTGTTGTTGGGGATGGGTTGTGCTGGGTCCAAGGTCTTGGTGGAGGTGGAGGTTTGACGGCAGTGGAGACAGCTGAAGGGTCCGTGGGTGCCAGCTGGTGATGCCTGCTTATAGTTGTTGTTGCAGACTGTACGACGAAACAATGACTTCAAAAACAACTACTGCCATAACAACGAGGTCGGAACACCGACCTCGTTGCTACTACTAATGATTTTACCACAAATGCCTTAACAACGATATTTCGTTGTAAAGGCATTCCTGATAAAATCATTAGCAATAGGCACCATTCACCCTACATCCCTCACCCCACCCCCCCAACCCCACCCCAAAACCTAAAACCCCCTGACCCCCACCCACTCCCCAAAACCAAAAACGCACCACCCCCCAACCCCACCCCAAAACCTAAAACCCCCTGACCCCCCACCCACTCCCCAAAACCAAAAATGCCCCACCCCCCAACCCCACCCTAAAACCTAAAACCCCCTGACCCCCCACCCACTCCCCAAAACCAAAAACGCCCCACCCCCCAACCCCACCCTAAAACCTAAAACCCCCTGACCCCCCACCCACTCCCCAAAACCAAAAACACCCCACCCCCCAACCCCACCCCAAAACCTAAAACCCCCTGACCTCCCACCCCCCACCCCCTCCCCAAAACCTAAACCCACCACTTACCTTCGCCAGCTCACTTCTTTGTACCTTAACCACGCATGTTTGTTGTTCAGAACATACGTAGTTAAGGCACAAAAAAACGGAGTCGTGGTTAAAAAAAGCGTTGTTGCGCTTTCGTTAACCACGACTTTCGGAAAAAAAAAGTCGTAAAAAAGGATGTTCCCCGTTGTTGCATCCTGGGTTGAGTCCGATGAGTGCTGCTGGTGTGTAGAGGTGGTGGGATGCAGGTCCAGGGGTCCTGGCACTGGTCACGGTCAGGTCACAGACAGGCGCAGATGGGCTTGCCTTAGGCGCTCCCACTGCCCACGACCGCCATTACGTAGGGAGGAGGAGAGGACAGCTGGGAGGCGGGAGCAGGAAAACAATACGAAAAAGTGGGGTGGGGCCGCGGGGGCAGCAGCGGCGAGGAGATTAAGAGAGAGGTGAGAGAGAGAAGCGAGAATGAGAGGAATGATAGAGAAAATAAAAAAAGAGGAAAAAGATAGAAGAAAGCACAGAAAGAGAAAGGCACAATAACAGCACACTAAAAGAAAAACACGAAGGGAGAAGACGGAGAAAAGAGGCTGAGGGCAGCCTAGCCTGCAGGTATAGGAGGGCCTCGAACTTCTGATTGGGCTCAGAGTTCAAGACAGCACTTACTTGTGGAGCTACACAGTGGCAGAGCAGTTCACTGACCAGGTCAGTGAGGTTGCCACAATGTTGCTTCCTTGTCCCTGAAGTGGGAAAGCCTTCCACCTCCCTGAGCCCTTTTCTCAATCATAGATGGCCTCCAACTTTCTGTACCCACAGAAAGCGATAACACTCGGCCCTTCGTGTGAAATTGCGCTTTTCTTCAGGGGTCATGTTGACAGCTGCATAAAAAAAAGAGGACATGATTGTCTGTCAGGCACATGACAAACAGACATGCAGTGAAAACATGCAACTGCAAAACTATGACATTGATGTAGACATTTAAATAATCTGATTTTAAGGACAAAGTATAGCCAATTTGGCCCATATTAAAGCTTCCTAGAGATGGAACTTATTCAGGGTGTCTCAGGTACCAACTGTGGACCAATAGATAAACAATGTCCTTTTTGACACCATTGTCAACTATTATGAGACACAGCATCCATGTATCCATGGTATGCAATACTCATCATGTGGGATAGCTCTTCTTTGACCCTCATTCATGCAACATAAACCCATGCTCTTATTGCATGTACAAATTAAATCTGAGCAAAGAGCATTACCGACAGGTCAGCTCACAACAGTTTGTGCCTGCTATAGCAGAGATATTCTCTGACCACTTGCTACATGGAAAAGGTCTGTCAAACATATGTCATGGAAGATTGATGGGAACACACATATCAACACAGCTCTGTACCAGGTTCCTTGTGCCATAAGAGGGGATAATCCAAGAGTAGCATCATGTCTAGCACTGTGTTTAGCATACTTTGTTTAGTGGTCCAAAACATATTTATTTGTATGTGGTACTACAGCATTGTGCGCCACCATCTCATATGTGGGGGTCTAGATGTCAAACACCTATTCTGCACTGTGAATTTCAGTCAGCACTGACTAATGCTTCACACATTGTGAAGCAGGCTGAATCACATCATGGACACTCACAGGACCTTCACTGACAGCAAATGTGTGACAAAATGATGTGGTCTAACAAGGTTGTATGGACAAGTCTCACCCCTCACACAAGTCAAGTTATCTGAGGATCACATGTGATGCCAATGTAGTGATTAACGACATCTGAATATGGGGTATGACACCGTCATGCTGGTTGAGATATGTGTAGTACTGATTTGTTGTATCCTGCCCACTATACAGCATCATCTGGGTACTACTTGAAGCATTATAAATCTCATCATCTAGGTAGTAGATGTGTGCCATGTGGAACACACAGTGCAGTCACATATTTACCAAGCAACACATGAACATTGTCCAAATGTATGTCAGATTGCTAAAAACATGGAAATGTATCAACAGTCAACACTAGTCTTGGTACTCTTGTAACATGACCAAAGTCTTTACCAGTACATGTAGACAGCGAGGCATTTTGTACTAGTGAATCACTGTGCAGCAAAACAGTCTACATCCATGTTTTGCACATGAGGACTATAATGACATATATGCAAAAGTTCAAAACCATCACATCTGACATGTCACATCTCACATCATGCTATCACCACGGAAGATGTACAGTATTGTGACACTTGCTGAAATCATTGGGGTCTGCAAAAGTGGAGACTTCACCAGTGGTTTAGGGACGTGGACCACCTGCAAGAATAAGCATGAGACATTGCTTGGTGGATGTTGAACAATTAACAGCATGGTTACATTTTGCACATCACACATTTCCATGAATTATATAGGTGACTGTAGATGAAGATAACCCAACAAATAGGCTAAATGAGATGTACATGTTACAAAACATATCATAGGTCAGCTTGGCATGGTGACATGTGTGCAAGCACCATACATATATGTCTCAGCCACATTGTACACAGTTTTGCATAGGTGTTATCAATCCTCCATTTAGCAAACATGGACAGTTGTCATGTCACCCAGGACATACATGACTCAAGGGACACGCTAAGGACCAGATTTACAATTAAGTGGTGCATCAGTTGTGATCTGGCAATTTTCTTCTTGCGCTCCCCCTACCGGCACCTAACGACAGCATGGTAGTGCCGTATCTACATAAAGGCGCACCATGGCGCACATTAGGACAATAGCGCCACAATTTATGGTGCAATTCTGTTATTTTGCAGGATTAGCCCCATAAATTATGGAGCTACTCCAGCAAAGTGAAGGGAGGCCCATTTCAATGAATGGGCCAGTCATTTTAATGCCTGCTCTAAGTTGGCGTTAAAAATGAAGATAAAATGGCGTAGTGAATATTTCAAATTTCACTGCAGGATTTTTACGAGCCTCCAACAGCGGAATGCCCCCGTGCATAAATGATGCCTGGTTCAGCCATATGTGACACAAGGGGTCACAAAGAGGCGCAATGCAAGCATTGCGCCACTTTGTGTATACGGCGAAGGAAGATGGCCTTCTCAACGCCACATTAGCGTAAAAAGAATTTACACTAATGTGGCATTAAGAGGCGCTTGGGCCATGTGAAGCTGGCTATCAGGCTTATTCACCTGACTCCTGCATAACTTCCATCATAACATGTACAAGACTAAGGGCCACATGTACAAAGCATTTTTCTAGTCGCAAACGGGCTGATTCGTAGGATCTGTCCTTTTGCACCTAGAAAAGTACTTTTTGGGATGTACAAAGCCCACATTGTGATTCAGTAACTTGTTACCGAATCACAATTTGGGTTTTGTGATTCAGTATTAGGAAGGGAAGTGTTCAGGGTGTCCCTTCCTAATACTGAATCTGAATGGTTTGTATGATTGTTTTGTGACAGTGAATGCGGTCACAAAAAAAAACAGTGAGCACCAATTTCAAATTGGTGCTAACCCATTCACAAAGGGGAAGGGGAAGGGGAAGGGGAGCCCTTCCCCTTTGTGAATGCATGCAACAGCGATTTTTAAGACCACTACCTGCTCTTAAAAAACTTTAACGCTTCTTTTTTTCTTTTAAATTGCATCCTATTTTCCTTTAAGGAAAACGGGATGCGTTTAAAAAAAAAGTTTTATTTAGAAGCAATCACAGGCATGGTGGTGTGTTGACCCTAGCAGGCCACCATCCCTGTTATCTTTGCGATTCCCAGTGGGTCGCAAATTGTGACCTACCTCATTAATCTTAATAAGGTATTTCTATTTGCAACCCACTAAGAATTGCAAAAGAAACTCAATGAAGTTTCTTACATTTGGAATTGCAATTTCTTAATTGTGATTCGCATGGAATTGCAATTAAAAAATCGCACATCCGAATGTTCGTACCTGTGGCCCAATGCAACATATGACGAATGGAAATTCCTCACAGATTCGGGACATATTTTCATGTGAACATGTACTACATGTCCATGACACAGTAGTGTCAACATTTCTACACATCATCTCAGTGTGAAAGAGATCTAACATACCATACTGGGGAAAAGCTGAGTTATTTGACATTTTCCTACAGCATGTTGCTTCACTGGCCTTGTGATACTTGCATTCATACAGAACTGACTTTGCACACTAGGCCGTCCAGATGCTTTATTTAGAAAAATGTGGGCATTTTTTAAACAGACATGCAGTAGCATTCACACAACTGGATTAACATAGAAAGTCCTCATGCTCACCAATGGTTCCGCTGACCTCTGCTCCGAGGAAGTCCAGTAGGTCTGCCTCACACATAATCAGGTCTGCCCATCGATGCTTGAGCTGACGGACCATCCTCTCCACCTTGAATATGCGATTCAAATGGGCCAGAACCTTGCCCCAACACAGCTTCCTGGCCTCAGTCCGGTAGCCCTATATGACCCTTCCACCCTGGGCCACCATGTGGGGGAGGTAGTGCAGGATCAAACATATTAATCCCCCCACCTCATCTGTGCCAAAATGACAGCACGTTCCCTTCTCTGACATCCTACCCTCCCAAAGCACCCTAACCACCCAAAAAAAAAAAACTCTACCCTAGCACCAACTAACCCAACTACTAAATTACCCCATAATACTAACACCCCACAATACAAAGGAGACAAAGCAATCACTATACACCAAAGGGAAAAAAGGAACAATACAGGGACACACCACAACACACCACTCCAAAAGCACCACAATTATCTCTAACAAACTCTCACAACCTCCCTCCAAGACAGACAAAAAGACTGTGATCAGAAAATGTCCTGTGTATGTAGTATGTAAGCTTGTATGGCACATACTCCTCCATACGTGTGCAATGTCTGTGACAACTGTTGACAGGAGTTTGGATACATGCCTTACAAGGATGTGTATATGTTAAGGCTACATTTTGTGATAGTATTCTACATGTTGACTTCTGATATTTGTTTTGTGTGCTGACATTGTGTCATTGTCATATTACAATGCCCATGTCACACCCATGGATGGGATGCACTTAGCATGGAATGTGATTGTTACATATACATTTAGACTGGTCCACATGTCACATAATATGACTAAATTAATTACTTGCTGAGTGTATGCCATCATGCAAGGTCATTTTCTGGGTGGGTGGCTTATTTTGGGGCTGCAGACATGTTTTGGGTTGTGATGGACGGAGAAGATTCAATCTTTATTGTTTTTTGACATTACATGCATGTGCATGACAATTGTTCTTTGTGGAGCTACATCTTCTGAAAACAACAAGTGTTTTTTCTGGGATTACAAATGTTACAATTCTTTCACTGAAAGATGGGTCAATGCAGTCTTTTAGTGCAGTATCTTTGCTCATCATGGTATATCACATGTTGTCCAATATTGGGACATCTCTCCTTTACAAAGGTGTGCAGAGCTGGTATAATCACACACCTGGTCCATTGCTGCATCATTGCATCATTGCATTTATGCATGTTTATATTGGTGATACACACAATGCAGGTGTTCATATAGGTATTATTTTGTGTAAAGGTACCTTACATATACTCTTTGATGGTGGGCTTGTGTGTTATGTGTCATTTCACTGATTTACTTTAGACACACACTCTATATGGCAGGGCTGTTGTCAGACAAAGAGTGCAGGGCACACATCAGTGCACAATGACATGCTGTGACACTAAACCATTGCCTCCACTCCCCTGCCCTATTATCTACTAGGGACTTACAGATTGATTGGTTTCATGCATACCTATTATATCCTAGAACTTAGTGGTAAATTGGTGGTAGTCATACCCTATTATCTACTTAGGACTTATGGGACACCATGATATGTTATTTTCATGCCTTTTGTCTGTGTTGTTACACCTCATTAGTGGAATTAGGAACAGCTATATGTGTTGGAACCTGAGATTCAAAGATTGTCAATGCCAACATGCCTCACTCATACTTGTTAGTGCTGAGCTATCACACTGGGGTATTTCCTAACAGTGGGAGTATGATGTAAAGTCGCATACGCATCGTGTACCTTAGTGTGTGGGCTCAAATTGCTAGAGTGGTGTCTTGTTGACTCCATATGAGATTTTGTGATGCTTTCTAGACATTGCAGATACCTTGTGCGGTTTAGGTGGATGTTGTCACTTGGCTGCCACAGTTTTCAGCTCTAAAATTACATACTCACCTTCCTCATCCACACTATCCACTTCCTTCATGCACGTTACAGTTTATGCCTTGACGCAAAACTTGATCATACAAATTTGGTCACCTCCAGGACTATCACTATATGCTATGGTATTTCCATTCTATGCATGAGTGGTGGCTGACCCCAACACAATTACAGACTTTAACCACAACACTTGTGCAGTCTGTGAGTGGCCTGCACAAAGTGGCTCGGGCCGCTGAGTGGAGGAGTGTTCCAAATGTCCTTAAAAAATGGTGGATTTTACATGTATATTCCAAAACAGCTGCTGCATCCTTTGTCAAAAGCATAATGATTTGAGATAGCATGTATGCTGAGTTGTGACAGATATGGATGCAACATGTGTACTTCTATGTCTGAGTCCTGTGTTACAAAAGCATATTTTCCTGTATTTGGGACATTACTTTTCATACTTTTACATGCACGCAAGGTGACAACTGACTTGAGGTTGAAAGGACTAGACATTGAGGTGCTGTGTTTTCTGTATTTCTTCCAAAATTTGTTACCACATATTTACCACTGAGGGGTGCATTGGTAGGTGTAACTTGTGATGGTGCCAGCCAGACATAGATTTATGACATGGTTCACAGTGTTCCTTTTTGTGTAGGCACTGACTACTGCTGTTCTACCTTTGGGTACCTATGGATGGCATACATGACTTGTATTTAAAAAGTTCCAGCTGTCATGTTTAATTCTAACAGACTTGTGCAATTTGAGTGCAGCTATGTGATAAGCACATTCATATGGCAGTTTATACATTAAGACTTGCACATTTCTTTCACAATGTAGTTTGTGTGTATGTTGGGAGTTCTAGAGTGTGTGAGTCCTTGTCTGACAACATTTGCAGAGTACTCATGGTATGAGAATTGTGGATGATTAACAGTTGCATACTAAATTACTCCAAGTCAATAGTGATGAAAAGTGATTTATTTACAGCAATGGTGCTTAGTGAACACATTTTGTCAGAAGTAAGAAAAATCATGTTTTGAACTAATGCTGTCCTTCTGCCCCAGAACCAGTATTGAGTAGTCCTCCTTCATGTAGTGGGGCATCATTGTCCTCATCTTTCTCCCTGGGGACCTCCACCTGTTTCTCCAAGGGGACATTGGTCCTCACATATATATTGTGCAATATGGCACACACAACAATGATTTTGCACACAAGTGGTGGTGCTTACAACAGTTTGCCTCCTGATGAATCCAGGCACCTGAAGCGGCCCTTGAGTATGCCAAATGTCCTCACCACCACAATCCTGGTCTTTTTATGTGTCTCATTATAAGCCTTCTCAGAATCCGTTTGTGAGTTGGCAAATGGGGTCATCACCCACGTTTGGATGTCATACCCCTGGTCTGCTGCAATGGGAGTGGAGATACAGTGTTAGACTTGCCCGTGTGTATCATTTCGACTGGCCTGGCACAGTTTTAGAGCATGATTTAGATGTTGACACTTACCTCACACATTGTGTGGGCTCCTATGTGCATCCATGAATATTTTGGTGTGTAGTGGTACTCCTTCCACTTGTGTGTGCAGCCTCAGGGCCATGGGATTGTGTCATTTAAATGGCTTTACAGTTCATCCATGTCAGATGTGTATGATGTAGATGTCTGTAGATGAATTAAATTGTTGCAAGCGACCTACCAAAGAGCCATGTTGTGTGCGTTTGATCCCTTTGTTTGTGTGTTTTGTGCCATGTGACAGGTGTAGCGCAGTGTTTGTAGCATGTGAAACACAGCCCCCTTAGGCATGGTACTCTTCCCCTGCCAAAATAACACATTTCGATATTTTGTGACTCACATGCATGTATGTGTGTGTGGGCATCATGCAAAGAGTGACATGGTAGATTGGAATGTATTGACATGTTTGGGATTTTTAGGGTAGCCCTGCGGCACAGGATGTGACCAAAATTGTCTTGAAATCTCACCCTACACCACTGGGACATATCAGCAGTGTGCCATGACTACCATATATGGAGCATTGCTGTCCCCAGCCACTGTGCTGACACTTGTTCAGCTGCGAAGTTGCAACACAGGCACCCTGGCACCTAGATACCATGATGCCTGCATTGCAGGTATGGTTGTTCGTTTTGGAGACTGTCATCTTTTCTGCACATGACATAATAATGTAAATTGGCAAATTCTATATGTGCTGTACACTGGTGTACACAGTGGGAGATGTAAATAATTTGAAGAGAAAAGCGTTTGTCTTTTTTGCACACTATAATTTTCACCCCTATGGTGGGTTATTTTGTGTTGTTGCCTCAGGTGTACATATTGCTATATATGTGTGCCAATGCAAATATGCAATATATCATGTGGTGGCAGAACCAAATCATGACCCAATGTAAGGCCCTTTAACACTTAGGTGTGGTCGTGATACAGCTATGTTGACACAGCTGCTTAAAGAGCCAATTGACCTGTTAACACCACCTTGTGAATGCAGAGCTGGCAATATTTGACCAGAGCATCATTCTGAATGCCACTCAAGTGGCAGTTGGGGTTTATACAGTGGTCCTTATGTTTTGAAAATGGGAATTGTAAGTTTGCTGTGATGCATGTTGCATGTGTGTTGCTGATTATTGATTCATGTGCCCTTATCCATGTGTGGAGTGTGTTGTGTATGTATAGTTTGCACTATGTGTGTTGTAGGTGTGAAGTGACAGCTGATTGCTTACCTACTGGTTGGCCATTGCCATATTATTCATCCTGGAAGTGTTGGTTGTTGGTAGAATGCCAGAAGATGTAGACATCATGCACACTTCCAGGACACTTGGCCAGCACATTGGTGAATAGTCCCTTGCGATCCACAGTGGCCTGCACTTGTTTGAACGCTTGTGCTTTCTGTTCCTGTACAGGTATTCGGTTTCAGCAGGAGGGGCAAGTAGCACATGCATGCAATACATGGCACATTGCACATGTGGGAACCCAGCAACTGCATAAAATCCCTGTTTGGTCTCCTCCTGCAATTACTAGGTGTTGGGGAACAGGATATGGTGAGGAGTGAGGCAGATGATTGCATCTAACAAACTTGGTAGTAGGGCTGAGAGGGAGGGCTAGGATAATCCACCCATTTCTGCGACATTTGACTGGAAAGTGCCAGAGGCCAGCATGTGCAGCACAGCCAGGAGCTTGGTCATGGGTGGTATGTTGGTTGACCTATGCATATTGGTGTGATTGCTGGTGCTATGTCATGAAGCAGCTGCACAACGGACTCTGGCTTCACCCGGTAGTACCTGATGACAGTTTCCTCTATTTGGCCAAGGATGGACATCCATTGTCGATAGATGCGCTCTCTCCTCCTGCGCTTCCTTCGGGGCTGCTGTTCTGGTAATGGAGGGTCCTGTGGTGGGGCTGGCAGTGCTTGGCGGCGACGCTGTCTTCTTTTCATGCCTAGGTGGAGCAGCAGCAGGTCCATGTTTCTCTGGTGGTTGCCTGAGTAGATAATGTGTGTTTTCTTTTTATATCTGTGCCTTTGCACCATTTTAAGGCCTGTTTTGACCGGGCCTTATTTTCTCAGCGCTAATGGGTATTTTCGAAATTTTTCTGATCCGCGTGGGATTTTTCGCCAGGCTTGTAAATATGGAGTTAGGTGGCTTGCTCCATTTTTTAGTAGGGAACGCCTACCCTGAATATCATTTTCATAAAATGGCACAGGGTTAGACAGCGCTACTAAAAAATGGCACAAGGTGCAGGAAAGTGGCGCAAAACAGGTCTACTGCCACTTTGTAAATAGGGCGCTAATTTTTTACACCAAAATTTGTGGTGCTAATGCAGCGCTAACTCCTTGCAAATCTGGGCCTAAGTTGGCTTCAATGCCTTCTGTGGTTTGTACACATTTATTTGTATTATGATTAAGTAAAGCGTAAATAACCACAAATAGATGAAGTGTTCAGACCTCGACACTTAAGGGCTGTTATTAAAGTTAGAATACCATGGCTTACTGACGAAATAGGTGAAATGCTTGGAGGTGCACCAGAGTGATGTCTAGGAGATTGTAGCTTTCCGGAGAGCTTCCTTGATGCATCACTACTGGGGTCAATATCAGTCTTTAAATTAAGGTAACTAGAGCCTAGTACGACTCTAGGCAGAGGGATGGTGATGGCAGGTCCTCCTAATGTAGCACTGGGCTGACATGCCACTTGTGAGGGTGGGTTCCTGGAGCATTCGATGGATATATCACCCCTGGCTTTGATCTGTTTTGTTAAACAGGTACATTTGAAGAATCCCCCCAAGCTTTGTTTACAGCGTCAAGCAGTCAACTTATATCTTGTTCTGGTGAGGATTGACATTGTTTGGTGCTTGGGTGTTCAATCTCTTTGATGGTTGAAAATATGACTTTGGGGTAGGTGTAGGTGGGGGGTGCACTAATACAGAGCTGCCACTACAAGGGTGCCATGTGACATGAAAATCTGTTCTGACTTTCTGTGGGGCAGAGACTCACTGGGAGCTCAAGTGTTAAAACTAAACAACTGAAAGTCATGTAGGGTATCAGAATTGTTATCAGAAGCATTTGCTTTCCAAGAGCGTTTACGAGTAGCCTGTCCTTTACAGGCCGAGCAGCTCCTTCTCAAACTATTGCGTAAAGATGCTGCTTCTTGCACATGTGGTAAGTTAAGGAATGCAGTCCCCTCTCCATTATTACCCCTGAAATCTACATGCAGTGGTTGTTGCACCTGTACCCTTTGCAGCCTCTCCTCTTCATGTTTCTCATGTTTCCTACTTCTGCTTTTCAGCTTAACAGCTGTCAGCCTCAGTCAAGTACAACCCTTAGGGCACTTAGGGCCATATTTATACTTTTTGACGCAAAACTGCGCTAACGCAGTTTTGCGTCAACATTTTTTACGCGAGCTAACGCCAATACTGTGCGTCGTGCGGGCATCAAATGTACACTTTGACGCACGGCGGCGCAAATCAAAGGTGTGAGTCATTTTTTCTGACGCACACCGCTGCGGCAAGTCGCAAAGCAAAATGACACAAATGCGACGTAACTCGTTTTACGACCCCGCACAACGTATATGCGGCGTTTTTTTACGCAATTGTGCCAAAAAGCGCCGCAAACACATCCATCTCAGCAGAGGAGAGCCAAAATGGATCCCAGATGCCCCAACAGACCCCAGGAAGATGACAACAGACCAGGAAACCAGCCAGGAGGACCCACACAAGAACCAGGACACCTCTAAGAAGAAAAGAAAGTGTTGCTTCAGTGCAGAGGAGCAGGACATTTTGGTCAAAGAGGTGACGGAACACCAGCACCAACTGTTTGTCACATCAAAATTGCCTATTAGTAGGAGAGAGGCTATATGGCAACAAATTGTCGACAAGATCAACAGTGTGGCAGAAGTACGCAGAACAGTCATCGAGTGCAAGAAACGCTGGCATAACTGCAAGCGCAGTACCAAGGAAAAGATGGCCAGGAACAGGAAGGCAGCACTGCAGACTGGAGGTGGGAGTCCAGCACACCAGGAGGCCCTGGACCACATGGAGGAGATGGTCGCAGCCATCATCCCTGAGGAGATCGTCACAGGGATTCGAGGACAGGACAGCGCAGATTACCAGGAGACAACGTACATGCAGGGTAAGTCGCATGGGGAATTTACATGCACTAATGTCAACTACAACTGGGGGGGAATACTGTCCACGTAATGAATGGAAGTCACCATATACATGGAGTGGCATGGGCAAAGGGGGATGGCATGAGGGCATGGACTGCACAGACAGAAGCTGGGGCACACCATTACACTATCTCAACAACAACCCCATGGGGGCATGCTGACATGCCAACAATGGAGCAAAGGGGAAACCACGCCAGGAGGGAAGGGCACAACGTCAAACTGACATCCTGGCACACGTCAGCCACCATACCCCCTACATTAACTAGGGCCCTATTAACAACCACTAGCCATATTGACATCTGCAATGTAACTGCCACAACAGTTGCCACTACCACCTCCGCTCTGTGTGCAGCTCAAGTAGCCAATGCCAGTAACTTCCCCATGGATCATACACACCTAACTCAGAGGGTTGGGGATGACAGCTACAGTAATCCCCTGAAATAGAAAAAGGCCCCAGTACTGTCAAATGTCAATGCCCATAGTTGTCGCCAACATCAGCCAATGTCAACAACAATAGGAGCTACACAGCACTAAGGACATACCCATGCTGCATATGTCAGCGTCCATCCTGTGCCTGGGTCACAATGTAACATTCCAAATGTCATACTGCTCAGGCAACAGCATTGAGGGAGAGGACACATGTAAATGCTCACTGAAATACACCTGCACAGTCAGAGCAGGAAATAGGACACTGCTACGATTATCAGGGCATTCCAATGTACAACACATTCCCAACATCAGCTGTACACATTACCAATGCCAACATCCATATCGTGCCATAACAATGCTATGCTTAGGATATGCCACATGTCAACTACATTGAAGTGGAAGTGAAAGATCAGAGACTGGGGCAGGTCCAGATTAGTAAGTGTGCTGCCAGTGCCATCAGCACACCCACAGCCAGTGATAGGCCTCACCATGAGGATGGATGTAGACGGAGGGTTGAGTAGGACAAGAAGGTGCCAAATCACTAATTGGCCTAAAACAATACTAGAGGAGATGATGCAGAAAAGTCCAATAACCTAATACTATACATGTGACATGCAGGTGGGCCATAGGCCTGGGAGAATGTCCATCTGAAAGACTGGAGCTATGAACACAAAACAAGATCACAATGTGAAAAGCATCACCAGGCAGCCATGTCACATCATTAATGCCACTACACAGACCCACTAATTGTACCCTGTTTCATTGCAGAGGAAGATGGATCTCCTGCGGATACGCCTGTCCCAGAATACCCTGATGACATGGATGACGAGCTGATAAACATTACCCAGGAGACCATCCAAGAGGTCCTTGGAACCCTCCACACCCCACCTTCAGTCACAAGGAGGAGCAAAGAACAAGCAGCCATCACAGAGGACCCACCCACCACCCCAATTGTAAGACCTGCCAGCTCAAATGCAGCTGAGGACTCAGACGACACAGGCACCAGCTTTGAGCGAACTGTAGTCGGAGTACAGCGGGAGCTGGCCAAGGATGTGCGGGTGGGGATGCAAACTATGGGAGCCAGCCATGACGGGGTGCGCTCGTGCATGATGTCATCTGCAGATCAGGCAGCAGCCATGCAAGCACTAACATCCATCCTGCAAGGACTACAACAAACTGTCAAGGAATTCACCACTGCAGTAAGGGAGTTGCCACAACACCTCGCACCCCAAACCTTCCACTGCATGCACGAATGCAATCATGACCCCCTCTGGGCCGACCTGGCTGCCTACCATCGTGATGTGGCTGCTATTCTTAAGAATCAGCAGATCCTCCTTGCAGCAGTACTGCTCTTAATACCTTCACAGGTAGCAGCGACCGGGATGTCTGACTCCACGTCTTCTAACACTGAGGTGTGTGTTGCCCCTTCACAACCACCACCAACAAGGACAGAGGAGGCAACACACACATCAGAAGAAGAAGACATGGAACAGATCACATTCACACGGAAGAGTACCCGGAAGCACTAGTCCCTGCAACATGGCCAACTATTACCAAGGTTCTGCGTTTTGTCAAATGCCAGTCTCACCACAACTCTACTCAATGACTGTTCTGCTAACCACCGTATATCTTGTCAGCCTGCCCAGTGAATGTCTCTCTCTTTCTAATCGGCAAATCCTGTCCCTCTGCACTGTCTGAAACATCACCCCAGCATGTCAGAAGCATTACCTTAACCCCTTGTGTAGGATCACAACGTAAGATGTCACTAGAACGGACTCACAATCATGGACAATGTACATATTGCACTACAGTACTTTTAAATAAATAGCACTTGCACAACAATTCTGTCTCTGTGTAATGTGACACATCAACTGTGCAGTAGATAACTGAAATGTGCCTACTTTCAAATCATGTAGCTTGTCAATACAACTGTCCTGATATCATGTAGTCAGATAAATCTGCACAGTGGCCAGGATTGCATCATACCCTGCCCTTCCTGAGGGTAATAACTGATGAAGTAAGAAACCACAAACCATCATGCTGTGTTGGACAGAATAATGCTTCCTCAAGGGATATCTAAGTCATCAAATAGTGGCAGATAAATGTTGTCAACATGCAATACTAACACATATAACAGTGCACACAAACCTAAGCAAACACTACAAAACACTGCATGAATTAAGCTGTCTGAGTTTACATCCAAATAGGTAATCATGCTGAACAGTGTCACAAATTATCTATGTGAGTAATGAAGACAAGAGTGCTTAACAGAACTCATCTTATAAGGGGTCCCTGAACAACACACTGCAGTCAGACCTAAAACTGTTCCCCCAATACCAAGTCTGGAAGCACTCTTTGTGACGTAGAAAACATACTCATCGTCAAAAACACTTTGTGATCCATGTTAACTGTGATTGGTAGTTGAAACTAATGGTGGATTCTTTGCAAGGTAGCTCTGAGGTAGCTGCCATTTTACAGCTCAGTTTGGATTTGTTCGTAGCATAGGACACAAATGTCATAGAACAAAAATCATGTACACTGATGCCAAGCCCATGATCAAGTAGCATTTAACACATACTGTAAAGGGTTAACTATATATTTATTAAAAGGTAATCACAGAAGAGGAAACTGAGGGAAAAGTTCTACCTACCCTAATCTACCCTGACTACTCATTACCCACAACTGTCCCTAACTAACCTAAGCTAAACTTACTTATCACATGTAACGAATCGTTCTAAACATCAACCCCCCACCCCCCATTATGAGACGGGACACATGGAGGACAACACATACTAACCTACACACATACTATCCTAACCTAAACAATCATATATTTTTTTGTATTTTGATTTTTCTTTTTTTTCTTTTTTTATGAAACACAGAAGAACCCCAACATTACCCCCCACCCACCCACACACTTAATAAGTAAAAGTAGAAAGAATCATGACCCCCCACCCCCCCACTAACACTAACAGCCTATACTAACCTAACACTAATCCCCCAAGCCCACTAAGCATGAGAACAAGGAAAGAGGAGGGAGGGGAGGGGAGGGAATCATGTCCATTGCAACTAAATGTCTAGAGGTTGGCCCTCCGGAGGGTCCGCTTGATTGATTTTACCTGGCTTTTTATATAGCTGGCATCCCGGGTCAGATTGCTGACCCTCCTCAAAACACGGTCCATCTTCCTTTCCAAGTCCTGGAATGCCGCAGGGTCAACAGTTGGTGCTGGTGCTGTTTGGGTACCGGCAGAGGAGGTCTGTGGCCGTGTAGAGCCTAGGCCACTGGACTGTCCTGCAGCTGTCGCACTGCTGGGGCCTGGGTGTGCAGCTGATGTAGGGACAACTGTTCCCGCTGTGGGTGGGACCACCTGGGGAGAACCGGTGGTTGTGCTGGTGGTGGGCGACGTTGGGCCACCCTGTGGTGAAGCTCACCATGCTCCGGAGGCCCGTTCCGCCTGGTATGTACGGGCCATACTTCTGAACCCCGGATGTACCTTCAGGATGTGTCAGTACCTCGTGGCCCGCCTCTCAAACTCATGCTTTTGGACGGGTGTCATGTTCGCAGCTGTGAAGACAAAGGCCAACAAGTTACCATAGGAACTGCATTGTATGAAATGGCACAAGCGGTCAATCTGACAATACATCTACTGAACTTGTAACAGCTCATATCACCATACAGATCATTGAAAGTCTCTGAGGAAGTACATGGCAGGCCTACCTACAAAGGTCATCTCACACATAGCACATCCAAAACCTACATGATGGGTAACAACTGGCAATAACTTGCCATCTGAGTTCTGACAGTTGTCAGCTAACCATCATGCTGCACATCCTCCGCCAATGCCTGGGCTACATATGTCAGTGTATGTGATGATAAACAAAAACCACAAGGTCTGCAATTTGTAATAGGACTTGCTAATACAGTACTCATGTGCCATACCTGAGTGTGTATACTAGGTTCCAAACAAACATTCAAATAGTCACAAGCAATGTTTCCTGTAAGGCGCGCGTGCGAGCGCGCGTGCACCTTTCCTTCCCCCATCGCGCAGGCCCCTTTGGCAAGCATGCACGTTGCAATGTTATTGCAACATCGCTCCCTGCATCATGCGGCAGAGAGGACGTCAGCGCTGCGTTGTTTCTATGTGAGACTGCTTGTTGGGGAACTAGAATAATGTGATGCAAAACAACGCTGGCTCTTCAAATAGTAACATGGAAATTAGGTTAAAGGTACACACAGTGCAGTCACCGGGCCCTTGCAGCCTGCTGTAGTTTCATCTACAGAGCTTTAGTTTATGCTCAGTTCAGAACACATGAAGCCCATCTACCCATGTCGAAGAAGGCGCTGTGGTGTTTTGTAAAAGAAAGTGAAGTAGCAGTCGTCTTTTCAATGTGTGTTTGAACGTTAATAATGATTAACATTTTTTACCTAGCAACAGCATTGTTGAATAAAACTCAGCAGAATACTATACAAATAAATAAGAACGTATCCAGCTTGTCCGCAAAGAAGTGTAAAGAATTGCAGTTCAGTGATGTGCAGGGCAGCTTTTCAGGCCACCATCCCTTCACCAAGAGCACACATGTACCTGTGACTGCAGGCTGACGTAGAGGACCCATGTTATTCTCTGGTCTAACCTTGACATAAACGTAGTAGAAGCAGACATGTAAAAATTATCTGTTTAGAATCTGAGACTTTTTGACTCTATTATGTCTGAAAACTTGACAAACTTCCCTGCTTGAGGGCGCGTCGATGTCTTCAGCATATTCATGGTCATAGTTTGACTGCCATGAGCTGGCACAGGGCCACAGAAACTCTAAGCAATACTGTACCGTAACCAGGGTCCAGGCCAGAGTCATTGCCATTTTGCAGATGGTACATAGTCTTCGTGAAATGAAATGATGATTCTAGCCCAGTTAACTCTTAGCCGAGAGTCAACTTTATTGTATCACTAATGATAGTAAATGGTGAAAGTGTTGTCAGTCCTAGTGGATAAACCTGGACTGAATGAGAATGGAACCTGACCTTTTTTGCCATGTACAGATGGTCCCTGCTTCAGAAGAAATGGTATGCGGGGGGAGGGGCTAGGTTTGGGCAGCGTTTACTTCTGCAGCTCATACTGCATATTATCTCTACAGAATCTCTTGGAGATACATGATTCTGTACTTTTACTCCAAAACTTTTAGTGCTTTCAAGCATAATCTTTCTCTTCAGCACGCAATTCCCATACATAAGAAATGCAGTTTATTGGGACAGCAACTGAACATTTGTAGTAGAATCCCTGCCAAGCACTGTTTCCCAAAAAAACTTCATGGCCCCCTTGTACCTACAAACACATTCACCTTCTTGCCACACCTTCACATGCCGTAATGCTTAGGGATGTAAAAGTCAGGAACGCTACGTGGTCGCTACTATGTAGTGCACGTCACTTGGGAATGATGACATTGTAAACTTGCGTGACTTGCACATACGGAGTATCCTTATTTGTTCTTCAGAAAGGTGATATGGTGAGCGGCTAAATTTATGGGTATAAAATAAAGATGGCCTGGGATCAGCGCTTCACTTGCTCTGCTTTAATGCTTCAATTTCAATACTATGTGAGGCTGCTTTACTCATTTTGTTCAATGTAATATTAGAACAGTTTGAATATATTTAATCTGGCTGAAAATCTCACTAGTTGAAAACTATCGTAGGGATACCTTTCTATCCAAAAGTTTTCAAATTTTTTCGAAATGTATGACAGATACCAAATTGTTAATTCAACCTATTCAATGTCTTTTATTTCGAAATTGGTTTAATAGACTTTTTCAGGACCACATACATTTTTTATCACTAAGTTATCTTTCTAGTTGGATCGACCAAAACACTACTTTTTATGTTCATGTATGGTGGAGTTTCCCTTTTCACTTTGCCTCCCTCTGCACTCCCTTTTTCTCACTCCACCTGTCACTATTCTCCTCTCTCCCTCCATCAGTATCCTTGTTTGTCCTGCCTTTGTAACTTTAGCTAAACATCACACTACCATGTCTTTCAAACATTCATCAGCAGTGTGTTCATCAAACTGTAAATGTTAACCAATTGTACAACTGGCTGTATTTGATGTGTGGGGTCCGTTGCAGCACTCTGAGAGTATTCATTAAAGTTTCATAATGGTTCAACCTCCTGATTTCTGTTTTCTCTAACTGGGGTGTAGGTGGCACTTAACAGGTCATGTCCTTGGGGTGTGCAACCAGGTCACAAAACTGCCTTAATGCCCTATTGCATGGAGCAATGATATCACTTTTTTGCTTTAGTGGTATGGAGAGGCTAATGCCAAAGATCTTGGCTAGTTATGCGCTGCGCGCGCGTGAATGGTCAATTTCTTGGCGCACATATCCTTGGCTGCAGCGCACAGAGACCGCACACTGCCGCACACAGTGGAAAAGAATTAGAGGGAACATTGGTCGCAAGTATGCGTAACATACTGGTAGCATCAGTCCTAGGTACCCTATTCACAAACCCATGCCTGTGTTTGTGGGGGGGGGGGAGAACAACAAACAATTCCAAACAACATGCACACCCAGGAGTGTATAGAAAGCTCAACACATTTTTGGCTCTACACACACACCACGGGTAAGGCCTATCAACAATTAGGAGTCAGCTAAACCTTGACCAATCCTAGCGCCACACATGTCTGATAATGCAGACCTTGGTCCACATCATATACTTCCAGTAAGGCATGACTTTCAACAGACACAGAGTAGCAAGAACACCCATGATCATGATTAGCATGCACACCTAGGCCATTGCACTCTTGTTCCACACACTTGTAGTACTACATGTGGAAGTACATGCTACCAGAAGGTTCAACCTACAGTGTAATAAGTACATTGGTGAATAGGGAAGCAGCAGTCTTTTGGAAAGCAATTTGCAGTACCAGTCTGGGAGAATGTGAGTCTGACATGCAGACTCAATCTGAGACGAGTCCCAGTGCAACTCTTATTGATACAAGTGTAATCCACATGACTCACCCCAGTTCTCATTGCGGGCCCTACAGGAATAGACTACAAACCCTGGATTATACAATTGGATAAGCATTGGGCAAGTCTAATTTTTTAAAGACTGAAATCCCACTCATGGAACAAGACAAATGATTGGGAAGCGCATCACACCTTGCTATGTGTTCAACACACAGGAGTCCATCACACATCACCAGCAAACACAAAACATAACACACATGTCAACACTCACTGTAGGTGTCGGGATCCTCAAATCGAGCCACCTCTCCCACTGTGTACGGTGCCGGTCCACCTGTAAAGCATGGAAGGAAGAATGTGCTCAGAATCTGTGCACTGACCAACAATTTCAATAACAAAAACAATGTGTAAGCTGATATAAGTAATGAAACCCTTTCAGACATGCTTATACTGCATCGAATATCTCACGGCCAACATGTACATAGCATGGGTCTCCTGCAACAGTTACACACAGTTCTACACACATGCAGTGGAAATGACTATCATGTGGTGGCAAACATGCACCTTCATTAGTGAGCAGCAACAATATTGGTGTGTATTCGTCTCATCATGTGCATCCAAGAGAAACATCCAAAGGCTGGTTACTTGAGGACTGCATTACCTGTCAAACAGCCTTAGTGGTCATGACACATTTATGACAGATAGGTACAATGTACAGAGGGGCAGGGACTTTTATAAGCCCTCATGTTGTTACAGTTTCTTCATTTGATGTGGCCCAGCAATGGTGACTGGCACCAAACATAGATATTTGTACCCTTGTGCATACCTTTGGACTGCCATCCATAATCGGAATTTGGCACAAAAAACACCAAATACCTGTCTAAGATGTTAGCTGAGGGCACCTTACTCCTTTTCCAAAATAGTTCAAGTCCAGATCTGACATGTATCCAAAAAATATGAAGGAGCACATTAATCCCTAACAAGCATGAGACATATGTCTGGGCCACATTGCTATCATCAATTGACGTGAAGGCAGCACTCATTTTCTGCATCATGTAGTGTTTCCAAAGTCAGTCTAGCTATAGCGTCAATATATGTAGCAATTATGTTAGTACATCTATACTTCACTGGCAATTGTGACCTGTAGAGTCATGATTGGCTCATCTTTTTTTTGGTTGTCTGACACAAAGGCGGCACTAAATTACATTAAGCAACAAGCATCCTGTAAGTTTGCAGAGCATGAGCTGGCTGACTGCTAGCATTTGTGATCCTTCACATAGTGCATCAATTACCCTGTATGTTTCCACAGCATTACACACACTCAGCAACTTAGCTGGCAGATTTTGTACCAATCATCTCATGTCACTACACAGCTTTTAATTGTGCACATTTACATTATCTGTACTCACCAACAGGGCCACCAATCATGATTCCCAGGTGGTCCAGCAGATCTCGCTCCCTGGAGATGAGGTCAGCCCAGCGGTGCTTCAGCTGGTGGTCATTTCTCTGGCTCCCATACACGCGCACCAAGTGATGCAGCACCTTCCCTCACTGGACTTTTCGGGCCCCAGTGTGATAAACCTGTATCCCCCTGCCCCCTGCCTCGATCATCAGTGGGAGGAAATGGCACACCAGCCATATAAACCCCCCCCAACTCCTGCTCACCCATCCTGTCAAGACGTGGCCTACCCGACATCTCAGCAGAGAAAAGGGGAAAAGGTGAGAAATAAAAGAAGAAAGGCGAAAAGGGGGAAAGTAGGAGTAAGGAAATACAAAGTAAACTTAACAACTAAAAGAGCCCAACTATCCCCAAACTAGCACTACCCACAACAGACTCCCACGAACAACAAATACACTACTGTACTGGACAAATGTAAACAACACACACTCAGACAGTATAATACAACAATATTTAATTCACAAACCAACAAGTAAGATAGCACACAGGACACAAAAGCACAAGATCACTGGACAACACTCTGAACACAGCCACACAGTCTAGAAGAATCACAGACTGCAAAGTGAAAGTGAAAGTACACCCACTGTACAGATTCTGTAAACAGGATATCCTATTACATCACATCCAGCATAACATGACCGCCGTTTTTTTCCATTATGCGTCATTTTTTCACGCATACAGCTTGTGCGTCATATTTTTCGACACACAGGAGTGAAAATAATGGCGCCTCCAAATAATATTAATTTTTGGTTAATATTATTTGGATGCAGCATATTTTTCACTTCTGTGAGTCGAAAAATATGACGCACAAGCTGTACGCGTGATAAAATGACGCATAAGGAAAAATATTTATTTTTTAGGGCCAGATATTTCAAGCAATTTTGCATTCGCAAACGGTGCCATTCGCAAAATACTGCTGTTTGCGAATGCAAAAATGCCTTTCAGAATGTATGGAAGGCATTCGCAGTGCAATTGTAAGGAATTGCCAAAATAGCGATTCCTTAAAATTGTGCACCCATTTAGATTATCGCAAATTGCGACTCTCTAAATATGAATTTGCTAATAGGGTGTCCTTATTTGCAATTTTATGAGCACATGTAACAAGCATTTCCTAAATGCGAATTGGGCATTTAGGAAATGCAATTACCACCAACAAAAGTTTGGTGGTAACCATGTGCAAATTACAAAATTAATTTTGAATAAATAATTTTTACAATTGACATGAAGCGCACAAATGCCCCTAAAGCATTTGTGTGCTTCACATGTCCGTAAAAAATATTTTTCGGGTGCAGCAGAGGGGGCCTTAGGCCCCCAGCAGCCTGGGATTTGCTGTTCCTAAATTGCAAATTCCTGGAATTCGCAATTTAGGAAATGCTAAACCATTGGCAGCAGGCCCATAGATGCAAATGGAGTTGGATTCTCTATATGCAAATCAGTAATAGCATTTGCGCATTTTAAGTAGTCGCTATTACCACTTTGCAAAATTCATACATACCATTTAGCATTTCTTTAATAGCAAATTCTTCAAATTCCATATGTTAGAATAGTAAGTTGGTTTTTTGTTACATCTGGCCCTTAGTGCATTAACTGGTTTAGTGGCATGTTAGGTTACATTTGGGACACTACTGTGATAGGCTGCTTGCAACCACTTTGGTGATTGATGGTGTATGTTCATATATGAGACATCATACTGCAGCGGACAATGCACCACTACTTCCTTAACTGGAGTTTGACGGGTTGGCTGACGCACTAGATGACCATATGTGTGGCCTACATATATGTCTTGCACAATTTGGCCATGTTTGCCATCAGGACAAGATAGCAAGGTGACGTACATGGGTACAATACCTCAATGCCTATGGCTCAATGTGTGTGCAGTGGCCACTAATGTAGTTGTTGGCCCAGTGTGTGTGCATCACAAGATGCATTATAGAAAATATGCTTGTAGTATGTGTAGTCAATGTGTCCATACCATAGATGCAAGTCAATGTGGAAATGCGATAGGACATGTGTTAGTCATACATGTAGCAACATCCGTTGTGTGCTCTTCCAAGATTTTGGGTAACGTAGACGCCACAAATGGAAAAACATGCACCAGATAGATGGCTGACATTTGGTCATGTCAATTGTCCACAGTTTCACCATCCTATGGTCCTAGATTTTTGTAAACTGCTTCCTAGGCACTTATTGGTGAATCTAACAGTGAGTCAGGCAAATGCCTTGACAAAGTGGGCACCATGTAATTGGGCCAGATAGCCAAAGGTGAAGTAGAAATGTATTATGACGCCACAGTTGAGAACATATTACTGAGCCACAACTCTCCAGTGGCTGTGGTGGACCAGCATACGAGGCAGCCTGTGTCCACATATTTCCTGTGATCAATTGCACAGAGGTGTCATGTTCATGTGTGTGGTCCAATGTTGATCCTGAATAAACTGTTGAGGTGTATGTTGTCACTGTTACGTCCAGGTCTCATCATGAGTCAGTGGCAGGTAATCATGTATCTACTGAGTATCCTTCAGAGATAAATGTGAGTAAAGTCAATGAGGACATGCGAACATACATGGGGATGGTCCCACCCTGTCACTGAAGACGTGTAATGAGACTTTCAACTGGGCAACCTTGGTGTGCTGAGTGAGAGAATGTCTCAGGTGTCATGTTCCGGCAGGTGTCATTACAACATTTGTACACAGGTTGGCCTCTGTGGATCCCACTGCATCTGGGAACATCATAGCCTCTGTGCAGATTAATTTGGCTGCTATTCAGCACACCTATATGTTTTGGACAATGTAATTCAGCGTGTGAACTGTCAGGGTCCTAACATGTGTAGACTTTTCATGGACATTATCTGAGGTTGCTGGTTCTGCTGGAGGCCACGTACACAATCCCAGGCTATGGCCCAGGTACACTGTCACACTTTGTAGTTCAGGCATTAATGAGACCCAGACAAGGGATGGGCCATGATTTTGCTATTCAAGGGCAATATAACAAATATGGTACAAATAAAAGTCAGATGATGCTATACAATGTATTTGAGTATGCATTGATGACGCACATGACAAATTAGCCTCTGAGGAAGGAGAGGTTTTGTACAGCAAGTGTGGTACATATGTAGCCACCAGGAATCTTTAGGGTGACCCACAGACAGGTGCCAGTCAGGCTGATAGGATGCAGGGCCAATCAGGATCCAGCAATTTCACAAGTTACATGATCAGTGGTCTGACTAAGACTGGTCGGAGAGAGCAGTAGACAGTTGACATGTCAAACTGTGTATGTCCTGTGTTTTTTGAAGGTGACACATGAACCCAGGAACTGTGTTACACGGCTTCATTAGTAGCAATGCTTAATGGTGTATTTGTCAAACTGTCAACTTCAATGCTGTTCGAGGCATCAGCAGGGGCAGTGCATGTTAAATTGGGTGGTGTGCATGGAGGTGAGGTGATATTTGCATTCAAATGGCTGACAGTACCTTTCACACCGTAAGCAATCTACAGGTGATACCAGGGCTTAGAAACTCCAAGCCAGTTAATTCTTTGACCTGACGTCCATGCAGTCAGATAGTACTATGACAGTGGTATACCATAGGAAAGGGTGTAGCACACTGGATGACTCTTGTTAGTGTGTGTGTGTAGAGGAGGGAATATCAGGGTACACATATTCGTATTCCAGGGACCTCTTCAGACAGGTGGGTTGTGACCAGGCGCATGGGTGTGTCAGGATTTTAGAAATGGGCTGACATGTACATGGAATGTCATGTGCGCAATGCTTGTCATATGTGTGGCACTTGTGCTGTCTATGTTCTGCTTATATGGAACTCTAGTCACAGATAGTCGTTGCAAAGATTGTATGTAGTTGGACTTACTACTGTGAAGGGTCTGGTCATACAATCCTGTTACTGAAGCAAAAGCACATCAACTGCCTCATGTATGAGGCCTGTTTTCCCCTAATTGAGTGATGGTGTCTTAGTTGTGTGCCATATGCTGCGAGGAACCATGTTTCCAACATTTATGTGTGTAATAGGTGTGGTCCTCTGCTATTGCCCTTCAAATGTGAAATGTACAGGATCTCAGTCATTTACAGTGTGTGTGTATGTGACCGTTGTATGATATGCATCACATTTGTTGTGTGATTTTCTGTGTCCTGATCGGTATATCAGCAATGCTCCATGAGGCAACACTCTTCTTCTGATAGTTAGAGCTAAAGGTGTGCACAAATGATTAGCCAGACCATGATGTGGTGTTTATTATCAGTGTTTATTTACTTTAGTTCCTAAAGTGGTGATGGTGAATTAATTTCAAAGAAATTGTTCACGATGTGTTGGCGCCTACGCAATCCAGCAGCCGTGTTTGGTTGTTCCCCCTCATGTTGCAGGCCAGCATCCTCCTCTTACTTCTCTTCAGGCATGTGTGGGTCTGGTTCCAGGAGGGGAATGTTCCTTCTTATGCAATTGTTGTGCAGGATGGCACATGTTAGTATGATTTTACAGACCATTTCAGGGGAATATAGGAGGCTACCACCAGTGATGTTGAGGCACCTGAATCTCGACTTGAGGATGCTGAAAGTCCTCTTGACTATGCTGCGTGTCCTCCTATGTGCGTCATTGTAGGCACGCTCTGCTGCAGTACTTGGGTTGCCAAATGGTGTCATGATCCATGGCTGGATCCCATACCCCTGATCAGCTGAAAGAGAAAGAGAATGGGATCATTTAGATGTAGCTTGGCCCATTTATATCAGCTTGCATGACAGTAGTTGTCTTGTGTTGTCTGTGTCTCTTTTGTGTTATTGTGTTGCATCCTAGGCTTGTAGGATGTACCTTTTGCATTGTGTTGTTTTGTTGGCTGACCGAGTGTTTGGCTGGTGAGTGGTTGTCAGCAGTATGTTTAGGAATTTGCAGTACAGTGTGCCCTCCCTTGCACTGTGACATGTGATCCAGGTGTCCCTGTGTCTTCATTGGGGATGAGATGATAGTTCCATACACAGGTTAATTTTAACAGTGTTGTTAACACCTTCATATCAATGTACCATATACATCCCATACCTTTAGACTTATGCAATGGATTGTTGTAAACATGATTGTGACACTTACTATTTGCAGGTGACATTTAGGCAACCCACTCCAAACGTTGTGACCACAGATGTCTTAACATTAGGCTGTACAGTATTGTCAGATGTGTGACAGGTTCAATGGTGACCAATGAAACATGGCTAGCGATGTCACAACCTCAGTGTGTTCTTGTCGACATGTTGCAGTTGTGGTGTATGTGTTGTGTGTCCTAGAGGGTTTCTGTGCAGTGTGTATACAAGTAGGTTTTCTGTACTTACCAACAAGTAGTCCATTGCCAAAGCGTCCATCCTGGAAGTGTTGATTGATGGTGCTGTGACGGAAGATGAAAGAGTCATGGACACTCCCAGGATATTTAGCCACGATGTTGATGATCATTCCTTGGTGATCGACAATGGCCTGCACATTGATGGAATGTGTGTGCTTCCTGTTGCGGTAGAGGTGTTCAGTTGCAGCACGTGGCACAAGGCGTACATGTGTGCAGTCGATTGCACCAAGGATGTGTGGGAAGCCACTGATGAGACAGAACCCCTGTTTTGTTTCCTGCTGCTTCTGCAGTGTGTTAGGAATGTGGTGGGGTATGAGTCTGATGATGGCATCCGGTACTTTGGGCAAGAAGGCAGAGAATGATGGCTGTGATATTCCGGCAACCAGGGCACCAGTTGTTTGAAAAGAGCCACTTGCCAGCATGTGTAGTACAGCAAGCAGCTTGGTTTGTGTTGGGATGGTGTGGGGTGTCAGCAAGATGGGTGCCAACTGTGGCTCAATGTTGCGCAGCAGGTGCTGAATGGCTTGCCAGTTCAACCTGTACCTCTGGATGATGTCGTGTTCCCTGAGGCCATGAAGAGTTGTTCTGGTGTGGAACATCCTCTCCTGCCTTCTGCGCTGCCTTTGAGGTCCCTGCTGGTGTTGTGGTAGCTACTGCTGTTGTTGCTGTGCTCTGCGTCTATGTGCACGCAGTATGAGAAGCACCTCCATGTCTCCCTTTTGCTGCTCTGATGTTGCTTCTGTGTGTTCTGATTAAGTACAGTTGTGTTTGCCCCATTTTAACGCCTGCCCTGACCCAGGCATTAAAATTTGACGCAAATCGGGCTGTGCGTCATTTTTGGAGTCCGCCTCCCGGCCGTACGTCATTTTTGCCCGGAGGCATAAATAAGATGCACGGCCGTTTGAGCCATTTTTTGGACGAGAACGCCTACCTTGCATATGATTGACGCAAGTGGGATTCCCACCTCCAAAAAACGACGCACACGCTTGGATTTTGACGCCCGCGGCCGTGGGCGTCAGAGTTTAAATATGGTGCACGGTTTGCGCCAGATGTGCGTCAAAATGTTTGATGCACATTCGGTGCAAACAGAGTATAAATATGCCCCTTAGGGCCTTATTTATGCTTTTTTAGCACTGCATTTGCATAATTTTTTTTACGCAAAAGCGGCGCAAACGTACAAAATATTGAGGCCCATATTTACACTTTTTTGCACCGCATTTGCGTAATTTTTTGACACAAAAGCAGCGCAAACTTACAAAATATAATTGTATTTTCTATGTCTACACCGCTTTTGCGTCAAAAAAAGACGCAAATGCGGCGCAAAAAAGGTATAAATATGTGCCTGAATTTTGTAAGTTTGCGCCTCTTTGCTTAAAAAAGTGATGCAAATACGGCGCGAAAAAAGTTTAAATCAGGCCCTTAGATGCTGCGTTTAACAGGCAGAGATTGGCGCCGCATTGGCATTACCTGAGTTAGAGGAAAAACACCATTTTATTCAGACTTAGAAAAAATCTGAAGCGTCATCTTAACAGTCATCAGCTAGACATGACAACGCACCCACACTCAGACTGACACACAATTACACACGTGTGCACACACACGTATTCAAACAATGTCTATTGTAGAAAATTCCTCTTTGATTACATAACTGTAGAATGATTCTCACCATCATGAGTGCTGACGCCACAAATCTGAGTGAAATAGGGTTCAGGTCTTCAAGTGGGGTGTTGAAAAGAAGCGCTTCTGCCGCTTCAGCAGCAGCCTGTAAAGACAATCTGAAGAGCGCTGTAATACATTCTGCTGCAATTGGGTAATTTTATGATATTAATTGGTAGCATTGCTATACATATTTACACACAGTCATGCATGCATGCGTGCACACACGCACACAGACACAGACGCAGAGACAGACCAAAGGCTCAGGTGTTCTCATTGTAACGCCACAAAGACAGTCACAGCTTCTAGCAGAGAGAGGCGCGAGACACTCTGAGACAGGCACAGAGACTGCCCAAAGTCCCGGGTATTCTCATCATAACGCCCAGAGGGGAGACATAAATACAGAGACAGAGTTGTGGCATCCAGCAGGGAGTGAAATGAGACACTCTAAGACAGACTGTGCCACTCTGAGACAGACCGGTACACACGCACATCTGCAAGCATGGAGCGTGAGTTAACTTATGACAAATGACAGTCGCAGCTTCGGAAATCACTCGATTAAACACAGCAATATTTCTGTAAATTACCAAAAAATGCTTAACCACAGTTCTTCACATGATTCTCCGTACACTTGAAAAATACTTCAGGCTGTTTTTCTAAACCTAGCTTTTCATCACGTAGATTATACTGAATAAAAGCCACAGGTTGACAAAATAGCTGACATTCACGCCTCTCCACGCCCCTCTAGCTCACCACCCAACTGTATGCCGCAGGCAAGTCGGGACATACTTAGTGACACAACCATTCAGTGTAAAAGGTCATTTATTAGGACAGGATTGTAACAATTAATGCATAACCTTAACTTTTAAAACCCACGTTAATGAAGCCCACCCTTTAACATTTCCTCGCTTATCCTTTCACTCTAAACCCGCATTTTTCACTTCCATTCCCCTGCACACTCCCCTTTTTCCTTTAATGCCCTACTTGCTTTGTGCGTACCCCACACTCTGATCCTTCACCTGCTTGTGTTTCCTCTGGAAGGGTGGCCAAGCCCGCATCTGACGCTCCACCCTACCCAATCTCCTGCCATCCAGCACAAAGCCATTTTGGCATTTTGCTGCCCCACCCAGAACTAGAAACACACTACTGCAACCGAGCTGCCTTACTCCTGCTCTCTGAGCCACATCTTCTCTCCCCACATGTCCCCAACCAATAGCCTCAGATCCGTCAGGTAATAAGCATTCCCTAATTCAGACAAGTGCACTCCGTCTACCCTGAAAAGTGCCTCATCCTGCTCTGTGATGTCCTCATGCTTCAAGATTTTTATCCCATGGGCCCAATAGAAAACCCTCATCGCTCGATTAAGCTTTCTGCGAGCCCGCTCCATGGCTCCATGCTTGACAGCCCCTCTCCACGCTCGTCGAGGCACAAACTCAGTCCAGACCGGGCAAGTTCCATGCAACCTCTGCTTGAGCAGCTCCAAGTCTCTCTGCATGTGTTGCAGTAGTGTGCGCCCTGACAGTTTCACCAGATCATTTTCACCCAGATGAATAAGTAGTAAATCAGGGCAACCCCAGTTCGGCAAGCTAGAAGTTATGAAAGGAAGCAGATTTGCCCACCTCATGCCACTTTTGCCCCACCAAAAAACTTCGTGCTGGTTACTAGGAAGACCCAGCGCCCGACCATAAATCTGATTCTCCGCCAACTTTGCTGCCCAATGGATAAAGGAATGGCCGACTAGCCATGTGACCATCTTGCCCTTCCTTGGACCGAACACACATCCTGTAAAGAAAAGAAGCTGTAATAATGGTTTCAAAAATTGATCCCCACCCCAACAACCCCTTGACCCACCTATATGCTTGCAAAACACAAAGCCTTTACGGCCGCACATAACGCTCGCAGCATCTAGACTTCCATCTGCCAATAGCCCTGATCTTTGCTCAGTCCCAACCCAAGTGCACCGCGGCAGTAGCTGCCCCAATCCTAAATGAATGTGTGCCAAAATCAAGAGCTTGGCGACCTGTCCGCCTTAAAGCCAACCTCAAAACCTACAGAAACTGGAAACTTGTAAGTTTAGCCCCTGACTTATGCACAAACACTCCTGTCTCTCTTGAAAAACCCCTTACTCTTCGGAAACTCAGCCACTCCAAAACCGGCCAAGCCACCACATTACCACATTTTTCTAACCACACCCATTTGCCCTTCCGTAACTGATCAGTCTTAGATCACCTGAGCCAGATTCCCAAACAATCCCCATGCAGACAAACCTCCACGACCTGGACACCTACTTTTCTCCTTACCCCCAACAATTCTGACACTCGAAAGGCGCCGAAAAACATCCACACCATGCATAAACAGAAAAGTGCCAACTCATAATCATCCATGCAACATACAGGCAAAACATGTAATATCTCCAGCAACATGTCAAATGTAATGGGCTCTCTTGCTGCCCTACCTGAAACTGCTTGAACCCTACCCCAGCCTTTCAGCATTTTTCCCAACAAATCATCCCTAGCTGGATCATAACCAAAAAACAACTTCCCGTAAAAAGAAACCCTGCCAATTTACCGCCAATGGTAGTGGGTGACAGACCTCTCTGTATCATGAAAAGCACAAAACGCAAAGCGCGTAACTCAAGTTCTTTAGCATTCTGCAACCAAAAATTCCCTGAAAACAATTAGAAGGATTGAAAATCCAACCATGACAGACGGTAACTCCGCCGAGTGGATTCCGCTAAAGACATCTCCACCAGCCCCGTGATCATCATGCCCCCCACTCCCAAATGTCAGAGGGACCGCAGTCTTGTTCCACTCTGCTCCTGGTGCCAGGCTGCGAAAACGTTGCCACTGTGAACGAGATCTGCAATCCTGTTGTATATCCCAGGTATGTGAGCAGCTTTAAAAATCACATTTAAAGACAAGCATCGAAGGATGAACTGGTGCAACAAGCGCAACACCCTGAGGTCCCTTGCCCTCTGCCCGTTGACTAAGTCGACCACTGTCATGTTGTCAACCCAAAAAAACACTGTCCTGCTAGCTAGCTCATGCCCCTATACGGCCAATGCCACCAGGAGTGGAAAACATTCCAGGAAAGCAATGCTCCTCCCCTGCTGCAACCATTGTCTGTGCCATGATTCTGCACACCACCTACCATCCCAAAAAAGCCCAAAACCTGTGGCTCCTGCTGCATCTGAAAAGATTTACACCTGCCAAACTGTCTTGTCTTCTCGAAAGAACATGGGCACTCCATTAAAAAGTATCAGAAAGGTTTCCCACACCCTGACATCCTCTCTCAAACCTACTGACACATGTATTCTGTGGTGTAGCAATACCGCTCCAGACACAGCTAGACCCAATCGCCTACAGAACGTCCTACCACCCCGGACCACCCTGCAAGCGAAGTTGAGGTAACCCAGCAGCTTCTGTGCTGTGCGCAGATCAATTTTGCACAATACCTGCACTTTGCCCAGGAATTCCAGCATTTCTTTGACCTTAAGCGCTGGTAATCTGGCAACCAAAGCATTTGAATCTAGTTCAATGCCCAAAAAAGTGAGGACTGACTGTGGTCCTTCAGTCTTCTCGGACGCCAAAGGCACTCCCACCTGTTGCGATAGCTCCTGAAATGCAAAAAGAGCCTTCCCGCACGTCCCAGAACTAGCTGTCCCTACAAAAAGAAAATCATCTAAATAGTGAGTCACCATACAATGCCCACTCCTTTTGACGAAAACCCATTGTAGAAAAGTACTGAATGCTTCAAAAAGTGCACAGGAAATGGCGCAACCCATTAGGAGAACTCTGTCAACATAAATGGCCCCATCAAATTGCATACCCAACAGATCAAAATCCTCCGGGTGTATAGGCAGCAGCCGAAAGGCCGATTGGATATCGCATTTCGCCAACTCCGCTCCCTTGCCACACCCCCTGACCAATTTAATTGCATCGTCCATAGATGCATAAACCAATCTAGTATCTTCAGGTGCAATGAAATCATTGACAGAAGCACCTTCCGGCCATGACAAGTGATGAATCAGGCGAAATTCATCTTGCGCCTTCTTTGGCACTACTCCCAATGGGGAGATCATAAGATTCGCACTTGGCCATTCATAGAAAGGCCCTGCAATTCTGCCCAAATACACCTCCTTCTCCACCTTGTCTCTTACTATCTGTGGCATTTCCTTGGCAGACTGCAAATTGTCTGCCCACCGTCTCATTCGTGGACCCTGATAACTGACCCGAAAACCTTCTTGAGAACCCCACGCTAACTTACAAGCCATGGCCTTATCAGGATAGTCATGGAGCCAGGGCAAAAGAACCTCCAGTTTAATTGGCATAGGAGCCCTTTGGCGCAGGAGCACCCTGCATGCCTCTTCCTTTGGATGATCTCCATTGCTCAGCTGGGCTGGAGATGGAAAAACATTGTGTAACCGGGTGGCGTCTCCCGCACTTGGAGCAGTAATGCTTAAACTTGCATGGCTGTCTGGAACAGAAACCTTTATTAAAGTTCCAACAGGCTCCGGTCGTGGGTACCGGGGTTCACTGACCCACACCCGCCCCTCCTTGGGCGGGACGGGCCTGAAAAGGCTTATAAACCACTTGCAAGCCGCTCGCGGTATGAGTAGACGCCGTAGACTGCGATGACGCCATCCACTGTATCCACAACTCCAGATCTATGTCTCCCCATGGCTTATCAGGGTTGACACTCACCCTTGCCCTGAACTCATCGTCATAGCTCAACAAGGCAAAGCCACTGAAATGCATTTGGGCTTTCCGTATGATATCCATGTATTTGAATAATGCTATGGCCCTATCTGGGAACTTCTCACAGTATATGCTTGCGAAAATTAAAAATGCCGACGTCCAATTGTCCATTGTGATTGGAACACTTGGGATATGGGCTAACTCCCACTCCTCCTTCTTGGAGACCTCCTTGGCTTGTATGTCCCTATGTAGGAGCTTAAAAACATCCACATATTCATGCTTCCATATCCTAGCCTTTGTTTTGTCTGCCACATGTGAACCCAAAAGCATAGCCAGACCCGTGTATGGAAGCCGCTTCTTGTGTCCCCCCCATACTTGTCCTCTGACCCCGTAACCTCCCCAGTCACCTTGTTTCCAGCTTCACTCCTGGCTATGGTATTTGCATCCTGAGCCTTTCCACTGTTCCCACTTTGCATGACCCTTCTGCAATTGTGTCGTGCACCGAACAATCGCCCACCCCAACAGACTTACGTGTAGTGGCTCCACTGAGACCCAAATCATCCCCCCAGACCGACCACCATTGCCCCTTACCTCTTCCTTGCGCCCCCAAAGGCTGTGAAACCTTCTGTGACCCGCGACCACGTGCCAGACTTTGCCGCATCTCTTGTGATTCACCACCAGACACACGATCCTGTGAAATAGAAACAAAAGAAGGGGTTGCGCCGCTCCTGCACCCTTTCCCCCTCCCTTTCCCGCTGCTCACCTCTGCTTCCTGAATCTCCCCTTCCTCGCACTCATCTATCTCCTCATCATAATCGAGCTCCACCACATCCTCATCATCCATCTCCAACCTGCTGTCAACCGCACCACTCATCAGTATATAATTTGAGGAATCTTCCTCTTGCCCCTCATGGCGCACACCATCTCTACGTTGACCCTGATCCTGTGGTGTAGAGAAGGCCACCGAAGACCCCTCTAGTGCTTCAGACCAACGTGCAGAGGCCGTATTGCGCCCCGTTGACATCACCTTCTTTCTGCCAGTCTCCAACACTGGCATTGTCCATCCGCGCCCATTGTGGCTGTGTGCGCCACTGGAGCTCATTGCGCTGCCTAAACCTCCGGCCACACAAGCCTCCTGGCCCCTCCCTACCTCTACCTGGGGTACCCAAACCCAACTACCCCGACCTGTCGCCTGCTGCGGGAGAACCATAGTCTCCGGGCCCTCAGCTGCTCTCTTCAGTTGCCTGACTCTTGCCACTGCCCCATCCCTGTCCCTGCATAGCTGGACCTACCTCTCCTCATTCTCCACCACTATACGGCGCTGTTCCTGTATTCTGGCCTCCAGATCCCAGGCCTCACACATGTCAAACTTGCCCTGCCTGGGCCCCCCAAATTCGGGCCCGCCCGGTACTGCCCTGGCCCCCCCACCAGCTTTCTTCACCTGTCCTTGGCTTTGCCTGGGCCACCCACTGACTTAGAGGAGCTCTTGCATTTCTTTTTTATTGGTGGGACTAGGATGTTTTCAACAGCAGGGCCATCCCTTGTTAGTGAAAGATCCAGGGGTGCCACATCTATACTGGGCCCAGGCAGCTCCTGGGCCCCTTGATCTATCTGCACAGGCCCAGCCTCAACCAGCTGCCCCTGGGTGCCCTCAAGGTCAACTTCATATTGCACCCCCACCCGCCATCCTCAACTGGCTCTCCCTCCCACAGAGCAGCTTCCCCTTTGTCCCTCTGACTTGTGGGGCTGGATGCGCCTCCCACCCGCCACCCCACCGCTTTTTTGGGCTTCTTGGCCCTCTCTGGCGACACACATGCAGCTACAACTGCCGCTACCCGGCTCGACGCGCTGTGCGTTGGCCGCACCATGCCGACCCAGGCCTGGTAGAGTACACCAGGCCTGAGGAGATCGGCTCGGCCGGTTTCGCCTAGGATGCAAAGCGCGGCCCTCACTGCCTCAGCATCATGGCTTGTTGCCATGGCGCCGACGCAGGGTGCAATGTAGAATATGTATAACGCGCTCGGCAAAGCAAAAGCTGACGCCTAATTGCCTGGGAAAAAACTTGCCTCGCCTCTGCGTAATGGAACCACAAGCCACCCCAGGGAACGACCAAATTCCTAACCGCTCGATGAGCGGCACGGAAAGAGGCTGTTCCCTCACCCCACACCCCTTTTATCCTCCCTCCCCTAGTCCCACCCCCACCTACCTGTCACCAATCCCGTCTGCTGTGTCGTCACTTCCCCCTCTCCCGAATGTACCCGCGGATGGACTAGAGCGAGTCTTTCTCTCCGCGGGCCCCTCCATTCTCCTACTCTGACAAAATGTTAAGACATTGAGCACTATTAAATGGTAATCAGAAAGGCAAGCTGACATCCTAGGCCAAGACTTAAAGACACAGGTCCATGCTTAGTCAGACCATGGGAACTAGTGTTAATTCATAACCCTCAGAGTATTAACATCTCCAACGATCAACATTGTTTTTTCTAAACGATTTACTCTTACAAGAAAGCATTTTAAAGCGGCTGTAAGACTTAGGATTGATTTAGATCTTAGAGGAGGGGAATAATCAGTCACAAAAATGGCAGAAATGCCATATTACGATCTCATTATATGCTATGGAGATCGGAAAACAGCAGATGGGATATCAGTCTAGTTTGTGACAGAGTATTCCTTCTGCCAGGATCTAAATCAGGCCCTTAATTAGAACCACATGTTAGAACACAGCCAGGCTACATCCTCATTGTTTTTATTCTGACAACCTGGAAATGTGACAGGAGCATAAAATCCCCTTTATAGCTTAATCTTGACAGAAGTGTTGGATTGCCCTGCACTGGACAACCAGCCAACAATAATGCGCGTGCACACACACACGCATGCGTGCCAGTTTTTTCTGTTTGTTTCACTGTGCTTGACTAGGACGATGTTAACTCACAACTCACAGTGTTATAACATTTTATAACTGCTAAATCACATGTAGGATAATACAGAGCTGTCCCTGGCTGAAAAAACATTTAGTCAGGAGTGAAACTGAGTTAGAACCACATGTTCAAAGGACTAGATGCTGCATCAACATTAATTTTATTCAGACAACTGCATTTTAACATTGATCTTGACAGAAGTGTCTACAGTTTCAGATCACCAACTCATTCTCTCACATGAAGGCCTGAAAAACCATTTTCCATGGGGGCCTGGAGCTAAATTAGAACCACATGTTAGAACAAGGCCAGGCTTCATCCTCATTCCTTTTATTCTGACAAACTGGAAATGTGATAAGAGCATAAAATCCCCTTGATTGTTTAATCATGACAGACGCACGCACACACACACGTACCGATTTATTTCTCTCTGTTTCATTCTGCTTGACGAAGAGGAAAATGTAATTCAAAACGGACAGAGCGCTACATTTTCTAATTGCTACCAATTACCAGCGGTTCCCGATCTTCAGACATGCTCTTAAGGAAATTCGCTGTCCTTCAGCTGGGCCCTGGAATCTCTGACGGTGGATTCCGCTTTTTACACGACCTGAAATGCACCAAGAAGGAGCCCGGCTCGGTCCCTGTGCTTTCTGAGAGTTGTGCTGGAGTGTTCCCATAGACACACTGCCTTTTATCTAAAAATCCAAATAGTTGCCCACCAAATATCACATAGCTAGTTGGGTCTATACATTGTAAGAATTAACCGATACACCCTGGCCTCAAAACACTTCACCAAAGTTTTCATGCCCATATATGCACATTTTGCTTTCTGGGTTTCTGGGGTGATTATAAACATACAACCATTAACACAACAAGGGAGTATTGGCGTTGTAAATTCCTAACTGGGCTTTTCTTGCCACATAAATTTAAAATGAGAGGTAGAACAGTTGACATAAGCGAGCCGATTCAAAGCGCCATGACCGACATGAGCATGAGCGCGAAGTAGACACACAAAAAGAAAAAGAAGTTTGCTCAGTCAAACATATCAGCAATCGTGCAATTACCCATGTAACATGGTCAGTCTGCAAGGCGGAAACAAAACCTCCCTGATGCGGGACAAACAAAGCATTTACCAATGATTACAAAGGATTTTTGAAAGGCAAGCCCATGGACAAGTGAAAGTGATGGACGTGAGGTGGGCGTGCTTAAAAGCCACAAGATTTACAACAGGTCAAAGTGCTTGCGCGATCAACCTAAAAATCACACCACTACGTAAAATTGAGCCTTTTTTTCCTTTATTTATTTGTGATACATTTTATATCACAATAGTAAAATTGTAGATATATCATCATATGAAAAGATGTTACACACCATTCCCATATAAAATTATAAATGCATTTTAATTCAAGCCACTATTTTTAATTATGTGTATCAATGTTTTTTCACATGTTACATGAATAAAGTAAACATTGTACCACCAAATACACATAAAATAGACACTGCAGAGTCAAGCTAGTTATTATAGATACGCTAAACACATATATTTTGAGAGAATGAAAAACAATTTTGCAATAGTCTGTTGCACCATCTCTTATCAATCCACGCAATTGACGCTTCATGAACCACATTAAAAGTGCATCATTTTCCTATAAATTTGTTGAATAACATTTTTAAAATGCTTTCAAAGTCTAACCCTCTGCATCTTTGATATTAAAAAAATAAACAATGTGGTCCATAAGTAAATGATACAGCATCTTGAATCTTGTTTTCAAGAAGTATTATTCTGCCTGAAGTGTTTCTTTTTAAAAAATTGCCATATGGAATTAGGGTACAGGTAACTGTTTGGGGGCAAACCATAGGAGTCAAATAACTCAGAATTCTTATCCACTAGAACACTAGCTAACCATTACCTACCACTCTCATTTTGATCATCCGTGTTGGCAATTAGGTGTAGCGGTCATTGATATTTACTCAGAGTATGAGGCAGAGTGTCAGCTGCACATACCCTTAAAAATTAATGTTTAGCAGTCTCGTATTTGGAGAGGAAATGTTACAGTTGAGACGTATTCATCACATATAGTGGATATGTACCTTCCTCCTATGGTTGATCTGTATAACATTTGGAAAGACAGCATAAATCAGGAGATTAGTAGCAGGCAGAGCTATGCTAAACCAGAGCTCCAGACACACGTTGCCTGACATTTGTATCAAAAAATGGTCACCACCCACATCGTTATCAGGGCAGAGGTCGAAAGCCAGGATCAAATAGCCTTTTGTATACTCTATGCAATCCACAAAAAGAGTCTGCTGCATACTTCCCTGCAACCTGTAGGATCCCCAAATATTCTCTAGCCATGCCCCACGTCCCAAATGATGGCATGTATGGTTTTGCTGCATTAGCATGATCTACAGAGAAAATGCTATGTGATATATTATAATGCCATAGATTTTCGCTGTGGTTACAAGACTGCTGGATTTTTTGTGGCAGCACCACCGAGTATAGGGGACTGAGTCTGATCCCACACCGTGTGACAGCTGTCGACCTAACCCTTCCGGCTAGTTAGCAGCACCTCACCAATACCAAAAAGGTAGAAGTAATTTGTGGCAGCCTATATCATGACACTTAGACTCCTCGGGGAAATCGTGCTGGAACAGATCATACCCCTTTCTCTCAGGTATACATGTCTCATACATGCAAAGACAAACGGAGGCAGGATCTTGGGTCAATATACATTTTATTGAAGCAACTGTGTTCTACGTAAAAGGGCATGAATTGTGATTACGAGGATAATTAAACACAACACTATTACCGCGGTGACCAGGAAAGTGAAACACAGGAAGAGTCCCACCATAATGTCACAATATTGTCCCTAATATCCCTACCTACACTACTAAATTTCTACATGACAACAATAGCAGTGTTAATCCTAATCCACTAGGTTCACCGTAAAATTTGAAATGTTGTTATTAGAGAAGGTATCCATATACGCGTTACTAGTGAGCATTAGATAAAAAGACCCTGCCTCCATGGTGCTTTGAAGGAACCAAAATGCTCATAGTGGAAAGAAAAATCCGGTCGGGAGTTTACAACTGCTAATAGCTGTAACTCGGAGAAATGCGAGATCCTAGTTATTATCGGTATTCCTTCAAAAAGTTAGCAAACCCCTGAACAATGGAAAAACGCCTTTTCTCCCTGGGAAATATCAGCGGGTTTCGATCATTTGAACATAACAGGAGGAGATGGCCTGTATTCATGAGTATGATGTTGACTGCAAAGGTGGGGAACGGGTTGGATTTGAAACTCTTTGGCGACTGAGTCAGTGCGCCAGTCTGCGCATCAAGAAAGAGGCGAAACGAAAGAGCCCCGACTTCTTTGATGGGTCCTTGCAATAGTCACATTTGTGCTGCGCGCTACCTCGGTGAGCGTAAACTAATTTTCCTGAGTCACCATCGGCCAGACATCTGGTTGGATCCTTTGGTGCAGCTTCTCACGTGTTGTTTAGCATGTCCTCTGGATTGAAACCCAAGTACAACCTGACAGGGTCGAGAACGCGGTTATTTAAATTGGACGATGAAACTAATAAAACTAGAAATTATCCGTTAAATTGCTGAAGACCTCGGAAGTGGCACAATTCTAAAAATCGAATTTGATATTATCCATTATGATTCTTATTCGGTGGTGACGGGGTGAATGTACACCAAAATACATACGAATATATATATATATATATATATATATATATATATATATATATATATATATATATATATATTTATCTATTTGTGGAAATTGATGTTTGTGTGTGCGACTCTAAATGTATAATGACATATGTTTATTTCCTCAAATGACTATGGATTAATAATGAAATGCATAATGATCAACTGATTTATTGTATTTTTGATCTTTTTGCAGTATCACAAAGTTTCCCACGAGACGTACCCTTAGTGTTTATAATATGGCTTGATAAGATCTCTTATAGTTTGGTTAAGCAGCTAATTGCATTTTTGCCTGACTGACATGGTAGTCCCCCGTTGTTGGCAGGCTGTCACTTTTTATAACTCATCTCCCTCTTGTGATTTCAGTGAGACTTCTACCGCACCCATAAAGGCAGCAAGCGTGCTTGCTGACGTGAAATCAATTGTCTTTGGCTCGTGTCGCAGAGTCCAGTAAATAGTACTTAATTCTAGAGAACGCACGGTGAGATCACGCTGTGTTCAGTAGCTAAGGCCCTTTACTCTGAGCGGCTGGACATAATTGAGAACCAATTGATTCAGTGTGCACGTTCCCATACCCTGTGAAAGTTACGGGCCAGTACCGGCTCCCGAAGGGCCAGGGCCTCGGTATCCTGACAAAGAACAGGACACAGCGGTAACTAGTATGGGTGTGCCCTCCAGCAGTCCATAACCCGTTTATTATAGGTGAGCGCAAAGTGCTCATCCCATGCTGTAATCTCTCTTTGGGCTTCTAACCACGCCCATGCCATGTCAGTCACTTTCATTGGTTCGTTGGGCTTGCCTTTTAAAATCTGCTTGCTTTCATTTGTGGAAGGCATGCATACCACATGCCTTTTCCGGTGTTTAGCCCACCTACCCAGCGTCAGTAAACTACTGAAACCATTTGAGGATGGATGGTTTCAGCATGGTTTCCAGACTACTTTATCTTTTTATTTTCCACGCAGCACGATCGTGCTGGGGTTTACATAGCGCAATCACGCTCGGTTTTTCTGTTTTCAATTTCAGCGCGATTCTGCTGCATTTTATATAGCGCGATCGCGCTGTGTTTTTTTTTCTTGTAATTTGTGTAGCAAGAAAAGTCCGGTTAGGAGTTTACAACGCTAATAGCTCTAACTTGAGCAAATGCGAGACCCATTGCATTGCAAATGCTTGTTTGTTGTTGTGGATTTTGCTCTCCTTATACAAGGCATCTACACCACCAAAACTACCAACCATCAAGGGGTTGTAATAAACTATTTTGAAAAGCTTCTGCATCATAGTGCTTCTTGAACCGAAACACCACACCATTCTGCATTGTTTCCTCTTTAAATTCACTTTTTATTTATTAATTTCTTTATCACATCATTAGGGTGCAGAGACGGTTTATGCAAAATCAAAAGATTTTATGAACATGACTTAATGTATGATTTAAACTTAGTGCGATATTTGAATGTACAATGATGTAAGCGATAATGACAACCAAAACAATGATATTTAACACAATTCTCTAAAAAACTCATGACGTAGAAGTACTATGTTGATTTAACTAGCTGTCAGTGAGATGAGACTTATTGCATCGTCTCCATCACCCCTTGAGAAAGCTCAACAGAACAAACTGGAGATCATATTCATGAATCTGAAAAACAGTTTCTTATTCAGAGTAGTTCCTTGGGCACAAAATGTCCTCATCAGATAGTCGTTGATACAGTGTTTGAGCACATCCTCAGGGTCCGAGAAGATTTTGCTCTTTTCAACACTATGAAAGACTTTTAGTTTCTGACTCTGGCTCTTTTTCGATCTCCTCAATTATTCCACATTTCTTGGTTTGGCATCGAGTGATCGGACGAAACACCGGTTTGGGGTGTGGCATCTTTGAGCTGATCAGAAAATGAAAAGCATCTTTGAGGTATTTTACACCGGGGAAACCACCAAGTGGTGAAAACTACTGTCCATCAATACATTTTTAAAAAAACACACATACATAACAGTAGCAGCCGCTAACTTCTGCATGTTTTCATTTACTGTGCATATTTAAATTTCAGATTCCTTGGTGTTAGACTCCTATAAAGATACTTGATCTTAAAATATCTGTGATAATTCTTCCTCCTCGGATGTTGTTTCATTATGTACATATGTCCCTCCTCATACTTGCTTTCCACATTCTCTGACGGGGTCGGTACTCTTTTAATATACTTAAAAAAATTCAAAACCATCTGAAAACGTTCAGAGGGTTCAAACATTTCTTTCACTCTGTAGACCGCCCCCACCGCTTACGTAGTTTTATAAGGGTTAAGCTTGTAACAGAGATTCCTTGTTAACCTTTCTTGCTAATCACTACCCATAGTGAGACAGTTATGCATCAACTGACTTGGGTCGTCAATTTTGAAACAGTGCATCCGACAGGGACCAGCGACCTCTGAAGCCTCAGAGGACTGCCCTGAACCAAAGGACCAAGAAACTCCAGTGAGCAGCGGCTCTGCTCAACAAAAGAAACAACTATTTCAACTTTCTTGCTTGAGAACCAACACCGCAGGGAGGACTCCCAGGCGACTGTGACCTCGTGAGTAGCCCGAGACAACCACCCTAGACCCCCACAGCGACACATGCAGAGAGAATCCAGAGGTTCCCCCTGACCTCGACTGCCTGTAACAAGGAACCCGACGCCTGGACCAAGCACTGCACCCGCAGCCCCAGGACCAGAAGGAACCGAACCTCAGTGCAGGAGTGAACCTCAGCCGACCCTCTGCCTTGCCCACTCGGTGGCTGACCCGAGTAGCCCCCCTGTGCCCTGCCTGCACCGCTAGAGTGACCCCTGGGTCCCTCCATTGAATCCCATACAAAACCCGACGCCTGCTTTGCACACTGCACCCAGCCGCCCTGTGCCGCTGAGGGTGTGTTTTGTGTGCCTACTTGTGGCCCCACCCGCCCCCCAGTTCTCTACAAAACCCCCCTGGTCTGCCCTCCAAGGACGCAGGTACTTACCTGCTGGCAGACTAGAACCGGAGCACCCCTGTTCTTCATAAGTGCCTATGTGTTTTGGGATCCTCATTGACCTCTGCACCTGACCGGCCCTGTGCTGTTGGTGTGGTAACTTTGGGGTTGCCTTGAACCCCCAACGGTAGGCTGCCTATCCCCAGGAACTGAGACTTGTAAGTGTCTTACTTACCTGACAAACTAACCATTACTTACCTCCCCCAGGAACTGTTGATTTTTGCACTGTGTCCACTTTTAATATAGCTTATTGCCATTTTTACTAAAGCTGTGTATGCTATTGCTCTAATTCAAAGTTCCTAACTTACCTGTGTAGAGTACCTTGCATTTTATGTATTTACTTCAAATCTTGAACTTGTGGTTCTAAAAATAAATTAAGAAAATTTCTTTTTCTAGATAAAAACTATTGGCCTGGAGTTAAGTTTTTGAGTGGGTGTTCCTCATTTATTGCCTGTGTGTGTATAACAAATGCTTAACACTGCCCTCTGATTAGCCTACTGCTTGACCACACTACCACAAAATAGAGCATTAGAATTATCTAATTTTGCCACTATCTTACTTCATAGGGGAACCCTTGGACTCTGTGCATGCTATCTCTTACTTTGAGATAGTATATACAGAGGCAACTTCCTACACTCTTCATCAGCATCAGTGTTGGACTTTTTGTTCAGCAGCGCCACAAAAGCCATTACCGCTGTATCCTTAGGTGTTGGTGCCCGATTCTCCTTTGTAGAGTGGAGTTCTGCATCACCTTCTGCAAGGTGTTGCTTCCTTCAGCATCGCTGCTATAGTCTCTCCTAACAGTCCATCATCTACGCTATGGCAAGACATTCTCAAAATTGTCTTATAGTTTGAGTTTTGTTCATTACAAAAGCAGGAATTTCTTAACCCTATGATCTGGGGACTGTTCACTTATATCCTCTTTTAACATCCTCGCCATGTCCACAGTATGCATGTAGACTCACATTTCGCCCTACGCCCACTTCTTAGCACAATGACCTCCATGCCCAATCATATTATTCGTCTGGATTAGCGTGCTTAAGATCAAAATCTTAGCTTATCATTTTATATACTTTTGTTTTCATTATAGTATAATTTTATAAACTTGATTCCCAAATTATTATTATCCTATAAAACACATCTTGATTCAAAATCTTAGCTTATCATTTTATACATGTTTGATTTCATTACAGTATCATTTCGTAGCCCTTGATTCACAAATTATCATTATCCTTTAAAGAATTGAAAGACACATATCTTATCAAACATTATAAGGACTGATTAAAAAAAGACACAAATCTTATCAAAACATTATAAGGACCAATTAAGAATATATATGGACCGATTCTAATAAAGACCCGCGGACAAAAGGGGCATGGCCATCTGCCAAAACCAATTAGTGAAAATACATGGTGACAAGTAGTATACAACCTATACCACTAACAGTTATGAACAGAGGCTACATTTTTAGGGTATGCTGAGATGTTATCCATGGTTTTCTACCTTGTTTTGCTGCTGCTGTACAGAGGTGCCACCAACAGCAACTTAGGAGTTATTTTATGCTGAAAGGACCGGCTTTGAAAAAGGATATGTAAACTGAGTTTTGGAGTAAATTGAGTTTATCACCAACAAAACATGGTCAACTTCATCATGTGCGGTATAATTTAGAGATTTATTTTCAATCACTGCTGAGTAGCAAAAAGGAAACAAGCATTTACATGGCTGACTTCCACATGTTCAAAACACGAATGTGGTTCTTTGATTTTATTTTTTCTAATTAGGATGCGAGCAATTAACATTTTATTCATTTAACATTTCTGGCTTTTTTATTAATAGTAAATCACATATTATTGTTGAAGGAATGCAATACATGCTACACCGACTTCAGTGTAATTATAATTAATATGTTGGTATGCTTGCATGACATTTTGTGATACAAGACGAATAAACTAATTTCTGGAAATTAAAACCTAAAACAGTGATTTATTTTTTGAGCTCTTCACATGTGATTTTATGCCCACAGAAACAGATCCACATGTTAAAAGAACTAATAAATAATGCTTTTTAAATCCTGCTATAGAGGGGTCAGCGCACCAGGTAGCATTGTTCAATTAAAGAGCCAATGAAGCACACACATGCTAAAGAGTAAAAGTGAGAAGGATGAGCTGTCTGGTACAATTCATGAGACTTTTCTCTCATGCCAATCGGAATTCAGGAAACAGCAGATATTTTGCACCAGGGAGCTTTCCAAGGTCACAGTTTCCCAGGAAAACAAACCAGAACTGGGGAAAACATGCAAGCATCTGAGTGGACACATGGAGCCAGATGTACAATGCCCTTTTTCCTTTGCTAAGGGTCCAACTGCAAAAAGGAATCTTAGTAATTAAGAAACCCAAATTGTGATTCGGCAAAATGTTACTGAATCACAATTTGAGTTTGCAACTACATACAGAACAGGTATTTGGAAGGGGCATATAGAGGGTATCCTTTCCAAATACAGAATCTCAGTGGGAGGTATTCATGTTTTGTCTTTAAATAATGCTTTATTTAAAAGCAGTCACAGACATCATGGTCTGCTGACCTCAACAGGTCACGAACCCTAGTGGGTTTGCAATTTGCAACCTACCTCATTAACATTCATGAAGTAGGTCAAATAGAGACCCACCACAAATTGGGTTTTGGTGAACCGACCTAATAGTGCATAAGTCGGTTCACAAAAACAGAGTGAGCTCTGTAAAGGTCTATGACCAATTTGCAACACCTTTTACCAAATCCATTCTTAGTAAATCTGGCCCATAGATTCTTTTGATTAGTCCACAGTTCTAAGAGTCAAACTTGTAGTAAAGCAGTAATAATACCTTGAATACTGCCTTGCATGAGTGCACCACTTGGTATCAGAATTCCCAGGTGCATACTCAGTGATTAATTTGCGCTGATGAGCATCACTGGAACTTATTTTTCGGGACAGTGACTTTTGATTCCCTATCCATAGGCATCTGTCCATTCGCTCTTCAAGGCAGTGTTGATTGTGCCTTTCCTCTCACAGCAAGTTGACGCATTTCTTTGCATGGCAGTGGCAATGTGAGTGACACACTGGGGACATCAGATCATCGTGGTAGTGTGTGACATTAGTGCACCAACTGGCAATGCGCCATATTGCCAGAGGTCTGCATGTGCAGATGCCAGCGATAGAAGTGGACAGAGACTGCAGGCTGCATCTCCTCTGCTGAATCAACGGAGCTTTGAATCAGTTGCAAAACATGCCTATCTGAAATCATGGTGCACTTCGCAAGCATCTCCTTGAAGCAAACTCTGCGTGGGCTTTGAGACTTCTTTGTTTCTGTTAATTATTTAGTTGCGGCCATTTAGGTTTTGAGCCTCTCCTAAAATCGTCGTTTTCCTCAAGTCAGCAGAGCCATCAGTGACATTAACACAAAATAGCACCTGTCTTCCCTCTGTTGCCTTGCCTGGCTTGACATGCAGAATGTCCCCTGCATCCCCCACTCCAAAATCTGGAGTTGGATAAATCCCTCTGTTCCCCACAGATCCACACCCCGTGGATATGACGCATCACACAGAGGGTGTGTAGTGTGGTCAGTTTTACATATCCTTTGTGCATTAGCTTTCAGGCTTTAGGCCTTTGTGCACTTTGCCCTGGATATATTTTATTCATTTGCTTGCAGCTTAGATCCTCTGTGCACTTTGCTCTAAACACTTTTTATTAGGCTTTGTACTGTTATTTTTCAAATAGCCAGTTTTACGGTCTTGTTTTATATTCATATCACACTGTTTAGCCTACTTCAGCACTGGTGTTCTCCATAACACATTCCTGTTCACTCTGTGCTTCAGTCAAGGATACAGTCTGGTACATTGCCGATAGACTTGGTAGGAGTTTAGTGTTAGGGTTTGTACACAGCAAAGAGCATGTCCCCTCTCACTGCACTAGTGGGTTCTGTAATAGCTCCCTTTTAAACTTACTATTGAAAGCCTTTCTTGTTATCTCACCTTCCCCCCCCCTAGGCTTCTGTGTATGTTGTTTAATGTGCTGTTTTGTTTACACATTGGGCCTTGCTTTTACCAAGGCTTCTTTAAAATACTCCTCCCTAGGCCATGTGTTAATCCAACTCATTTGTATAATAACTGAAACTCTGCACACCTTTCAAGAACATGTGTAGCATGTGAGGACCACACCCAGCTCTTCAAACCACACCCAGCTCTGCACACCTTCCAAGAACATGTGCAGCATGTGAGGACCACACCCAGCCCTGTCTATAAAAGGCATCCCGAGCCTCACCCAGTGCTTGTGCTCGTCTACCTCCCGCTTACCTGAGAACAGATCCCTCGGCGCTGGCACTCCTGCTCTTTACAGACTTTCATTGACTTCAATGGGCGCAGCTTCTGGCTCTTCCTTCTTCCGGTTTCCGGTTCCTCCTTGCTTCAGCCTCTCTCCTATGAGTAACCTGCAAAAGAGAAAGAAGACAAGGTTAGACTGATCAGTATCTCTTGCCAGCAACAAGTAAGTGCAAAACCTTTTATTACCTGAAAGAACTTTGACAACAATTTCTGGATTCGTGTATAGACAATTTGAAACGAAATACCTTCCACGAACATTGTGATTCAAACTCTTTGTTACAAGAATATTTTGCAGAACTTTGTGAAGCAAACATTGTTTTTTTCTCATGGAACTTTTAAGAATCGAACAGTGGAAACCATTAACAGCAAGGCAAACAGTAAATCAAGGACTTGCACAAATTACATGCTGTATTTTGATGTAAAAGTACAGTATTTGTTTTATAAAAGATTCTGGAAATATGGGAAAATGAGTCTGCTATTGGGAATTTAGGCTTTAGTTATATTATGATGAATGTTTGATATTGGTAATTCTGATAACGGTATTTGTTTAATGTTTTAGAAGCTTTACAGTAATAGAAAACACATCCCAGAGCAGTAACATTCCAAACCTGGAAACTAGAGACCAGGATCCAAGAGGTACTTTTAGAAGAGAATTTCTAATAAATAAAGGGATAGTCAGGAACCCATTTAGGAATGGGTTGCACTTATCTGTTCTTTGTTTATGTTTCATTAGGCACCAGTTTCTACAGAAGTCAGAAAGGGCCGCAGATTTGTGCAGCACTTCAACAGTGGAAACGCAAGAACGGTGTTGTCTCTCTTTTTTATTTTATCCACTTCCCCCCTTCCCTTGAGCTTCTGTTCTTAGTGCACTGTTTTAAAAACTAGTGTGCTGGAACAAGCAGTTTCAGGGTGGGGTCGGATTGTCTTCAACCTCCATCAGAACTGAACAAGAACTCAGGTGAGCTGGGCTTTGACAGAAGCACAAGCCTTAAAAAATTTCAGTTCTGGTGGACGATGAATACCGGGGAAGAAATAGAGGGCATTGACGTCACGGATATGGCGCAGGCCCTAAATGAGGACTTGGCTCATAATGAATCAGTGTCTGGCATCTTGCAACATATGCAAGAGGAAATAGAGAGATTAAAGATGGAGAATACCTCTTTAAAACAGGGTTTAAGCAGGTATAAATTTAGGGGATCTCAGTGGAACACAGCTTCTACGCCTTTGTTTAAAACCTCCTCAGAGACAGGGGCGCCATCAAAACATACAACTTTGCCTTCCCCAGTTGAGGTTACTGTTAATGTTCCTAATGTTGTGCCCTTAGCAGCACCTGAACGTTTTCATGGAGATAGTAACAAATTCCATGTTTTTATCAATCAATGTCAATTACACTTCATTTGTAAGCCACAACAGTTCCCTACTGATGATACGAAAGTGGCATTCGTCTTGTCTTATTTGGGTGGCACAGCAGCCAATTGGTCAATTCCTTTCGTGGATAGAGATGATCCCATCCTCCATAATTGGAATCAATTTAAACGTACCATGACCAGCCTTTTTGCAAAACACACTTTCATGCAGGCAAGTGATAATGAGCTTTTAAATCTTAAACAAGGTAACAAGGATTTATTGACCTATCTCACTAGTTTTAATCGTTTACTCACCGAGACACAGTGGCCAGAAGAAAAGCGTGTCTCCCTTTTTTATAAAGGTTTGAGAGATGAGTTAAAAGACGCGCTGGCTCATATCGTTGATTTGCCAAAAGACTATTCGGACTTTGTAGATTTAGTTGTGAAATTAGAACATAGACTAGGAGAAAGAAAGGGAGATAAATACAAACTGGAATCACGGTTAACTTTTATTAGACACGAGAAGAAAGACACAGATAATAAACTCCCTGAACCAGAGCCTATGCAAATAGGGACACTCAGAGGTCCACTCACATCAGAGGAAAAAGAAAGAAGGAGAAAATTTCAATTATGTTTATATTGTGGCAGGGCAGGTCACTTTGCCAGAGAATGTCCAGTAAAGCCTAAAACTCCACGAAAGGGTGCTGTTTCCTCCACCTCCTCAACTGAATCGGGAAACGATTAAGCTCGACAAGGGGAGAGGTTACTTGTTCGAGAAAACATCTTAATCAAACCTCTAATGCTGCAGCCTTCATGGTACCGCACATACCTAGACATTTCATAATTCAGGTCGTTTTAATTGTTACTACCCAAGTGAGGCATTCTCTCCCTGTCCTACTAGACTCAGGCGCGACAGGAAATTTTGTGGATAATAAGTTAGCTGAAATCTTAGGACTTCCTATGTGCCTAAAGCCTTGTCCAGAAGCAGTATGTGCAGTGGATGGGTCAGAATTGACCTCTGGATTAATCACAAAACAAACAAGTCCACTTGTTATGGTCTGTCAGAACGGGCACACAGAGGTGATTAGCTTTGATCTGATAGATACTCCTAATTTTGGTTTGATTCTCGGGGTACCCTGGTTAACAACTCATAACCCAAAAATTGATTGGGTGAATAGAACTGTTACTTTGGATTCCTCTTTCTGTAGAACCAATTGCTATCAAGAAGCAGGTACAGAACAGAGCACAGTATTACACTGTGCTAGTGTTACACAAGATGAACCAAGTCTCCCTCCTGAATATTCTGACTTTAAAGACGTCTTTGATCCAGTAAAGGCTAGTGTGCTGCCCCCACATCGGTCTTATGACTGCCGTATAGATCTTATCCCAGGGGCCCCTTTACCTAATAACAGAGTATATGCTTTGACTGACGAAGAAACCAAATACTTAAGAACCTACCTAGATGACCTACTACAGACTGGGTTCATCCGTCATTCCACATCTCCGGTGTCATCTCCACTCTTTTTTATCCCGAAGCCGGATAAATCCCTGCGCGCGTGTATCGATTATAGAGGACTAAATAAGGCTACAATAAAGAATAAATATCCTCTTCCTCTAATACCTGTGTTGTTGGATCAATTAAGACATTCTACTGTATACACTAAACTAGATCTGCGGGGAGCTTAACACCTGGTCCGAGTAAAAGAGGGGGATGAGTGGAAAACAGCTTTCAAGACAAAGTTTGGTTTATTTGAGTACACAGTAATGCCCTTTGGGTTATGTAATGCCCCTGCGGCCTTTCAGTTCTTTATAAATGAGGTCCTACACGAATTCCTGGACGTTTGTGTCATAGTATACATAGACGACATCCTCATTTACTCTAAGAACTCAGAAGAACATACCCAACATGTTCGTGCAGTATTATCAAAGTTAAAAGAAAATCATCTTTTTGCTAAGTTAGAAAAGTGTACTTTTAATGTCAACAAGGTGGACTTTTTAGGATACTGCCTGTCACCTCAAGGAATAACTATGGATGTAAAGAAAATCAGTGCTATTGCTGATTGGCCAGAACCATCCTCTGTAAAAGATATTCAGAAATTTCTGGGTTTCGCCAATTTTTATAGGAGGTTTATTGCACATTTTGCAGACATTGCGGCCCCAATAACTACCTTGTTGCGGAAAGGGCAACGATTTCTTTGGACTGATGAGGCGGCACACGCCTTTCAACTCCTAAAACAAAAGTTCACTTCAGCCCCAATTCTGAAACATCCTGATCCTGACTTGCCTTTTTTTGTTGAAGCGGATGCTTCACAAGTAGCTTTAGGAGGAGTTCTCTCTCAACGAGATGCAGTAGATGGCCAGTTACATCCTATAGCCTTCTATTCTAAAAAGTTATTGCCAGCTGAACAAAATTACACTGTGGCTGAAAGGGAACTACTAGCTATCAAAGTAGCCTTTTCAGAATGGAGGCACCATTTAATGGGAGCCAAGTACCCAGTTACAATCTTTTCTGACCATAAGAACCTACAGTTTTTTGGATCACTTAAAGCACTAACACCACGTCAGATGCGCTGGTTAATTTTTTTTAGCACATTTGACTTTGTTATAACCTATAGACCAGGTGCACAACAAATTCAATCTGATCTGTTATCTAGATACGGACATACCTCAGACATTAAACAAGATAAAATAGGAGAACCCATTATTCCTCCCCAAAAGTTGTTGGCACCAGTACAACAGAAGGATTTCATCACAGATCTATATAATGCACACATGCAAATAGCACCTCAGGATTGGTTAAAGGATTCCCATAACACAATACAACGAGGTTTATTGTATCACGACAACATGCTGTTAGTGCCCACCTCTGAATTGCAAACACAGGTGATAATTTGGCATCACGCCTCACCGTTGGCAGGTCATCCTGGTTGGGTAAAAACCCTGGAAAATGTGCAAAAACACTTTTGGTGGGACACTATAAGAAAGGACATTAAGCAATTTGTCACTACCTGTCCAATTTGTGCAAGACATAAATCTTCTCATAAGGCTCCTGACGGCTTGTTAATACCAATGCCAACACCCAAACAACCTTGGCACACTGTGAGCGTAGACTTTATTGTAGGTTTACCACCCGTAAAATCCTTCACAACAGTGTTGGTTATAGTGGATTTTTTATCTAAAATGGCACATTTTGTACCATTACGGAAATTACCCACGGCGGCAGAATTTGCCGATATTTTTATAAGGGAAATTGTGCGTTTACATGGTTTGCCAAGCAAAGTGGTGTCAGACCGAGGGAGCCAGTTCAACTCCAGATTTTGGAAACAATTATGTGAAAAACTGAAAATAGATGTGGCCTTATCCACTGCTTTCCACCCAGAGACAGGTGGACAGACTGAACGACTGAACCAAACCTTACTTCAAACGCTACGTTGTTTATTGGCTGATTATTCTAGTGAATGGTTGGAAGCTCTCCCTGTAGCAGAGTTTGTTTATAATAATACTGAGCATTCAGCTCTACTTTGCTCACCATTCTATTTCTTGCAGGGGTATCATCCAAGATCTATACCCATTTTGTTAGAAGATTCCCTGTTGCCTACAGTAACGGATAGACTAACGAGGTTAGGTGACATACAAGACAAAACCAGGAAACATTTATTAAAGTACAAGGAAAGCATGAAAAGACAAGCAGACAAACACAGGTCTGAGGCCCCAATGTATAAAATTGGTGACAAGGTATGGCTCTCCACAAAGAACCTAAACATAGAGGGATCCCGAAAGCTGCAACCACGTTTCATTGGACCCTTTAGTATAACTGCCATAGTAAACCCTGTAACAGTAAAATTAGATTTACCAAAAGAATATCCAGTACATACTACATTCCATGTGTCCTTGCTTAAGCCGTACAACTCAAAAACCCGACCTGAACCACCACCTCCACCCATACCAATTAAGGGAAATCTGGAATATGAAGTGAAAAGCATAAAAGACTCAAAAAGAATTAGTGGACGTCTGTTTTATTTAGTAGAATGGAAAGGATATGATGAATCTGAGAATTCATGGGAACCAGCATCATATGTACATGCCCCACAGCTGATTAGACGGTTTTATTTAAAAAATCCAGGAAAACCCCGTCCTGTAGGAGGGCCTTTGAGGGGGGCAACTGTTAGGGTTTGTACACAGCAAAGAGCATGTCCCCTCTCACTGCACTAGTGGGTTCTGTAATAGCTCCCTTTTAAACTTACTATTGAAAGCCTTTCTTGTTATCTCACCTTCCCCCCCCCCCCAAGGCTTCTGTGTATGTTGTTTAATGTGCTGTTTTGTTTACACATTGGGCCTTGCTTTTACCAAGGCTTCTTTAAAATACTCCTCCCTAGGCCATGTGTTAATCCAACTCATTTGTATAATAACTGAAACTCTGCACACCTTTCAAGAACATGTGCAGCATGTGAGGACCACACCCAGCTCTTCAAACCACACCCAGCTCTGCACACCTTCCAAGAACATGTGCAGCATGTGAGGACCACACCCAGCCCTGTCTATAAAAGGCATCCCCCGAGCCTCACCCAGTGCTTGTGCTCGTCTACCTCCCGCTTACCTGAGAACAGATCCCTCGGCGCTGGCACTCCTGCTCTTTACAGACTTTCATTGACTTCAATGGGCGCAGCTTCTGGCTCTTCCTTCTTCCGGTTTCCGGTTCCTCCTTGCTTCAGCCTCTCTCCTATGAGTAACCTGCAAAAGAGAAAGAAGACAAGGTTAGACTGATCAGTATCTCTTGCCAGCAACAAGTAAGTGCAAAACCTTTTATTACCTGAAAGAACTTTGACAACAATTTCTGGATTCGTGTATAGACAATTTGAAACGAAATACCTTCCACGAACATTGTGATTCAAACTCTTTGTTACAAGAATATTTTGCAGAACTTTGTGAAGCAAACATTGTTTTTTTCTCATGGAACTTTTAAGAATCGAACAGTGGAAACCATTAACAGCAAGGCAAACAGTAAATCAAGGACTTGCACAAATTACATGCTGTATTTTGATGTAAAAGTACAGTATTTGTTTTATAAAAGATTCTGGAAATATGGGAAAAGTGAGTCTGCTATTGGGAATTTAGGCTTTAGTTATATTATGATGAATGTTTGATATTGGTAATTCTGATAACGGTATTTGTTTAATGTTTTAGAAGCTTTACAGTAATAGAAAACCAATCCCAGAGCAGTAACACATTCCAAACCTGGAAACTAGAGACCAGGATCCAAGAGGTACTTTTAGAAGAGAATTTCTAATAAATAAAGGGATAGTCAGGAACCCATTTAGGAATAGGTTGCACTTATCTGTTCTTTGTTTATGTTTCATTAGGCACCAGTTTCTACAGAAGTCAGAAAGGGCCGCAGATTTGTGCAGCACTTCAACAGTGGAAACGCAAGAACGGTGTTGTCTCTCTTTTTTATTTTATCCACTTCCCCCCTTCCCTTGAGCTTCTGTTCTTAGTGCACTGTTTTAAAAACTAGTGTGCTGGAACAAGCAGTTTCAGGGTGGGGTCGGATTGTCTTCAACCTCCATCAGAACTGAACAAGAACTCAGGTGAGCTGGGCTTTGACATTTAGTCTTTGGCATTTCTGCGTAGGGACATTTTGTGATCACGCTGACATGTTAGTTATAAAAACACTTCCTTGTCCCAATACACGCAAGAGGGAGATTCCGACCAGGGAACCACAACTAGACGCTGACTGCCTCGTTGCAGATGCTGAACCAAGATCACAGGCCTTTGCTCAGGTATGAGGGCTGATGTCTCCCCAGTGATTCAGAAAGGCAAGTTAGAAGCTTAACATGCTGTGCTCGAAATAGAACAAGCAGAGGGAGAGTAGAACCTATTAGACACGATGATAGCTTTGTTCTTATGTTTTACTCTCCTGGTGACTATTTCAATCCTACTGTGTTGTATGGTTCTGGTTATTGCGGCTCACGCCTTATTATCTAAAATGCAGTCGTTTTATTAAAACATTATATAAAACTTATACTGCCTTTGTCATTTGTATATGAGATCATACTGTAAATGAGAGAGTTGGTTTGGATCTGAGTGACCACGACTTCCCTGAGAAGTTCCAAAGATGTCATGCGCTCGGCTGCCCAATCATCTCTTCCCTGTGGGAGAAATGAGGCATTGCTAGTTAGCCGGAGCAAAAACCGGATTTAGGGTGACAGAGTTCCTTACACGTGGGTCAGACTCAGTCCCCCACACCGTTATCGATCCTGCTGCCTAGAAATCCAGTAGTCTCATTTAGGATAATGAGAGCCCACGCGACATGGCGCCACCAACGATTGGTCTGGCTCTAATTTTTAGGTCCGGCTGACTCTCTCGGTCTCATATATATATTGACTCCTCAGTTCCGTAAGCGGAGACGTCCGTGGGGCTGAGGATTTCCGCCACCACGGGATAGGCATCCTATTACTTAGTGATTGGTTGTTCAAGCTTGAACTTTGAAAGGAAAACCCCAATATTGGTGTGCCTTCTCTGACCTGGTGCTGTTTTTTCAAATGGCGAATCCTAATGTAGTGAATATAGCGCCTAATATGCGACACCCGCTCACAGGACATCTGATAGCACATGGACTGACGGTCCAGGGGGGTCCGGTCACTTTTGTGGTGGACGCCCATGCAGCCTATAGGACAGAACTTTTTTATTCTTGGGTCGTATTTCCAGCTGTTGATTGAGGTACAAACACTTTTCACGAATACACTGTTGCGAATGCCCCTGGACAATACAGGGCTTATGCATACTTAGAGATACCTTTATCTTATCAAGAACACCATAATTGGCTTGATGGCGCCCTCCCACACACAGTAGCACAAGTTAGGTTAGGTCCACTAAGTAATGATGGTCCTACCTGGCGTTTAATGGCTACATATACACCACATCCTGCGGTTACTCAATTGGCAGTGGCTGAAGTTCGTAGTTTATATGCAGACTTAACGGCTACATATAGACGATTAGTTCAATTTGTGATGCAGACACTAAATACAAACGCAGCGCGTGCTGCTCCGGCGCACCCACAGGCAGTGGTTCCGGGTATTAATCCGGCCACTGTACACTCAGTTATGGGTAGAGTACCGGCTAAACGTGAGGAAACTTCGTTTTGGCTGGCGCAAAAAAATAATACGCTGGAAGCAGTATTTCCCCATACGGGACCTCAGGATAAACATAGAATTTTGACGATGTGTTTGCCGTATGGGATGGTTCCTACTGTGGATCATTGTAATACCTGGGGCACGGTGTTTGCCGCGCTCTACACTATGGCACATGGAACACCGACATTAGCTAATTTACCGGAGGTACTTAAACAAATTCAAGATGAATATGGGGCTGCCCCTGCCTTAGATTTGGGCATGCAGGTGATGGGCAATTTTGCTGCAGTTTCTTCTATTATTTTGAGTAATCTCAAGGGAGAGGCAGTAGCACTAGCAGTGCGAATGCGTCTTCGGGACGTTCCACAGGTTAATCAGGAACGGGAACTCCCGAGAATAATAGCAAAAACATATTCCAGTATTGGTCGCGATAGCCTAGCGGCTAGACCGCAAAAACCCCAATTACAGGGTAAAAATAATAAAGATAATGCTAAACAGCAGCAACCTGAGGGTACTAAAAAGCGCTGGGAAAAGAAACAGCAAACACCTAAGAAAGATGGGGGACTGTCTCCGCAACCGGAGACCCCGCAAAATAGGTATAATCTCAGGAATAGGGATGATTTGAAGACGCCTGATAGATATCAATATACTGATACACGCCAATATCGTTCCTTTCAGGACTCCTCGGACAAGAGAAGTGAGAGAGGTGGGCGGTCTCAGCGCAGAACTGAGTAAGTGAAACCGAGACAGGACTCACAACGCTCAACAGAGGTTTCTATTAAACATGAAGAGAAACCGCTGCAACAAAAACAACAATTTAAGAAGAAGAAAGTGGCAGCAGTCTCAGTTAGACATGCCGCTCAAGAAGAGAGTTCTCTTGACGAACAAGACATGGGCGTTAGCACTATTAGACAGCGTGGCAGAGGTCACAATAGTTCGCCGGAGTCTTCTAGGGCATCTGGAGGTGAAAGCAACTGATGACTTCATACAAGTCGAAACGGCGGATATGCGAGTCTCTGATCCTGATAGAGTATATAACGTGACTTTGCGATTTGAAGGGGACATTGACCGCGTTGTGCACGTCATCTTTTGGGATCATGTGGTAAAATCATATGATGTTCTGCTGGCCGAACAAGATTGGCCACCTGACTTTGTTCGCGACTGTCCGGTTGGGGAGGAGGTTATTACACCTTCCTTCTCACCACTTGTTCTGAGAGAACTAGCGGAGTCCTATAGTAAAAAATGGTCTCTAGCACAGGCCCCTGCCCTATATAGAAATAACGTGGGGTGGGGTAGACAATCACCTTATCATGTAATTCCAATAAAGGGCGAACCTCAGCCGCAGCCGCAGTATCCTATCAAATTTGAGGCAAGGGCATCGGTTAGGAAAATTCTTACACAATTGGAGTACCAGGGTGTAATTGAACCCTGTGTCTCACCGATGAATAATCCCTTATTTCCAGTTGCTAAACCGGACCATTCATATAGGATAGTGGTGGATTACAGACATTTAAATGGACATACACGCACATATGCAATACAGAATTCACATAGCGCAGCGCTTATGAATAATATTGTGCGTAAAAAATACAGAACAACATTAGATATCTCGAATGGATTTTTCTGCCAAAATATAGCGCCCGAAAGTCGGGACTATACCAGTTTCAGTGCGTTTGGCTCTCAGAAAAAGTTTTGTTGTTTGCCTCAGGGGTATAAGAATAGCCCAGGACTATTTTCGGCTTGTGTTACTGAAATTCTGCACGAGTTGGACCCTGAAGCGTTATCATATGTTGATGATATACATTTGACGGATGATGAGATTCTGCAACATCTAAGGCGTGTAGCACGCATTGTTGTGGGGTTTGCTGAAATTGGCTATAAGTTTAATTTTAAGAAATCAAAGATTGCCTTCCTCAGCGTCATTTTCCTGGGATATGAATTGTCGAGTGAGGGCAAGAGCTTAGCACCACATTTTTTAGAGAAATGTGCTCAGTTGCAGCCTCCTAATATGGTTCGGAAGCTCCAGTCATTGCTGGGGTTTCTGAATTTTGGCAGAACTTACATTACTGATTATGCTACGCGTATAAAACCCTTATACGGGTTGATTCGCCCAAATTTTTCGAGTAGATTTTGGACGATTGAGCATACACATATACTACGAGATTTGCAAACTGATCTCTTAGCAGTTCAACATTTACACACACGGGACAATAAAACGCATTTAGTCATCAGGGTGATACCTGGGGCTGTTGGGTTTACATATGTCACCTTTAATGAGGGTGAGACAGTCCCGATTGCATACAAGTCCCACTTGTATTCTGCTGCAGAACAACGATTTGCACAAACTGAGAAAATACTCACTGAAGTACAGATGGCTGTGATTAAAGAAAGACCGCTTGCCCAGGGAGAACGCATCATTGTCGTTTCCCCGATTCCAGCCTTAGAGGCTGTTACAAAAGCGAGTGTTCCTAATTCGAAAGCCTTACACCTGCGATGGATACAATGGGCTACGTCTTTAACAGCCACTGATGTAGAGTACATATTTGACCCTAAACTGCAGACTCAAGAATTTCTTCAATATGAAATGGAATACCCAGTTCCTGCTGGCACATTGCCTATTGACCAATATCAGGTGGTCATGTATACCGATGGCTCTGCGCAACCAGCGGTTGGGACTAAACAACAATATTCTGCTGCATGTGCGGTGGTGAGCGGCACTATGGAGGGGGAAGTGTTCTGCCCCCGACATACTTATACTCAAACTTTGGGAGATTGTACAGCACAGCTGGCTGAGCTCAAAGCTCTATTGTTAGCATTGGAGCACGCGGATCCGGCGACTTTAACCTTTCTGGTCTGTGACTCCTACTACTGTGTTCAGTTTTTTAATGAATATTTGCACTATTGGAAGTTGAATGGGTTCAGAGATTCTAAAGGCAACACCATTAAACACAAATTGTTGTGGGGTAAGGTTACAGATCTGAAAGAAACGCTTCCTAAGGTCCATGTGGTACATACACTTGGACACCAGCGCGTTGGAATACACGTTGCTGAGAATACTTTGGCTGATGAAGCCGCGAAGTCGGCAGTGGCTGTCGCCACTGTGGCCGCAGTGACTCGTTCGAGTTCCAAACCAGACACAGAGATTTCAGCTGCGATAAGGGCTACGGCTGATGGCACGCCCTTTCCTAAAGGATTTCCTTCTAAATATAGTTACTGCTTGAGTAGTGCGCTAAATGCTGTTGTTAACATTCCAGGCATTGGTGTACGTGAAATGCCCAATAGAATTGAGAGACCTCGATTAATTTCTGCAGCACATGAGGGGGCGGCATCTGCACATGCTGGTGTGGCTGCCACAATTTCACTTTTACAGGCTTGTTACTGGTGGCCTGGTCTCTATAAAGAGACAAAGCAGTATGTCCTTTGTTGTGACTTTTGTCAACAAATTAAAGCTTCGGCGGCTAGACGCCCGCAGCAGACGCCCCTTCTGATTTCAAATAAACCTTTACAGTGTGTGCTTGGATCATTGTGGTCCACTGACACCAGATAGTGCATACAAATATATTTTGGTTGCTGTAGATTCGTGCTCCAGATTTGTGTGGGTCTGGCCACAACGCTCGGCTGACGCTCAAACTGTTATTAAAGATTTGCGCATCTTTGTCGATACATTTGCAGTTGCGGCTTTTCATTTGGACCAGGGCCCTGCTTTTGCCTCCAAGGCATTCAGGGACACCATGGCTTCGCTGGGGGTCCAACTCCAATTCTCGTCTCCATTTCATCCCGAGGGAAATTCTGTCGTGGAGCGTTTAAATCGTGATTTAAAGCAGTCCTTAACGGCCAGAGTTATAGGTACGGGTCGTGGTTGGCTAGCCCACCTGTATGGAGTACAGAGAGCACTTAATAACTTGCCTAGGAGGTCACTGGGGGGTCGTACTTCATGAGTGCCTGTTCGGAACACGAATGTATGTTCCTGATCTAGATGGTCCTGGTGTGGAGGCGGCAGATACGCCTTTTGACATAAGTGATCGTGTCACTGTTTTGCAGGATTTACAACAATTCCGTGAAGATAACTCTTCTGCGAGTGCTGCCTCCTCAGGAATTAAGGATGAGCCAGTAACACCTACTGGTTGTATACCCAGGATTGGGGATCTAGTGCGTGAAAAGGTTGCAGTAAAGAAAGAATTTGGTCCTTCTTATTGAGCACCAGTCCCTGTATTAGGGGTTAGCGGCACGAGAACTGTAATTTTACCGCCGCTGCACGGGGCCAAAGGAGATCGCTTTGTTTCCATTGATAATGTCAAGTTACAACATGTGGCCGATTCTGTACAGCAGACCAAGAGGGAAACCCAGTAGTTCCGGAATCCCTCTCACTACTGGGGAAGAAGTCCTGCTGCAGGTGATTTGCACCGATGCTGTTTCCTCTCCGACCTTGGGGAGGGTGGAAGATGATCTTGCGATTGTTCCACAGACGACGATCAATTTGGAATCTTTTGATCAAGTTGCTGTACGTTCTACTGATGTTTCTGAACATGTGGTTTACAGTGTGCTAAGGCGGGAGCCTCCATCTGCTTCTTTGTTCACAGTTGCACCTTTTGCAAGAACTGCCTCTGGCTGCTTCAACGACACTGATGATGCCGTCTCAGGATCCTCGTCCTCACTATCTTCAATCCGAGGTCCACGTAAGCTGCTGTGTTGGCTTAAACGCACATACTTTGTTTTTCCTTGGAACTATTTGTGGCTTTTTATGGCTGTAATGACTTTTTTTTTGTGGTTGGGATTTGTGGTTACTTTTTTTCTAGTGATACATGGTCATTTTCTTCTTGATCGATCTGATATTGAGCACGTGGAAACTGTGTTAAAACCACATTTTTCGTCTCATATGGTTCGAAGAGACTTGTCCAATGTAAACATTTCTGCGATACCGATTCCGGATGGGATTGTGTGGGATAAGGTGATGTTTGATATATATGGTCCTACTGAATTGATTCAAATACCGTATGTTCTCAAGTTATCAATGAATGATGTTGTTATACCAGGCATTGTTTCTGATGATTGGGATATGAAGACAGTAGATTCTATGCTGACAGAATTGCAATATTATACTGTCTATGACGATGAAGATGCTTACCTATTTAGAGATAATCATGATGACATGTTTTGCTACAACTATCACGGACACCACTTTATTCATAAAGCAAGTAGCCCTAAGTCCATATTTGATTATGTGCAATGGGAACATTGCCCGACTCCTCCACAGGGGAGTTCAAAAACATATTATGATAAATTTGCATATTTTTCTGGGCATAATCAACGAAATGCTAGGTCTTACTTTTTTAAAGTTACTCCGTATGCTAATAAGCAAATGTTGTTAACCGATACTAAATTGTTGTATTTGAATTTATTTGTGTCTAGACTTTTGGTTGAGGGGTATGAATATTGGTATAAGACTGTTGACTTAAAAAGTGTCTGGGGTACGAAAAATTGGCAGATGCCAGGCAAGGACACGTTATTTAGAGCGTGTATTATCCCTGTGCAGATGATTTTCCTCAATGACACAGTACAACAGGCTAGCTGTCTGGGCTTGGCGACGATTAGAGAGTTAAATTTGCCTAGTATACCTGTCCCTTCCAAATTGAACAATTGGCAGCGGTATGTTAATGCCACATTTAATGAGTTTACACACTGGGTCCAGAATGGTACGCTTAACACTTCATTGATACATCCGGGCGGGTGGTTATTATGGCCTGTAGACACTAATAAGTGTCATCAACGTTTTGTCACCTCTTCAGGGGGGTTCATGACTAGTAGGGCAGACCCTCGCTACATTTCACCAGAACATGCTGATATCATAACTACATACAGCGTGGGAAAGCTTTGTCAGCAATGGTTGAAATCATCCACGCTGGATGCAGTTAAATCACATCTCACGTTACTGTCTAATGATACTGACTTACAAGATTTTTTGTCAGGACCTAAGGTACCTCAGAAGAAACGATTTTTATACGAAGTATATAATGAGATTTGGAAGCTTTCACAACAGGAGGCAGCGGCCCGGCTGAGGCAAATTGATCAGAAAAACCTGATACAGGCTTTATCTGTTGTGGATAATGGCATGCATACCCTTTCTGACCATGTTTACACTATTGACAGCATAATTTCCTCTGCTATCGACATTATTAAATCAGATATGTCTTCTTTATATCATGGGCAGAGTCAGACGCGGTCCATCATGCAGCTGGGTTGGACTCTTCAGACCTTGAAGGCAGGTCGCGTTCAGTGGCAGCACATTCGTGCAGGAGAGATCTTTGTCTCCTTTAATTTAACTCGTCAACAACAGCTGATGGCAAAAAAGGAAGCGACGTATGTCATGTTGAATATTGAAAAATTGGAGAAACTGCCTTTCACAGTTGCTGAGATTCCGTCAGCTGAGTGGTTGATTCATGGGGTAATTAATCTGCCTATCTCCACTCTGCAATTTACTTCTTGTTTGAAGCATATTCCGGTGGGTAGATACAAATGGTTGGGAAACAGTTACATACACGAGGTGTGGGAGCTTCCCTTTCTATACAGATGTATTAATGGTTTGAGGGAGGTTTTTCTTAGCGGTAGTGAATGCGAAACTTCTGTCAGCCATTCCATGGTTTGTAAACAGCTGTCCTTGCACGGGGCGTGTAACGCTTCGATTGCTAACTTAGCTTGTTATCTGAAGGGAGTTCCAGTCCCGGTTATTAAAAACACTTTCCAGGTGCTTTCTAATGGCAGTTACATTGTTCTTAACAGCGAACGCTGCTGTGGCATGCGTGCCGGAATAGTTTACGTTGTCGTTGTCACCAAGGCCGTTACGTGCTGCGGGAATGTGTTGTTTCCCCCCACTCAAATTAGGGAGGTAGCGGACATCTGGCCTCATATTGCTACTTCCAAGGTTAATTTCGACAAGTTGAGTCGACTGAAGGCTTTATTGTTTCAAAAGCATGTGGCCCTTACATCTGCTAGTGAGACCTACGCACTTCAAGTGGCAAGGTCATCGGCGGAAATACAGTCCCTTTTGAATACTAACTTTCCGAGTCACTTTGGTGAACTTGTGGGACGTATATTTAATGCGTCCAGCACTGCTGGTATTGCAAATTTTTTCAAAGCTGTTGGTGTTGGTTTTGCTCACACCTTCTCTTACATATTCAGTTTAATACCTTCGGCTATACACTCTATTTTCGGAAGCATTTTGGGGGGTTTCCCGATTACTTTGGCTTTATTGGCTGGAGTCTTGTTATTGCTGCTGTTCTTCCGCAATGGCTGTCCTGCCACAACGAGATCCTATATTGATGCTCCCGTCGGCGCAGCTGTGTCGTGAACGCATGATGCAGCATTTTGGAGCAACACTCCTGGGACATTTGGAGTGTGACTGGTCTCTGTCATTCCGACCAGTTTTGGATTGTGTGCAACCCGTGTTTCGGTGCCTTCGGTGCTCGTTTGAACATGCACTGGCTCTCTGTCTCTCACTGCAGCGCCCTCCGATGGTCGATACTGATCTGTTGATGTACCCGATTAGGGCTCATTCCCAGGCTTGTGTACTACGGTTGCGTTTGCTTCGTGAGGCAGTTTATGAGATTCCCTTCCTGGAGGAAGATGGTATTGTCTCATTTATAGGCCCGGCACGGGGCGCCGCCCTGAATGGTTTTGGGGCTTTGGAACACACCTGCTCCATGGTACTTTTTGGCGTGGATCTTCCGATATTGACATATATCGAAGTGGAGGAGCTCCTGCTTGCTATTGCTTCTGTCTGACGATTGGATATATATTTTTTTTTTCTCGAAAATTGACATTCTTTTTGAATTTGGCTTTCTTGTCACATGCTTCCCAAATTTATGACTTTGTTGTCCTCTGACCTTGTCGAAATATCATACTTTTATGTTATTGGAACCACTTGCTACCGGCAAGGGGAGGGTGTAGTGTGGTTAGTTTTACGTATCCTTTGCGCATTAGCTTTCAGGCTTTAGGCCTTTGTGCACTTTGGCCTGGATATATTTTATTCATTTGCTTGCAGCTTAGAGCCTCTGTGCACTTTGCTCTAAATACTTTTTATTAGGCTTTGTACTGTTATTTTTCAAATAGCCAGTTTTACGGTCTTGTTTTATATTCATATCACACTGTTTAGCCTACTTCAGCACTGGTGTTCTCCATAACACATTCCTGTTCACTCTGCGCTTCAGTCAAGGATACAGTCCGGTACATTGCCGATAGACGTGGTAGGAGTTTTGTCTTTGGCATTTCTGCGTAGGGACATTTTGTGATCACGCTGACATGTTAGTTATAAAAACACTTCCTTGTCCCAATACACGCAAGAGGGAGATTGCGACCAGGGAACCACAACTAGACGCTGACTGCCTCGTTGCAGATGCTGAACCAAGATCACAGGCCTTTGCTCAGGTATGAGGGCTGATGTCTCCCTAGTGATTCAGAAAGGCAAGTTAGAAGCTTAACATGCTGTGCTCGAAATAGAACAAGCAGAGGGAGAGTAGAAACTATTAGACACGATGATAGCTTTGTTCTTATGTTTTACTCTCCTGGTGACTATTTCAATCCTACTGTGTTGTATGGTTCTGGTTATTGCGGCTCACGCCTTATTATCTAAAATGCAGTTGTTTTATTAAAACATTGTATACAACTTATACTGCCTTTGTCATTTGTATATGAGATCATACTGTAAATGAGAGAGTTGGTTTGGATCTGAGTGACCACGACTTCCCTGAGAAGTTCCAAAGATGTCATGCGCTCGGCTGCCCAATCATCTCTTCCCCGTGGGAGAAATGAGGCACTGCTAGTTAGCCGGAGCAAAAACCGGATTTAGGGTGACAGAGTTCCTTACACGTGGGTCAGACTCAGTCCCCCACACAGTTATCGATCCTGCTGCCTAGAAATCCAGTAGTCTCATGTAGGATAATGAGAGCCCACGCGACAGGTGATCACCATCTTCAAAAACAGCAGACAACTGGCTCCATTTCAGGCAGTACCTGAGCCAGGCTGTAGACTCAGCACCGAGGATCGAAGTGGGAGACAAAGCACAAAGGAGACAGCAGGTGATACAAGGACGGGGGGGAAGAGCTGGGCCAGATGTGCAAGCAGAGAACCTGGGGAAGAGAAGACGGGGGCTGACAACTGAGGCATGCAGGCAAAACCAGTGAGATCAGAAACGTCATGAACACTGGAGGCGGGAGGGCAATATAATTACCAGGAGATAACAGGCCAAAACAAGAGTGGTGAAAGGTGCTGCCTTCTGGAGGAAGATTGAGGAGGCAAGGAAATGTTAATTATTGAAGGGGGGCAGGCAAAGAAGTGAGGAGAGAGCAATGTAGGCCAGTCAAGGAGAAAGATAGAGTAAGGAAGTGAGGAGCGAGTAGACAAAGAAGGGTAGAGGTGGAGAAGAACATTTCTCACGAAGAAATGTCATTTTAAAAAGTCCTGTTTCCCGACCTCCCTGGAGGGTTCTGGCCCTTTACAACCACAGACTACATAAGGTGTGCCCTGCTCAGTGAATTAAGAAAATATTTTCAACCATTTCTAGAATGCTGGGGCCATTCTCTGATACACGTCCCCACCACAAGTGCCCGTGCTTGCCTGCCCCACCCAAGCCTCCATCGTAAGGTCAGGCATGTTTAATGTGACGCGTTCCCTGCGTGGGCTTTAAATGCACACAAGTATAAGATGGAGACTGTCATGCTGTGCCGGGGGAGGGAGAGAAGAGTTGACCAAAGGGGACCGGGTAGGATGAGGGAGGGAAGAGGAGAGAAGGAGGGAATATGCCATCAATTTCAGTCGGTATTTCCTAAAGGCTGCATGCCATTGCTGTTTTCAGCAGTGCCCACAGGCTTTGGTAATTGGTATGTAGATTGAAGCAATACTTTGCGTCTGTTAGACTTGGCATCCTTGGTGTGGTCTCCCCTAACTTTTACTTCTGCTTCCCAGGTTGTTGATGTGTGCTGGACTCTATTTTTGCTGTTTTTGATACTCTGGGCTCTTTACCAGTGTTAACCAGTACTAGAGTGCAGGTGCTCCTGTATAGAATATATGTGTAATTGGCTATCCATGATTGGCATATTTGATTTACTAGTAAGCCCCTAGTAGAGTGCAATAGAGGTGCCCAGGGCCTGTAAATCAAATACTACTAGTAGGCCTGCAGCACTGGTTGTGCCACCCACGTTAGTAGTCCTGTAAACATGGCTCAGACCTGCCACTGAAGTGCCTATAGGTGCAGTTTTAAACTGCCAATTCGGCTTGGCAAGTGTACCCACTTGCCAGGACTAAACCTTCCCTTTTTATACATGTAAGGCACCCTTAAGGTAGGCCCCAGATAGCCCCATGGGCAGAGTGAAGTGCATGTTGAAGGTAGGACATGTACTTGTGTGGTCTTACATGTCTTAACATTGAAATACTGCTAAATTCAGTTTTCACTGTCATAGGTTAACATGGGGGCTGCCTTTAAATATCTTTAAAGTGCAAATTCCATTTGAGAGCAGATAGAAATATGGAGTTTGGGGTCTCTTAACTCACAATTTAAAAATACCACTCTTAGTGAAGTTGGTTTTTAGAGTTAGTTTGAAAATGCCACTTTTAGAAATTAGGCATTTTCTTGCGTTAACCATTCTGTGACTGCCTTTTTGTGAATTCCCTGTCTGGGTCAGCCTGACAGTTGGGCTGTTTGGTGAATTCCCTCTAGACAGTGACACAAAGGGACCTGGGTGTAGCCTGCATATCCTGATGAGCCATCTGAGCGAGAGTGGAAGGAGGAATGGTCATTTACACCTGAATGGGCTGTGCCTGCCCTCTCACTGCAGTCTCCAACCCCCTGGTATGTATCTGGGGCTAGTCCTGGACAAGGCAGGATCTTGTGAAAAACAGAGACTTTCCTTTGAGGTTTACCTACTTCAAAGGCAGAAAAGGGTATAAGTATTGGACCCAAAACCCCAGACTTTTAGATCACTTCTGGGTTCAAGAGGAACCTCTGCCAAGGAGAAGAGCTGAGGAGAAGTGCTGCCCCTGCCTGTGACTGTGCTTTGTTGGGCTATCCTGCAGTTGCTGCTTCTGCCTGTGAAAGGGGACACAGACTGGACTTTGTTGTGCATTCCTGCTTGAGAAGACTCTCCAAGGGCTTGAACTGAGCTTGCCTCCTGTTTTGAAGTCTCAGGACCATCATAGACTACCTCTGCCAGCACCTGGACTCTCTGCTGAGACTGCTACCTAGCCAAGTGGTGCCCTATCCAGTCCCTGGGCCCTTGAAAGGTGAAGTTGGCACAACAAGAGCTGAAAATCCACACACAAAACGCTGTGCGGGTAATTTTTCAACGCACCATCTGCAAAATGGCTCACAAACGACGTGCCGTCGGGTTTGCGGCTGAAATCGAAACTCCACCTGCATCGCAGCTGGGAGATCGACGCATTGTGGCTGGAGAAACAACGTGCAACACCTGCTTGCAGCTGATGATAACGATGCGAACCCCACACAGCACACAGCGCGGTTTTCTAACACTGAGCAACCAGATTTTCCACGCATCATCCCTGGGCATCAAGGTCATCTCGACTCTGCGCAGATTCGAGGTGCCCTGTCCGGAAATCGACGCATTGTTCTCTTGTGAGGGAGAAAAGGACGTATCGCAGAACAAAGGATGCACAGCCTCTCTTGCGAGGAAGGAATTGACGCATCGCTGACTTTTCCGATGCACGCTCGCCTGTGTGGCTTTATTTTTGATGCAAACCAGGTGCTTTGTGCGAAATCATGGTTTCCATTGTTTTCTAAGGAGTAAGACTCTTAGGGGGTGATTCTAACTTTGGCGGGCGGCGGAGGCCGCCCGCCAAAGTTCCCCCAACAGAATACCGCTACGCAGTCAGAAGACCGCCGCAGTTATTCTGTGTTTCCCGCTGGGCTGGCGGGCGACCGCCAGAAGGCCGCCCGCCAGCCCAGCGGGAAACCCCTTCCCACGAGGAAGCCGGCTCCGAATGGAGCCGGCGGAGTGGGAAGTGTGCGACGGGTGCAGTAGCACCAGTCGCGATTTTCAGTGTCTGCATGGCAGACACTGAAAATCTTTTAAGGGCCCTCTTACGGGGGCCCCTGCAGTGCCCATGCCATTGGCATGGGCACTGCAGGGGCCCCCAGGGGCCCCACGACACCCCTCACCGCCATCCTGATCCTGGCGGTCAAAACCACCAGGAACAGGATGGCGGTGAGGGGGTCGGAATCCCCATGGCGGCGCAGCAAGCTGCGCCACCATGGAGGATTCCTCAGGGCAGCGGAAAACCGGCGGGAGACCGCCGGTTTTCCGTTTCTGACCGCGGCCATACCGCCGCGGTCAGAATGCCCTTGGGAGCGCCGCCAGCCTGTTGGCGGTGCTCCCGCGGTCGTTGACCCTGGCGGTCAATGACCGCCAGGGTCAGAATGACAACCTTATTCTTTTGAAAATTCATATTTGGACTTGTGTATGTTGGATATTTGTCGTTTTGGTCTTGATTTAGATAAATATCACCTATTTTTCTAAACTGGTGTGGTGTCCATTTTATAGTGTTTTCATTTTATTACTGTGTGTGTTAGTACAAATACTTTACACATTGCTTCAGAGTTAAGCCTGCCTGCTCGTGCCAAGCTGCCACGGGGCGAGTGGGGGTCAACCAAGTGTGTTTCTCCTTTGCCCTGACTAGAGTGAAGGTCCTTGCTTGGACAGGGGGTAACCTGACTGCCAACCAAAGATCCCATTTCTAACAGTGTAGTTTTGCCCCACATGCAAAACCTTAGTAAATAGTCCCCACAATTTGCCAGAGAGGGAGGAAATTAACCCATTACTGGCAAAACCACATCTATGAGGTATAGTAAAGAAAAAATGGAAGTGCTACAACTCAGGTGTCATCAGAGAGAGGGAAAGTACAACATAAAGGGAGAGTCTGTGGGAGAAATAAAAAGGGAAAGACAGTATTACAGCTACAACTCCCAGGTACTGTAGAGAAAGAGAATATTCATGCCTCCCAAATGTGATTAGAGAGACAAAGACAGGGCTCAAGTACATTACAAAAAAGTATGGGAACTGTGATGCAGGGTGAGTGAGCGTGTGGGCGAGGCCAAAGGTGTGGCTAAAAAAACGAAATATTCTGTAACATTTTCGTTTTCTCACGTTTAAGAAACTACATATAAAATAAGGCACAGCTTAAATGAAAAGTAAATGCAAGGTAGGTTAAGCAGTTGGAAATTAACCATTGCACATTATGAAACTTCTGTTAGTTAAAGCACTACAGAGGTCTGTATCCAGAGAGCCACAGAAATGAATCTTGGTTGATTAGGTGGAGAACACTGATTTGTGCTTCCAAAATACAGATTTTAGTAATACCCAGACTGTACATAGTGCATTTTTAAAGCTGTCTATAAAGCACACCTTTCGCTGCTCAGTTGGTAACTCTCTTGCAATACCACTCAAAAAGAATAAATATGTGTCATCAGGAAGCTTCAAGGGATTCCATCCATTAAAGCCAATACCGGCTTCCAAGCACCATTTACATTTACAGATTAAACAGCTGTGCACATTTACATTTCTTTCAGGTAAGCTGGCAGCCTAGCAAAAAGGCTTATTTAGTTGTCTGCCCCTCCCTTGGTTTTGCAACACAGAACACTCTCTCTGCCTTACATTTCAGCTGAATAATTTAAACTGTTGGTTGCCTTTTCAGAAAATGTAGGGTAACTGTTTTTCTTAAATTAGAAAAGTATGGGCAAGTTGTGCCCCTCAGATATGTCCACTGTGACCATTGAACAAATAGAGAAAAAATAGAGGATGTGCCTTCTAGGGGAATGAGTGCTAGGATGCTAACTGTCCATCAAACACTTGCACACTGCCCTGCTTAGGCAGTAGCCCCACCCTGCCCAATGGTTTTATTTCACTGCCTGGCACGTAAGTGCTTTGCCCCTGCATTAAGTGAAAATTTCTGAACATGAACTTACGATACATTCATGACACCCCACTCCACTCATGGCATGAAGATACCATGAGTAAACCAAGAGACTAATCAGTTGTCATGTGTCCCTTGTATGTAGTCAATAGTTATGAGAAAGGAGATAATATACTCTGTCAATCCATATAAAAGTGAGGTATTGTGCAGAGCACGTCTTGAACTGAATTACGTCACAGTGGGCTTAGGTGTGACAGCCAAGTGAAATGAGACCAAGTGAATAAATTGACAAAGTTGCCACAATTTGGTCAAGCAGAGAATCAGCATATTTGAACACAAATTTCTCAGTTAAACATTATGCAAGTTTTGTTTTGTTTTTCTTGTATTCTAGCAGTAGCTAAATTTCAGGACCTAAATTACACACTTTGTTAAATAAATTGATTACATATTAAATCAGTCTGATAGAAAACATCTGTAGCAAATGGGTTCCACCCCTTTGGTCCACCAGGACCTTCGCCATTGACTGTTTTTGTGAACAAGCCTCACTACCTGAGTGTCACTCATGGTAAATTCACAGTGATTGGACTGAGCATGCTAATCACCAGTGTCCGCTTTCTAATGTAAGGCTGCTGCTGCACATCTAGGATAAGAGGAACTGGGCTGGTTACACATGAGCACACATGTGCATACATGTGTAGGTTGTGCGTGAGACTACTGTCATGCCCAGCCCAGTGTCTGTGCTCAGATAGCCTGCTGCAGAAGGCACTCTTCCAGGACTGATACCGACCTGGGGTAGGCCTTATAATGTGAGTGGGCATTCATAGTGTAGGTCTGTAATGCTTACACTGTGTACACATCACAGGGGAAATCTTCACTAAATTCAGTTTTGGTCCACTTAGGTCTGCAAGGTCCAGCAAGGTATCAAAGGCATCCTCACACAATAGGGCAACTAACAGCGCTTGACCCAGTTCCAGGGAAAGGAAGGGTTGTGAAGAACATAAGTCTGCATCGGTTAATTAGCTTGTCACACTGCACCTGGACTGTGACAACCCAGATCCTCTGGTATGAGAGCCAAACCTCTGGAACATACACAGGAGGGGTTTGCCTTTGATGTTTTGGTGGGAAGGGAACAGGCAACTATGTCATCAATGAGCAAAACTGAAGCTCTCAGTGGAGCTCTTTCCACAGGCAACTTGAGGTTGTCATGTTGGTTTGTCCCAAAGTGCTATGTAGGAGGGCTAGAGGAATGGTGTGGCATCCTAGGATTGGTCATGGCTGCCTGCCTCCTAAAACTTTCCAGCCCTACTTAAAATCTCTTGCACAAGGGAGAGACAGTTGGGAAGATCTTGGACCTGGGGGCAACAAAGGAGAAACAATGCCCAGCTAGAAGGAGGAGCCATCTGATGCTCTGCAAGGATGGACTAAAAACTCTGATTCTACCTGGCTCCCAGCACTAGGAAGGGTCTCTCCTGGGCTAATAGTGCTGACCCCCTTATGCCCTCTGATTAAAGGTTGGGGAAATAGATTTGCTGGGGGACCCTGGATGAGTCTCCTAGGGCGTCCGTGGACTGGCCATGAACACCAGTGATACAATTGTGCCCTTCAAGGATCCAAGAGGCTCTGCGACTTGGGGAGTGCAGCATGGATGGTGCTTTACTGGCTGAATAAAGAGAGGCTGCACAAGATGCCTCCACCAGCAGGAACAGAACACCAGGAATTAGTCAGAGGACAGATCTGGTGCAAGGAGACAAAAATTCAGCTCCCCAGAAAAAAGCACACTGTGGAGGCCAGGAGGCCTGAAGAAAAGGCAATCTAGAAATGAGATACGCAGGTTTAGTTTTTGCCCCTTTTAAAAGGAAACAAGTGCACAGCGCTCTGCCCAAACTTGCAAGAATTCTTCTAGGGAGCGCCATGTTCCTGGGGGTCACCTCAAACCTGTTTACTTGTGTTAAATGGGGAGATGGCGTGCTTGGGACCCCCTCCCGAGAGGCTCTGTTGGCCATCTCCCAGGGCCTGAAGGAATTATCAGTGTTGAAGGGACCCCATCCCCAGGACAAAGAAGGGAAGCTCGCAGTGCACCATAGTGCTCTACTTTCTGCTCCTGGAGGAAGTCAGAGCCCTAGAAGCGATGTCTTGTGTTTTTTCTAACTCCCATGACAATGTTTGGGGGGTGGGCAGAGAGCCTCAAGCAAGCAATGTCCCACCCACAGTCCAAGCCCACGGTAGCAGAAGCACCAGCAGGAGTGGGTCAGAGGAGCCAGCCAGGTAGTGTGGAAGTGGGCTCCTCATGCTGCCCTAGAAAACTAAAAAGGGGAAAAAAGCTTGTGGATGCCACAGGTGATACCAGGGCACCCAATAAAAGAAGAGAAAACAAAAAGAAAACGACGTGTGGAGGGCCATTTGCAGATCACAGACTAATTTATCAGTAATTCATTAAACAGGTCTTCGAAGAGGCAAATTTGCATATATTTTATCTTCTGTGTTGCCCTGAACTGGGCAGTGGCACCAACAACATTTATCAGAGACTGTTTGGGAGGCTGCAGAAAGGCAGAAGCACCTCTCAACTATATTTTTTAAAAGTAACTACGGGCTACATGTACGTACGTTTTGCAACTCGCAAATTGGTCGCAGCGCTATTTGCGACCGTGCAAAAAGCTAAATGGTATGTACCAATGCCATTTTGGAGTCCCAAATAGCGATGCGACCAATTACCGAATCTCAAAAATTTGCGGCTTGTGATTGCGACTCGCAATTAAGAAATTGCAATTTGTGAGTCACAAACCGCATTGTACAAGGCAGTCGCAAATTGCGAATAGTCACAAAAAGCCAGTTTTGCACACCCAGATTAGCACGGATTCCAAGCAGGTGGTAACCAGAACCAAAGTATAAAGGCAGATCCAGAAGGCATCTGGGTTACTCAAAATGGCTGCACTCTACATGATTGCATGGAGGAGGCGAGTCCAGGCTGCCTAGCAGAGGAGGAGGAGGCGGAGACAGGAGAGGATCTACAGTACCAGTTAGACCATATTTCAACAAACTGAGGAGGAAATATATGACAAATACAGACTGAGCAGCGCAGTTATCTTAGAGATTATTGAACTGCTGAAACCTAAGCTAGAACGCTAGACCTTGCCCAGCTGCTCCATCCCCACACATGAGCATGTGCTCTGCTCACTGCACCTCGTGGCCTCAGGTAGCTACCCGGGGGTGATTGCAGTTGCTGGTGGGCTGTCCCAAAGTGCACTGTCATGATTTCTTTAGACGGTTCTTAGATGCCATACTCACACACATGTCCAGATACATATACCTACCCAGGAATGAGGGGGAAATACACAACACCAAATTGGGCTACTACAGAATTGCCAACTTTCCCCATGTAATAGGGTGTGTGGACGGGACACATATACCCATTTGCACACCTGCAAATCTGGAATATGTGTTCCACGATAGGAAATGCACTCACTCACTCAACATCCAGGTGGTATGTGATGCCCATAATGTCATAACTGATATAGTGGCAAAACTTCCAGGGAGCACACATGATGCATACATATTCAGGCACAGTGGGATACATCAACGCCTAGAACGTGGGGAGTTTGGTGAAGGATATTTATTAGGTACAGTGTAGTACACACCAATGTCATAGATACTTGTCACTGCATAACCATGTGAAGCCATGCTCATAGCTGCTGTTTTGTTCCACAGGTGACAGTGCATATGCTCTGAGGTCATGGATACGCACCCCATATCTAACACCTGCCAATCGGAATGAGAGGCGCTACAACACTGGACATCGGTGAATCAGAACCGTCATTGAGAGGACCTTTGGCATGTTAAAGTCACGTTTTCGATTCCTGCACAAAAGTGGAGGTGCACTCCAGTATGCCCCAGAGATTGCATATAAAATTGTGGCAACATGTGCCATCCTACACAACATAGCAACCAGACGTGGGCTACATCTCACCCTAGATGACACAGATTCGAAGGATGAGGTGCAAGAGCCACCACAACGACAGCCTGGGGATGGTAGCAGACGGAGACTGGACCACATTGAAACTCACCACTTTGGCAAGTACGTGACAACCGTTACAGCACTCACAAATGTAAGACACACATAGCCAGGTTGTGCAAAACAAAATTTCCTTTAATGTCAGGAGTATATTGAAATGTTGGTGTTTAGCTAGCAGTAAAGAATGAAATGTAACAAAGTCTGACACATTAATATCATGTGCCTCAGGCTAAACCCAGGTAGACAACATCACAACCTCCTATGGCTACGTCCACCATGGCCCGTGCCTGATTGGTCCCCTGATGTCTGGCAGGCACTGCTACTACGCAGGATGCGGGCATCTGAGGCAGGACCGCTGCTTACACTCGAGATGTACTCCCTGTCCTGAGGGGTGTCACCAATACCTCTTGCTGCCTGAGAGGTATGAATGAGGTCAACTGCAGCACTGATGCGCCCTAGTCCCATTGCCACATCTCTGGCAAAATGGCCTAGTTCCACCTGTAGCGTGACAGTGCGCCTTGACAGGCAGGTAGTTCTGGTCGCTAGGCGGCCAATGGACTGACTGAGCCGGTCCAAACATGCAGCAGTGTTGAGCTCTCTGCGCCTTGCATGGGCCTGGTCCGCAACCATTTCCCTACACAGGTCATTGATGGCGGTGGTGAGGTTTACCATGTTGGTGCTCATATTGGAAAATTGTGATTCAACATTGGCAAATCCCTGTGTGAGGGTCTGTTGCAGTCTGTGCAGTTTCCGGTTCATTATCCGCATTTTTTAATGTTGCAGGCTGTGACTACTCAGTAGGGATGCCTCTTGTCCAAGGAATTGTTCAGTTGTGACATTCTCCTCACCTGCATCCTTTGTTCGACTACGCCGTCTACACCCAGACCCAGCAGTTCACAGTGGCGACTCACACCCATCTGTGGCCCTGGTGTCAGGTTTCCTGCCTCAGTGTCCACATCTGTCTCTTCGGTGGTCTCATGTGCATGGTGGACAATCGGTGTGGTACTGCACTCCCCTACAGATATGCTGACTGCCTCCTCTGCTGTCATGGTGACATCTTCATTTCCCTCCACACTAGGGTCATCGGTGGATACTTGAGGTAGACCTGTGGGACACAGGGGATACACTGTCAGTGCCTCTCTGATGTGTGGCGTAGCTAAATAAATTTTCCTAAACAGTTGGACTACTGTACTACATTGCCCATAACGCACTGTCCCTGAGGTTGCAATATAGGCAGGGAACAAATTTGGATGATGCATGCTTTTGTGGACTGTGGTTGTGTGCATGGTGCCTTGAATGGTGTAAATAAGAGAGATTTGCTACTTACTTTTGAAGGTTCCAGGTGCTGAACTGTCCATGTCCCCAATTCCTACGACAGCCTCTGGCTCCACAGTGGTCCCCACCATGCTCTCTATAGCTGTAGGAGGTGGTACTGTGGATGGTCCTCCATCTGTTCCGGGCGCCTCTCTCATCCGCTCTGCCACCCTTTCATTGGTTCTCGACCTGAGGTCGTACCACCTTTTGCGAACCTCCTCGATGGTGCGATGGCTGACTCCTATCGCATTGATCTTTCTCTGTAAGTCCAGCCAAATCCTCTTTTTTTGTGTGTCAGTGACACTCATTGCTGCCTTGCCAAACAGGACCTCATGGTGTAGGCAGCACTCCTCAGTCAGGACCTCCAACTACTTATCAGAGTTTGAGCTTTCTCTTCCTCCCTGCAGTGGTTGCCTCCTTAGTTTTAGTTGCCATGGCTGCATTTGCTCCTCTCAGCTGGGTGTGCCTCTGCTGTCTGTGCTGGCTAGACTCCTCCCAGTTCCATGGGCGGTACTTCCTGGTTCTGATGTCATCAATCAGCACCAGGAAGTGTGTTTTCTCTTTTCTTTTGCACCCGTTTGCTAATTGCGACACAGTCGCAATTTGCTACTCTGTGACACACCCATGTGCAATTTGCGATGCGACATGGCACTGAATCGCAAAATGGAATTGCGATTTTTTCTTATATCCCGTTTTGCGAGTCAGAAATAGCGATTCGCATTGAGTCGCTATTTCCGACTCGCAATTTTTAAGCTTCGTACATGTAGCCCAATATCTCTGCCCAGGGGACTAAATCCCTGACCCTAGGAGAGGTTTGCCATTGTTTCAAATACTTCCAGAACTGGACCTTCTGTTCTTGGGATCTAGAATGTAGCAACCCCCTGTAGTTGGTCCTATGGTGCACTGTGCAGCCCGAGATTGAAAAGAAAGATGCTAAAACATGTTTAAAAATACTTTATTGGCAATACCGTTGATGAACAGTGCAGTGTTTACACTTTTGATAATTGCTTTTAAGTAATGCCATTATTTCAATTCATTGAAATGGTGTTACACTGACAAAGCATAACATGTGGTTATTGTTATTAATTTGGTATTACCCTGACAAATACACTTGGTCTGCTTTATATATACTGACACCCCCTCCTTATATTGTGCTGTTTCTTCTAGAATAGATTGAGGTATTGTGAAAGTAGGGTTCTGGTCCCACTAGAGGTGTAATGTGATAAGAGGGTGTCATCAAAGGTACTTCCACCTACCTGAGTGAATATATTTGTAATCTAATGTATAGTATTTAGCTGTGTGTGTATTCAAAGTGTTTTCTTTTCCAAAATGAAAAAGCACTGACTGGACAACAATTTATAAAATGTTGTTGCATGCCTGCAAATTGGGATTACTGGCCAAATCCGCCTCTCATGAATGGGCCTTGAACTGCTCTGCTTCAGTACCATGAGGGAGTCAGGTGCTACACTGAGAAACTTGATTCCCAGTAAAAAGGCAATTACAGATTTACTACTGATGCATGTTTTGAATTTTTTTAAAAACTGCATTAGGGAGGAAAGAGGTGATGTCTAGGATGCCAGCCTTGCTCTTGTTGGATGTGCCATTCCCTTTGTTAAATGCTAAGCTGGAGCCAGACATTCAGCTTGAGACTTGCTACAGTGGACCACCTATAATCTTGGGTAATACTTCTCATGTTACCTCTGTCTATCTCACACTTCCCCTGAGTTTCTACCTAAAGCCGACCAATGTCACCACTAAATCCCTTCCCATATCACAGTCCTAGTTGTAGCTCCTGCTTCTCTCACAGCTTCTTCCTTTCCAGGGATGCTGTGTCCTACACTGCACTGAGGCTCTGTTTTCCTTGATTCCTTTCTCCTGGCTCTCAACCAAAACATATAGAGTCTGATTTAGAGTTTGTCAGAGGGGTTATTCCAAATGCGACGGATATCCTGTTCGCCGTATTACAAGTTCCATAGGCAATCATTGACACCAACTCCAATGCTGACTAGGTAGTCCATTGGTATCATGAAAATATGGGGTACTGCTCTATTTTCTAAGCTAACACTGGGGATAACTGTGATGCAGGTCATTACAATGTTGCAATGGCAAATTTAGTCCAGATTTAACAAATATTGGCTCATATTCAAAAGAAATTCTTACTTGAAGTTGGTGTCAGCAAAGAACCAGGGGTGCAGTGACAGCTTAATCATCTATTTGGTACCCCTCTACAATCATAACACGTCCTTATCATTCCCCCGAAACAGAAGGGGTCTTTCAGAGGTAAATGCAGTGTAGCAGGAAAGTGAATGTGTGAGTGCAGCAGTGAGCAGTAGGTACAAAGTTCAACTATAACTTTGCCACCGTTTGACGAATCTTCACAAAATTTGCAAAGTAGTTTGCCACTCAGTTCAGCTGCTGTCTTGGAAAGTTGGGGGGTGATTCATCAAGGTGGGGGGGCGAGAAAAAGTGGTGTCCCAAAACGTATTTTTCCCCATGCAATATCCCATACCGGTTTGGCAGAAAGCTAGGTCTTGGTACAAAAAGAGTGTTTTTTGCAATTTGGTGAAAATCTGTTCAGTAGTTTTAGCGTTATTAAAGAAAAGAGATTTATGTATATCTAGGGAGATGAGGAGAGTCCGCGGAGTCAACAGGTTTCAAAATTATATGCGATTGGCTGCCATCACTTCAACCAGGAGTGGTGGCAGCGATCTTGGGGCTCCGACTCAGCTGAGTATCAGGAAAAAAAAACAAATGGGGGCAGGGTAGGAATACCCTGACCCCGAGGCCTGCCAGGTGCTAAAAATGTTTTATTTTTATTTTACTGCAGATTTGAGGAGGATCTGCAGGCAAATGAAAAAAGGAAGTGCAGCTCCTCACAGTTGCTTTTGTGCCTCCCTAGGTCTCGGGGGTAATATGTGTTATACATTAGGGGAAGGGGTGCATGTGGCCCCCTTCCCAGGTCAATTACAGCCCTCGAGATCGCCACCCCCAAGTCCCAGCAGTGAATGATGAAGGGGAGGGGGGGCACACGGCCCACTCTTGGGCCAATTTCAGCCCTTAGGATTGCTATCTCTGGGGCCCAGTTATCAACGATGAAGGGGAGGGGGGCATGTGGCCCCCTCCTGGGCAGATTTCAGCCCTAGAAACCACCCCCCGGAGTCCGGTCATGAACGATGAATGGAGGGGCCTTGCGGTCACCCTCCCCAGCTGAGTTTGGCCCCAGGGGCCGCCACCTTCCGGGGCCTGGCTGTGAGCATAAAGGGGGGGTGCCGCGCGAACCCTCTTCCCTGGCCGTTTTCAGCCACATGGACCCTAACCCCCAGGGCCCAACAATGCACACAAAAGGGTAAAGCCCCCCCCCCCTCCCTCCGAAGCCATTAATAGCCCTGGGGACCTCATTCCCCTGGACCGGCTCCAGCTATGTACAGGATTGCGCACCCCGGAACATATCCCATTTCCTGCCCACACCAGTGCAGGCAGGATAACTTGTGTTTGCTCTCGCTTAGTGGGAGCATTTTTAAACCATCCACCAAGCAAGAGCAATCACTTAGGGCCTCATTTGGAGTTTGGAACACATGTTATTCCACCACAAGCTTGATCTCCATAGGCCTTAACTGGATCGTAATACAACGGACGGGATACCCGACACATTTGTGACAGAGTAACCCTCTCCGCCAAACTCTAAATTAGGCCTCAAGTCCGCTTCCAGTGGGCAGGAGCATGAAAAATGCTCCCACCCGCTGGGAGTGGACGTTTCATCTGTTTTCCTGTTAGCTATGAAGCAGGCACGGAACCAGATACAACAAATTGCTTCCCCCTGGAGGATGGGGTCCTCTGGGCCAAATATGGCCCAGGGAGGGGAGCCACATACCCCTATCTCCTACAAAAATGTGGCAGGCCCCAGGGGACGGGGTCCCCAGGGCTGAAATCGGCCTGGGGAGTGGGGCAGTCAGCCCCTGTGCTCTGGTTGGCTGCGTGCGGGGGCTGGTCACAGGGCCAGTCTCAGGCAGACAAACCCTCCCATCACCCCCATGTGCACAGCTGAACTGGTTGGCTTAACATAAGGTACTTCATTATTACTTTTTGCTAAACTAAATAAAAATTCAATAAAAAAAACAAAGATAACAGGGATAATATAGTTAGTAAATAGATTTTTAAAAACCCTTAGAAATTCACAAAAAAAACAATGGTTATAGGGACGTTATAGCTAGGTTTAGATTTTATACACAAAAAAACATAGAAATTCAGCAGTTATAGCTAAACTTATCTGAGGAGGCTATAACTCGTGCCTTAAAGTAACTTTAGGACATGAGTTATAGTTTCTTAACATAAGGTCCTTGTAACTTTTGACTATTTTGGTGAATTTTTAAGGTTTTTTTAATTATATTTCATATATATATATATATATATATATATGTATAATTATGATGTACAATATTGACGAAAGAATATGTTTAGTGGTACATTTCATAGCCAAGATGAGAAATGTTCTCAATAGATAAATCGCTGTTTCAAAAATAGTAAAACAGCCACGTTTTAAGATTCAATGGCAATTGAGTCGTGCATAGAAGCTGTTCACAGGAGCAAATTGCTGATTAATCAGGCAGATAGGATTGATCTTTGTGCCTCAACCCTTGCTCTCCTCCCAAACTGCACCATGAAATACACAGATTATTTCATGAGAGCCCTTTCAGAGTGTTATTTCAGCTCTGCGGCTTTTTTAACAAATGTAAGTGAATATTGAGATGTAAAATGCACTACTTGACCCCATTTTAAAAAACTTTTCTTGGAAGAGAAGCCCTTATGCTCCCTGCCTAAAAAACACTTGGAAAAGTGTGATACGCTGGCTTTGCTTGCTCACTGCAATGATATTTTGGGAACTGTCCATGTAAACACTGCACTGTGCTAGTAAAGTAAGGGGCAGATTTATGGTAAGTGGTGCTGCACCGAGTGCAGTGCCACTTTATCCTGCACCACTTATCACCCACTACCGCCACCATGTGTGCGCCGTATTTAAGATACAGTGCACCATGGCACAGGGTAGGGGGCAATAGCGTCATTTCTCATTACTCTATTGATGTACTCTGCAGGAATAGCGGCAAAATATTGTCCCTACTCCTGCAAAGTACATAGGGCCCCATTCTAAAGAATAGAAGCCCCCTTTTAAACGCCTGCTCATGAGAAGGCGTTAAAAGTGGCATAAAAAAAGACGCAAAGAAATCTCATAGATTTCCTTATGCCATTTTTCCGGCTCCCCTAACAGAGGAACGCCCCCTTTGCATACATATGCCATGGTGCAGGCATAATGTAGCGCAAAGGGTTACAGAGTGGCGCAATACATGCATTGCACCACTCTGTAAATACGGCGTGGGGATTTCGGCCTCGTTGGGCCACATTAACGTACAACATAATGACGTTAATGAGGCACAAGGTGGCGCTAGGGCATTATAAATATGCCCCTAAGTGTGCAGTGCCAATGGGGTAAGTAGGCAGTGGCCTCCGCAATAAGCATTTTGAGCACCTGTGCTTAAGTGTTTTGTTTATAAATTAAGCATTGGGTGTGATGCTGTCACCTCCGGAGTTGTGTAACTCTTGGAGTGATGGTCTTAGCATTTTAAGTAAGATACGTGGGAAATACCATATAATGCTGAAGACAGCTTTGTCTTGCAGTTTACTTATCTCTTCCACTTGCTGTACCCTGGAGGAAGAATATACTTTGAAGAGATTGGCGAGTGGTGGAGGTTTACTGGCTCATTTGTGTGGACTTTTTTGTAATTTGGTGCAAATCCATTCAGTAGTTTTTGAGATATTATTGTTACAAAATGTTGAGAGCCAGACTTTGAATGCTTAAAAATGTTTTGCGATATCTTGACCATTGCAAGGGTGACAGTATGTGGAAGTGTGGGTTCTAGTCTGGCAGGGGGGGGGCTTTATATGACACTAGTGCTGTAGGAGGGGGGCAGGCCATGGGGAGGAACAAGGATTTTCCAGATTGTAAAGTTTGGTCCAGGGAATTTCAGGTGTTGGAACACAGGATCATTTGTAATCAGGCAGAGGTGTATCCCAACCGGGGGTACTCCTCTGTCCAACACGTAGTCATAGCCTGGAAAGATATGTTGCAGTGTAAGTGGGTGATGCACAAAATGAGTGAGAGCTGGGTAAATGTGTGACTGTGAATGGGGATTCACTGGTGCACTGCGACGGAAACCATTTGACTTGAAGAAGAAAGAGGTAGCAAATGTGATGTGGAAGGTACTGAGACTTGGCTTTTAGAGATCTAGGTAAAGGGGTGTTATGTTCTGTTGTATAGAGGTATGGGAAAGATAGGTCATGGCAATTGAGGCAAAGGAAAAGGGTAGTTGGAGAATAGTGTATGTGTCTGAGATGTAGTTAAGTAATATAAGGCAGAGGGAGAAAAGAAACTGCATTTGAGGTTATGGTGTGGAAAGCAGTGTATGTGTTTTGAGAAGTAGTTAAGTGCAGAAGGAGAAAAGAAACTAATTTTAGACTATATAGCCTTACAGGCTCTGTTAGATCTAACAGGGAATGGGTTTGTGAAACTAAACTTTTAAAAGCATATAAAGCACTCCATGCAGTACCCTTTAATGGAAATACTACAGGAACGAACTGTTTGTCACAGTTGTTATAGAACTTACTCAAGGAAATAAGTTAAATTACCCTATGGTAACAACTGAACATTATTTTGCCATGGTTTGAACCATTATTTCTGTGTAAGTCATTACTGTGAACTTCTTGGGAACTTGTAAAACGTTGCTGTGTGTTAAGCCCATTAATCATAATTATTATGAGACTGTATGCTACGTTCATGACAGAAATAACAAATACACTCAGCATATAAATCTCAATACCAGGATATCTAAGTGTTTAACGAGCAGTTGTAGGATTTTTTAGATGTAATGCTGAGGATAATTCAACTTCCAGCACCATCAATTATTAGAATGGTTTAAAATTAGGGAATTATATATACCACTTCTCAAGTTTATGTCTCCCTTGACTTATTTTTCGTTTACTCTTAAAATGTGCATTTGCAAATTACTGTCACATCATAGATATTAAAATGAAACCCATGTTATGCATAACTCTAACCTGACTTTGAAGAACGGAATGTTGAGAGCTCTACTGAAGACAATGAAGTACCTCTGGGATTTTAATGGCTGATATAAACCTTCTTCTCCAACAGTCCAATGTTTGTCAGCTTCTCCCTTTTTAATTTTGAACTTTCTAACCTAAGTTGGTGGAATCTTCTAACGACCATATAGTCCTTCTGTTCAGCCTATACCAGTTGCTAAAGGCCCTCTCCTTAGTTAAATCCCTTGCCTGTTGCTTGCGCCTATAACTAGTCGTCAGGGCCTTTAACAACAGTTATTGCCCTCAACACATTTGTTAAAACTAAAATATAGTAATGAGGCTTATGATAACTGTACAAATGATTCAACATTTGTCTTTCATAAACGAGAAACTTGATAAAGTATTTCATGTGCTGTAACAGATACTGCAAACTTCCCTTGGAGTACTATAAACAATAGCATTAGACATACAGTACTTTAAAAAACTTGATTGGCCACATATCTGAAATGTGTAATATAATCTTAATTTTGGCTAACAGATGGTCGAACTGGAATTTCAGCAGCTTTCCTCTGTGGTTCTGTTCAACGCATTCCAGTATATCAGTAACTCACTAGGTCGGATGTGGTGACATGTTACAATTTTTCTAAATCTACAAATCGAGAATTCAATCTTATCAGGGAAAAATGTCTCTTCGCTGTAAAGAGGCTCAGGCATTATGTTGAGCTTTTGAAGGCACATCCCTACAAATACATCTTCCAGTTTAAAAAAAGGAACGCTTTTCGAAACAGTTAAGACATTGTGGGCAACATCAGTGGAAAGAATGTACCCTGTACCAGAGCAAAATGGTGGATAAAGTTGGGCAGGGTATTCCTCTTCACTGACATACCACTTGCTAAACCTACTCCGGATTGGAAATTCATTAAGTTTTTGGTAACCAGTGAAAAAATGAGTAGTTCTGTTCTTTTTCACCAGCAATTCAGTCAGGTAAAATACATTGACAAACATGTCTGTGTCAGTCTTCATCACAAACTTAGTTTGCGGGCAAAAGTGGTCGATCCACTCAAGTCCCATCACAGTCTTTAGCGTAAGATTGTAGTAGGTGTCAGTGAAATTCTTCTGGATGATATCTCTGTAGATTAGGCTTTCAGCAGCAATATTGGCCTCTGCTTTTTTTTCTTGTTCCGCCATTGTTCCAACAAGGAAAAACACTGCAATCCTTTTGTTTCCAATAGTTTGGTCTTTTCCCCAAGTGCGGCGGATTGCTGTTCTAGCTTCCACTTCTTTGTGTCTTGTTGCCACAAGGATCACCAAGAATGGAGGCTTCTGTTCACATCGAGCATTCGGTAACAGCAAAAAGGTTCCATTATCACCTCCAAAATTAAACATGAGCATTCCACTACTATTGAGACAGAAGAAGCACACTTTCATGAAGTTCAATTGAAGTGAAAGTATGAAGAAACACAAACAGGAAAACAGCAATAACATGGTGAAGACCACCCGCCTTTTATCCATCTGGAAAACAACAAAAGAAAATAAATGATAGAGAACACATTGTTTTTAACAAATTGAGGTTTTGAAGTAAGAGACAGAATTTTAGTCATGAAGAGAGTACCATTGAGAATACCATTGCATTGTAAATCTTGAATTAAACAGTGATATCAACATGCAGTGCGCCACTTTGTAACCCCTTGCACCACATTATGCCTGCGCTAGGCATAATGTATGGAAGGGGGGTGTTGCCCCATTAGGGGGACCTCAAAAATGACGAGGTAGAATCTATGAGGTTCCACTGCACCATTTTTAGCAACTATTTTTAACACCTGCACAGTAAACATTTTTTGCACTCATCTTGCAATGTACTCAATAGCGTCAAAACATTATGTCGCTATTGTCCCTAATCTGCGCCATGGTGCGCCTTATGTTTAATACTGCGCACACATGGTGGCGCTAGGGGGACACAAAGGGGCGCAAGAAAAGTAGCGTTACATATAATGCAACACCACTTTTCTTTAAAGTGGACCTAAGTGTCCTGTGCGTCATTGATGGGTTTAGGCTTTCAGTAGGTCATCATACATGCACTCTTTTGACTTTGCACTAATGGATCCATTCATCCCTCCACTGACTGATTCCTGCATACACACTCTGACACAACCACAATAAAACACAGACAGACCCAACAACATAGGCAAGATAAGTGAAAGAATACAAGCGGGAAAAGAAAATATGCTATCATCTAAACACAGCAGGCATTTGCATGTAATGAAACTGAACATGGCAGCAGGTGTTTGTTTTGCAGGGATATTGTAAATAGTCTATTGTTGTTTTCAAGTTCCAGCTTGGCTACCACATTTAGAACTAACATGCTAGGCATCCTGGAATGGTGAACCAGTGGTACTCTACGGATAAAACCATTCCATAATGGTGTCCCTGTGGCATGCAGCACACTGCAGATGAGATTAGTGGCAAGCAAGCAACCTATTTGCACTACCTGGAGAGTTGTAGTATGCACTCTTAAGAAACATTAAAATAAAAAGAGGAGAAGCAAAGAATAAATGGGAAACTATAAAAGGAGAAAGTTGAAATCCAAAGGACTGGCCAACCAGCCCTGACACTAAACTGCACTCAGTTTCAGTTAGAAGTACGTCATCGGAAAATGCTGTCATTCACAAGGCAAGATAGCAAATAACTAATTTGGACTGAACAATTACCCCATGCAGTATTGTGTCATGGCTGGAAGTAAAATGTAAATTACACTAAGACAGATCAGTGACAGAAGAGATGACTCAAAGGCCCTATATGTTTCTATGTGGATATATATTTATATATGTGGATGTTATTTAATTATTTTTTAATACAGGATCCAAGCAGATGGCAAAGAAGCAATACAGACAGCAATTATTGCAGTGTATATCTTCTTCACCTGGGGTTTGTCAGGAGAGGTAACAAACATCAAGATCCTGCCCTATATAGGTAATCTCTGACATTTCATGTAACAAAATATCTATCTGTAGACTTTAATAAAGAGAAATACCACTCTACTGTTAAAAGGCAATTGGCTTTACAATATGCTTTTCACAATAAATTTATCAGGCCTCCTGCGTTTATTATACCACCATCATATCATATCATGTTTATCAAACAGATCAGTCCTATGGCATCAGAAATATTTTTCTCCTGAACCAATCAGGTCTCTCATTGTTCACTGGCTTATCACCAAATCCAACTGAGACCTCATGTGCTGAGCTTAAGCTTTCTCATGAAGCAACCATCAGGCATAGCCATAAAATTACATAATATAAAGATTAACAGTTGGCAAAGCAAAAAACTTTCTCTCTTTACAGAGATTATTGTAGCGCATATCTTCTATAGTTAATGATGGAAGAGTAGGGGATCTTTACTGCTGCCAGAGACAAACACAGTAAATTATCTTGTTATCTAGGACAACTTAACAAAATCACAGTGTCATAGGTTTTCCCTGAAAGCTCATGCTCACACAGCCATGTTGCTACTTATAGCTCAGGCATCTAGATAAATAAAGAAATCCCAGCTGAGTGAAGGGTAAGCACTTTTTCTGTGAAAGCACATGACTTCTGGCCAAACAAAACATATACTACTAGCTACTATCATATTGGTGAGCCAAAGCTCCTCTCTGTAGTACTCCTGACAGACCTAAAAAGCATTAGAGTGTACTTTTTCTTCCAATTTATACACAGGTTAAATTTGATATAATATGCAGACATTTTAAAGTGATTCTAAATTTATATCACTCACTTGAGAAAATGATGTCTTAATTATGTTTGATCTTTACAGAGAATAAAATATTATACACCGTAAATAATCGATTTGACAAATGCACATAGGACAATCTCTGTTTAACCTTGGATGAAGAAATCAAGAATACAAGTTGAACCAAAAATGAAAATATAATTTTTACAAGGGCAATAACTTTGGGGAAATACTTACTGAAATAACAAATCAAGAATCACACTACAAGAAAAAGTGGATATTGTATGCGAAAATACATCAAATTACAATGTTTTGGTGGTTTGCAGCTAAAGGTACAGCAAATTGTGTACCTGGGACACAGTAGGCAGAAACAATTAAGCTGTACTGTTAAACCACTTCTAAATTCTGTTGTCTAAAATGCAGATCACGTGAGAAAAGGACCACCATGACTGTATCTAAACGTTGAGCCTGTTGCTCTAAATTTATTCTCTCTAAGTGTGGGGACATTATTTATCTACAATAAATGAAAAAGCAGCCCCAGAATGTCAATCTATATTTTGGAATGGAAAGGTACGCTGCTACTTGGTAATGGACGTGTACCACTGCCCTGGGTGACCAATTGTACTGTTGTTTGGCTTCCTAATGCTGATTTTTGTGTCATAGGCAAACACGGATCTTGTGTGTGTGCCATGACATATGCCTGTCTCCTGGATTGTGGTTTTGTTGGGCCCGGTGCCCAGAATGCTACCCACTAGTGGTTGAAGATTACTGCCTTCACCAGGAGTTACAAAAATTGATGGATGGAATTGTTGAATTAATCTACGCACTTGTAATTGCTCAGGGCCGCATCGTACTTCATTATTATTTTGCATTCCATGTCATCTTAGTTTGGACCCACCATATACAAATCATCTTGACCCTGCTCCAATTGGAACAATCCAGCCCAAACTGCCAGCCAGGTATTCCCTAAACCAGAAAGCAAGCACCCAGGACTGGTTGTTCCCTAGTTATGGGCTCGTCAGCCAGGTAAAGCTTGGTTCCAGTGACACAGGCCCTCATTACGAGACCGCCAGCCTTGCCGTGGTGGTCCTTCTGCCATGGAGCTGGCGGTAAGGACCGCCACATTAAGAGTTGTGGGGCTTGGCAGATGCCAAGCCTCCACAACCCCGCATGGCCCGCCGGTGCAGTAGCACCACCGCAGCCGGCGGTGAGCACCTCCAACCCAGCGGCAGGCCTCAGCCTGCCAGCCGGATTACAAGGCTGCAAATCGCTAGCCTTTCCCTGGCAGTCACTCCACCACGAAAACCCTGGCAGTCACGCACCCAGCGACAGGAAACTCCATTCCTGTCACTGGCACACACATGCACACATGTCCCCACACATTCACACATTCCCCCCCCCCACCGGTTCACACACTCACAAACACCACCCAACAACTTCACGCACGCAAACACACCCATTCAGCATATGCATACATGCACTTAGACACCCCCACTGACTTGTATTCATCCACACAGACACCCCCATACGCACGCACATACATGCGCACACACATTCACTCGCATACACGCAAGCATTCACCACCCCTCCCCCCTCCGCAGACACGCACACACGCACCCAAACACACAGACACCCTCCCCCTCTTTCAGACGTCCACATACCTTCTCTGTCGAGGAGGACTTCAGGAAGGGGATGGGTCCTGGCAGTCTTGCATCGCCAGTACCACCACGCCAGCAGGACTCTGCCAAGCCGTGTTACAGCTTGTAATAAGGCAGACAGAGTCCTGCTGCCGTGGCGGTGCTGGCAATGGAACCACCTCTGCACCGCTGACCGCCAGCATAACTGCTGGTGACTTTTCACCTCAAGTATGGCGGATGGCTGCCAGCAGTCGTATTATGGCGGTCTGCAGACTTTGGCAGTCAAGTGGCGGGTTTGGCTTTGGTAGTCAGACAAATTGACCGCCAAAGTCAAAATGAGAGCCACAGTGTGCACGGAACCCATGTCTGGGTATACCCGTCCCACTTAGGGTGACAACTGAAGTATACAAAAAAGTGATGGATGGAATGCTTGAATTAATCTCAGCCACTGTTAGTTACCCTGGGCTGCATTATAGTCCATTGTTATTTTGCACACCATGTCACCTCAGTTTGGACCTAACTATATTCAAATCAGTCTTTATCATGCTCCATTTGGAACAGTCCAGTCCAAACTGCCAAGCCAAGTCCTCCGTGAACCAGAAAACAAGCAGTCCAGGAACACAAGCAACCCAGGACTAGTTATGGGCTCATCAGCTGGGTACAGCTTGCTTCCGGCGACACAGTATGCATGGGACCCTTGTCTGGACATACTCGTCCCTCTTATGCCGACAAACTGAAGTATATAAAAAGTGATGGATGGAATACTTCTGATTTCCAAGCGGCTACTGCAGATATCAAGGGGAGGGGTGGGGGAAAGGGGGTTGAGAGTGGAAAAATACCTTACAGTGCGTCGCCACCACCGCCGTCCTCTCCTGCCGCCTCGCTCGTCCTCCTTTCCTGTTCTGGTACCCCAGCATTGGCTGGGACAGCAGAAGAGGCTCCCCAGCAATCCTGGTGATGCTTTCATGCTAAAGCACCTAGCATGAAAGCAGAGTTAGGATTAGTCTGAGCCACAATGACTGCCGCTCAGACACAACCCTGGGGCCTGTGCATGTTCCTCAAGTCCAGCTTAGTACACAGCCCGGCTGGGGAAACATAAGTACATGTGTGTTTGGACAGCCGTATTAGGCCGTCCAAACACACATGTGCACTTAGTGCACACAATTCCTCATCCCCCCTCCCACCGCCCTTGGCCCAGCCCCACCCTCCCTGCACCTGCTGGATGAGCCAGCAGAAGAAAAATAAAGTGATATTCAAATATTGTTTTATTTTTCTGCTGCTGGCGCTTAGCAAGTGGGGCGAAGCTCTTCCGCGGCTGTGGAGGAGCTGCCCACCCCTGCTGATTTCAACCAGAATAGCAGTCTAAGATATAAGTTAGAGTAATAAGCTCCAAATTTGGAGTCCCACTGCGGGAAAAAACAATTACACAAGGTCATTATATTACCCTGTGAGTTTTTTGTACCTGATTCTCGGGCCAGAATTACAAACATTTTGTGCTGTGTATGTGTCACAAAAATGGCACAAACCAGCGCAAAATGTTTTTCGCTTTTTTACTTTTCAGCGCAAAATGTGTTTTGCACTAGAAAGTTGCTTAAAAGTAAAGCAAAGCAGCACTAAGCAATGCTTTGCATTACTTAGCGTCAAGGGACATTACATGTGTGGTACATGGGCGTTCCTGTGCAACCATCCATGCTTTTTGACACAAAATCCTATCTACTAACAATAGAACACAGGGTTTTGCGTAAAACATTAATGCCACTTGAAAGCAGGCATTAAAAGGATAAGTGTTTTCATTTCTTCTTCCTTTTCTGACTCTGCACGTGTGCTGCACTGTACAGCACACATAGGCCCTCATTCCAACATTGACGGGCGGCGGAGGCCGCCCGTCAATGTTGCGCGTCAGGAATACCGCTCCGCGGTCCAGAGACCGCTGAGAGTATTCCAAGTTTTCCCCTGGGCTGGCGGGCGGCCGCCGAAAGGCCGCCCGCCAGCCCAGAGGATAACGACCTTCCCACCATGAAGCCGGCTCGTAATCGAGCCGGCGGAGTGGGAAGGTGCGACGGGTGCTGTTGCACCCGTCGCGTATTTCACTGTCTGCAAGGCAGACAGTGAAATACATTTTGGGGCCCCCAGGGGCCCCGCGACTCCCCCTCCCGCCATCCGGTTCCCGGCGGGAGAACCGCCAGGAACTGGATGGCGGGAGGGGGAGTCGGAATCCCCAAGCCGGCGCAGCAAGCTGCGCCGGCTTGGAGGATTCCTTGGGGGCAGCGGGAAACCGGCAGGAGACCGCCGGTTTCCCTTCTCTGACCGCGGCTAAGCCGCCGCGGTCAGAATGCCCCGCGGGGCACCGCCGGCCTGTCGGCGGTGCCACCGCGTCCCGCGGCCCTGGCGGAAGTAATCCGCCAGGGTCGTAATGACCACCATAGTGTAGCAAGGTGGCAGTATTATGTGGTATGAGTGGGGTGACTTACCATGTAATACTTACACATTACCCAGAAGTGGACCTTGGGTTCAAACCAGTAAACCTTAGCTAAGCCCTAATAGAGTGGCAAAGAGCAGTCAGCCTACTTAGAGGAACCTGTGTAAAGCATTTCACAACACCAACAAGGATGATAAGTAATTGACATGACTCGAAAGAAATCCAACATCAATTTAGAAAGATAAAGCAGATTTGCATCCTAATTTAGACACCAAAATGAACTTTGTATCTTATGTACAAACAGAGTTGTGGATTATTAAAGCATTTAAGAATAGATTCACTTTTAAATACCATAGAAGTCAATGGGGGAAAGCACAGTGTGCAATTAGTCACTTGTGGGGTGAGCTCTGTGGAACACACCTGGAGTTAAGGTCTGAGGGGTCAAAAGTTCCTATAGAAGTCCCTTTTTACCCTGCCCAAACAGAGGTGCAGAGGTACCCTTGCTGTCCTTAGAAACGACTGGGAACCACAAGTGCTGTCAATCAAAGATGCAGCAGTCTGTAAAACCACTGTTAGAAATGGAGTTACACTCTACCCTCGGACAGTAGAGGCCTTTAGGGTCCCAGGACCTGCATTCCACAGCTGGCATCCCGCCACCATGTCTTGCACCTCCAGATGCAGAGGTGGGCTTGCAGCTGTCAATCACGGAAGATCACACCAAAGATGCTTTGTCAATTAGTCAAAGTCACCTTCTCTAGGATGCAGGATCTCAGCAGTGGGGTCATTGCAGATGTTAGTCACTATTGCTGGGAATTTCTCTGCAGTTGGTGATGTCCAGGGATGGGTTGGTTACCTGGCTGGTGACCAACAAGCCTTGGCAGTGGCAAAAGTAATCCACAGGTACTTCATTGGCTGGAAGTCGACAGGAGTGGTGTAGCAGCTTGAAACTTGATGCGAGCCTCACTACAGCTCCTGGGAAGCAGGTCACCAATTTTCTTTGAGCTTACTCAAGAGGGGCTCGCCGGGTTGCACTTCTTGTGACACAGCATTACGATTCTTCTGCAGGTTGTAGGTGACTAGTTCCACAACTCAGTTACTGGCATCCATTGGAGTTCCTCTTGCTTGGAGCAATGAGCTTTTGCCACAGGCACATGTCAAATGTCACAGTTCCAGTATATGGTCTCCTCAGGGCATTTAAGTGTCCTCTCTTTGCGCTGAGGCGGAGTCCAAAGTCCTGTTATCTGTGACATCTTCTCTGTGCCTCTTCTCGGATTCACAGTCAGAACTGAGGTTTTGGTGCCAGGGGAGCCCCTTAAATCCTAGTTTAGGGGGTGTTAAGGGTGTGAGGGACAGTGGCCAATGGGCCCTGTGGCTAGTCCGCACCTGAGCTGATGACTTCCTGTGGGAGTACATCATTTTACACCCAGAACCAACTAATTCAGGGTTCGCCAAGATGGCAGAACCTTTCCTTGGCTGTACAGACCTCCTAGCCTATCCTAAAGGTGTGTGCGTACTCCTCCTGCATAATTAACTTTCCCACCTGTAAATCTGGACGGGGTGGGAAGGGCTTTGTCCTCGAGTGGGAGGCAAGAGATTACATATCAAGGGTGCTGAAAGCCTTTGAGGCTCACCTCCTTGATTACTATAAACACTAGCCATCCTGCGATGGCGGTGGTGTGCAGTGAAGGGACTCTGCCTGCAATTTGTGTGGGTAGCATCAGACTTGAGCAGACAAGATGCTCGTGCAGGCTGAAATGGCAGCTCTGCAGGCTTTGCTTTTATTCGTGCTAAGCAGGGTGGCCCAGGGCTGCCATTCTTTGGTCACGCAGGGAGAGGAGATTTTGCGGAGCCACAGATTCCGCCTCTGGACTCTGAACTTGACCAGGTGCATCCTGCCTTGTTGCTTGGAGGAGAGGAAGGTGGGAACAAGAGACAATTGTTAACTCAGCAAGGTGAGTGGCACAAGTCCACCCACTCTAAGTGGAGCACCACCACTCATAATGAGGGCCCTAATACATCCGCACACTTAAGCAACTCCCCGGGTATTGCACGTATGCATCAACACTGAGCGAGCTGACATTCCTCAATGTTTTTAAGCATTTTTCAAACTGCACTCTGAGGATAGGCTCTGAGGACTACTTTACTTTGACAGCAAGCTCCTGTTTTTTTTTTTATCACACAATGTCATGTACTGCTTTATATATTTGTCCAATCCCCATTTTTCCTAGTTGACAAAATAATCAGAAGGTTGTTGTGTAAATTTGACTTCTAGCCTAGGCGTGGCCTTTCAGAAGAAATGGCTTCATTGTTGAAGCCTTCTATAGTGTTTATGACAATACATAATTTACTGTACGTTATGAAGGGAAGCATTTTCTATCTCTTGCAAATCCCCTAGACAGAAGTTTAATTTAGGATACACACTTTTAAACACCGGAGCCCAGGACTCTTAGCCGCCTCTGGAATGGTCAACCCTAGAGAGGACGACACCCAATGGCTCTTGTCCTTTCTGAGACAATGAAGGATTGCCAACCATAAAATCCCCTGGTAATTCTTGAATTACCATGTTAAGTTGAGCAAAGAAATGGTGTGAGTAAGAATTCAACATTGAGAGAGACACTCAGGATTCAACTGGGTCAAGACTGAGAAGAAACCCTTCTAGTGTGGTTTAGAAGCTGAACACCAACCCACAAAGTTCTTGGAGAAAAATTAAACCCATGTGCCAGGTTAATAAACTGGTACCTTTTGCCCCTTCTTGTTTGCCTGAGACTAATTTAACCTAAATTGTACTGAAATGCTCTCTTATTTGTCACTGTTAAACTTCACAAACTAAATAAAGCTCAAAGCTGGAATTGGGCAAAAAAGCAGAAGTGTCATGGGCAAGAAATTAGAATGCAGTGCCATGTTACAGTAAAAAGTCAATGCCTGAGGAAACCTATATGAAACTCCACAACCCGCAGTTGATTCACTCAGCACTGGCTGGCCCCTGAGACATGACATTATGACTGATTCAGCCACTCTGTCTGTCCGTAGGTCTATGGGTGAAAACTGTTAAAAATAAGTAAGACAGATCCAATAAGCAACATAAAGGCTTTCCAATTGAGAGCCTCCATCATACATTACTACAGACAGAACGCCATAGAGCTGAAACATCAGTTGTATGAAAAGCAGGGTTAAACTGAATAGAGTAGGGATAACAGATAAATGCCCAAAAAAGACCAACAAAAGTAAATGCATAGGTTGGAGAAGTCTGTGTATCTTGCATGACTCTCCTGGGCATTGGGCCATTGCTCTAAAAAATGAGATAAATATTGAACCATATTTAGCCATCACAAAAATCCACATGTCAAGAATGAAGTATTGTCAACTACAAGGTGGCTAGAAGCTGGAGATTCTGAACATGTAACTAAAGCCTTGAAGCCTTGTGCTCAATTTCTTTTGTTGACAAGCACAAGACATCATGTTAGGACTTTGCTTCTGGCTAAAGCAGAAGCTTCGCGATTGGCTGCTCTTTGCTGATATGTTATCACTAAATCAAACTCTTCAAAATACAGGGCCCACCAGAGCTGGCCTAACTGTTGTCTATTAAGACATGAGCAGATTTATGTGACCTGTGAACATCGCTGGATATTTTCACAAAGATGTATAGGCGTATGTAAACTTGTAGTCCTGTAATACTGTTTTGCGTATTTTTACATGCCTTTGTGAACTAGCAATAATACATGTGAACTAAGAATAATCGGGGAAAAGTAATATACAATAAGTACAAATAGAAAGCACTGTGCCCTCGCAGCACTTTCTCTAATATAGACTCAGGTGTTTCTATGTCAATTCAATAGACATGTAAGCGTGCACATAAGAGTACTCCTGTAGTTCTCTTTCTAGTGCTCATAAGTGGCTGCTAAAACTGAACGGGAAGGGTCTGCTTCGACTATGAATCGAGTTTATTCATTTGCAGGAGCTAAAGTTAGTGGAGATGTAAAAACTATCATTCAATGTCTGGAAAGCCTTGTCTGCATCTTTAGACCATGGCCCTTATATAGTAAAGGGGTGACTGTGAATCAGTGCTTAACTTGTGCTTGTTGTTTCCGGTGCTGAGCACCGGCGCTTATTCTTCTGCCCCAAGCATTTGCTGCGAGCAAAAGACACAGATGGGAAAGACAGAGGAAGGGGAAAACCGAAAAGGCTTCACAAAGGTAAAAGCAGAAAGCTGCAAGAGTGAGCTGAAGGGGCAGGGAGTGGCTTTAAATGGATTGAAGAGGCCCAAGAAGGCTTCAGGATTACGCTGCCTAGGTATTCCGTGTTCCTAAATTTAATTGCACCAGCTGTGTGTTTAAGAGGAGGGCTTTGAGTACCGGCACATTTTTATTTACAAATTAAGCACTGCTGTGAATAAAGTGTGAGAAAACTCTTGGATGATGCGCCTTTAGAAATCGGTGGAACCCGGAAACAGTACATCTTTGGCCTCCTGGGAATCGGCCAGTGCGTAATTGCCCTGATCTTTTTGTCCGCCATTTAGAGACATCATTCGCGTGATTGCTGGTCATTTTGAAACATGACTATCTGTGTGTATGCCCACACTGCATAGTGCATTCAGGAGTGTGTGTTATTCTGCAACAGTCACAGCAATACTGATTTACAAAAGTGCACCTTGAGTATAGATTCTCTGGTTACAGTCGCACATTGATTTTTACTTGTGATTTCAGCAATCAGTTTGTTTGTACTCACAAGCTTTATTTAATCAATTATATATATATTTATCAGGTAAAATTGCATTTGTCTCCTATAGAAAGCATTACCAATAAGTGGTTAAAAAGTGCGTCCGAATTCAATGTAGCTGTTCCTGGCGTTCAATACAGGTGAATCAATGTACACCAATATTTTGTACTGGGGACGCTACATCGATGATTGTTTTATGTTATGGACAGGAGATGTTAGTACACTGGATGATTTTTGCAGATATCTCAACAGTAATGATGTTAACATCAAGTTTACATATAAACATAGTGAGACATGTTTGGAATTTTTGGATGTTGAATTGTTCGTTGAAAATAATACAATAGAGAGTAGATTGTATTGTAAACCAACATCATGTAATAATATACTGCATTCCACCAGTGCTCACCCACAGCATCAGATTGAGGCAATACCACTTGGGGAAATGATCAGAGCAAGAAGAAATTGCAGCAAAAATAGTGATTTTCTCCAGGAAATTGACAATATGGGACATAGATTTCTTGCCAGGGGATACTCCAAGAATACGATTAAAAACTCTATGCAGAAAGCAAAGAGAATGTCACGCGAACAGACATTAGGTTGGGTTGCACAAGAAGATGATACCCAAGGTAGAGGTGAGGCTCGAAAGATTAGGATTATTTTAGACTACACTGAGAAATCGAAGAGATTACTTAGGAGTATGAAAAAATACTGGTTGATACTGACTCAGGATGATACACTCAAGAAGTATATTGGTAACAGACCTGAGGTTGCATATAGAAGGGGTAATACCCTTAATAATATATTGAGTCCAAGCTACCCTATGGAGAGAAAGAATTTAGATTGGCTAGGGAAGCGTAATTTAGGTTTTTTTAAATGTGGTTCATGCACAGTTTGCAAATGGGCATGGCAGCCCAAGACGGAATTTGTGGATTATTATGGTAACCTAGTGTCTATCAAATCACATATTGATTGCAACACGAAATTTGTGATATACATGATTATATGCAAATGCGATAAGATTTATATAGGTAGTACGATACGTCCATTAAAGGTTAGAATTTCCGAACACTAGAGGGCAATTAATTTAGAAGATGAACGTTACCCTATAGCTTCACATATTAAGAATTGCCAAGCACAAGATAAATACAAATTGTTTACATTTATTGGTTTTGACCATTGTGTAGCTAACCCACGTGGTGGGAATAGAGAATTAGCTCTGAGGAGAAAGGAGTCTTATTGGATTTTGAAGTTTAGAGCTGTAGAGCAGGGTTTAAATACTGATCATGAAATGGAGTACTTCTTGGGAGACACTTAAGCAACATGTGGATAATTACCACATATTAGAAATAGGTTGGGCTACGCCCTACTATATAAGAATTTAATGCATAATAATTATGTGTAAGTTTAAATTTGTATATTGGCACATTATATCAATTGTGATACAGATCATAGGGGGTTACCCATATAATATAACATAGTGATAATGATATAATAATCGGGGGTCTATAGGAAGTTGGAGTTCTAATAACCCATACTATTAATAGGGTTTATTTTCAGGATGTTTCCGGTATTTTACTTGGAAATCCAGATGATAGCTTATAATTTTAGGAGCGATAGGGAGCCCCGATATTTGTGTGTATAAAATAATGACAACTCGTTGGTACGGGAGTCTTTCATCTATTTCTATCACTGGAATATACGGACGTTCGTGAGCTGTTGTCCGTTTTTTATTTTAACATCCGATAGTTGTATTTAACGCCGGCAGCTGAGGCGCCGCGTTGTTAGATATTACAAGCCGTCGGAGCAGCGTACTCGCGCGACGAAGTCAATATAAATAATATATAAAATAGCGGTAAGCGGTCTAATATAGCCCAACCTCCGATATCTTATGATATATTAATAAGTGAACATTAGGAGAATGTATTTTACATTGTACTCTGTTTTACTAAAGGATCGTGGAGTACTGAACAGTTGACAATGGACATATCATCAATTTCATTAGTGGAATAATTAGCTAAAGGTACGACTACGGCATATATTAATTTTAAGAGATATTGTTTAACAGTAGGAGGTTAAGGGTCACGTTCACATAGCATTCAAAAACACTTAGTCACAGATAATAGTTTGGTCACCTACTTTCATGATAATTATTAAGGACACACAGCATGGGGTTGATGAAATACAATTGGTAATAATTGGGTTCTCACTATACACTTATTGAGTTATAAATGTAAATATTTCATTATGACTAAGTATATTACAAGATTACACATATAATATTGTTGTAGGAGGTCCTGAAGAAATCCGTGGGTACTCCCAGGATGAAACACGTGTTGACAGCAGGGACAACGGACAGCAGGGACAACGTGATGATGTGATGGATACTTACTCATGAATAATTTTGAATTGGATTATACTTATTTTGGAATTTGAAGAACTTTTGGGATTTAATTGATGCAATTGTGACAGTGGAACATGGAATGGAATAATTTTTGAATTGGAATATATTTATTTTGGAATTTAATGAACTTTTGGGATTCAATTGATGCAACTGTGACAGCGGGACGATGGAATGGACATTTTCTTATGAATAATTTATGAATAAGATTTCATTTATTCTAGAACTAGATTAATTGGTGAAAACCTTATGAACTATATTGTATATAATGGTTTGATGAAATCCTCCTTGGAGTAAGTTAATTTTGTTATACTAAAATGTGTTGTTTCCTTTTGGGATGTATATAATTTCTATGTAAATAATTAGCATGTGAACTTAGTGATCATTATACAATTTCTTTATACTATTGCATGTGTGCTAATACCGTTTATTTGACTACAGGTAACTTTAGGTTACCTCTTTAGGGGAGATTGGAGGGTGCAACCCCAGTATTTGACACCGTGCATTATAATATTATTGTTGTTATATTCATAGAGGAAGGAGCGCCATATCACTCCTAATCCACCCCCTTTTCAGATTTTAGGTGAATCAATGTACACAAACTGTGCTCAGTTGAATAAGTTTGTAACTGGTCGACTGAAATTACATCTGGATAACAAAGGGCCAGAATTACAGTTCAGCAGATAGGTTACTCATTATAAACGTGACAGATATCTTAAATAAGCCACAGGGTAGAGGACTTATCAGATATTTAACTGATACAAACAGATACTACCCTGCCCTGCAAGTGACACTGGGTATATGCACTTGTGATGTGGCGGACGGGATATCCGTCACAAACGACAGGATATCCATCACATTTGTGAAGAAGCAACCTTTCCGCCAAAACTCTAAATCATTCCCCTTGTCTCTAAGGCTTGATTTAGATTTCATCAGACGGTGGTTCCTATGCATAACAATAATGTTTGATTGCTGAATTACCTGTTTGTGTTTTGGAAGAAAACAGAAAAAATCCAATGAAGAGTTGTTGCAACAAAAAAAAAGTTCAGCAGAGGGGTTACTCCTTCACATATGTTTTCTATTTTACAAGTGACACTGGATAAAATGCGTTATTGCAGACAGGACATCTGCCACTTTGTAACAGAGCACCCCGTCTGCCCATCTCTAAATCAGGCTGTGAGTTTGCTGAGATGTAAACTTTGTGAGCTAGATTTATTTAGCATGCTTTGCAGAAGCCCTCGGATGTGGTCGTATTTTGTTAATGGTGTGTAGAAAGCCTGTATCTTTTTTCTCAGTTTTGGAGTGAGTTTATAAAAGAAAAATATAGTTGCTATGCTTTATTAATATGCATAACTTATTTTATCAGACTTCTCTGTCAAGGAGCTTTAAAGAAAAAAGGGGGTAATGTCCATACTTTGCCACCAGCCCGTCAAGAGTCACCCATCATGTGTGACACATACACCTTTTATTGCACTGTATTGCATACCCGCAAGCAGAGGAAAAGATCACGCAAAATATCCTCAGAGTGCATATTGCTGAAGCCACAAACAACTATTTTTCATCCTTTATATTTGTAACATTGTTTCCCACATTGTTGCTCCACAGCACTTGCCTCCGCTCTCTAGTCTCCCGTTTACTGAATATTCCTTTCTCCTTTACCCATCGGGACGGTTGTGCCCATGCTCTCTCACAACCTTTTCAAGTGCCATGACAACCTACATCGGTTGAAAGCTGCCCCCACAGACTCGCTCAGCACACAAGTGTGGAGGGACAGAGAGACTAGCAGACATAGGCCGAAAAGTGGGAAGAGAAAGATAGAAACAAGATAGAAACATTATAATAACAAGAAAGAGTACCAGCTCAATGGTGGTGAAGAGGGATTAAAGATACTTCGGAGGGTAGGGAAAATATAGGTACTTCAAGAAATCGGTGAGTATACATATTGAAGTGACAGAGAGGGAAGTGGAACAGGCACATTTGAGAGGCGAGGCTATGATGAGAGAGAGGAGGGCAACGAGAAACATACACAAAGTGTGTGTCTGTGTAAGAGTGTCCTGGAGAGAAAAGGATAAGTGAAAACAGAGCAAGTGACAGTAGGGAGTGGGTGATGGAACGTAAGTGTGGAAAAAATGTTGGCCTCGCTCCATTGAAGGAGTGTTTGTTACAAGGGTCATTTGAGATGGGGCACGTTGCTATCTAGCTCCTAGACTAGTAGGATACCAACTGGTGGAACTATGCTTCTAGCGGTTGGACTAAGAGAAGGCCGGCATCACACCCGTTCAAGCTATGGTTGGGTAGATGCCCACCTGCTACGCTAGTACAGGATCTATGAAGAAGGGGTGCTTCTACTACTGATGCTCTGCTGTAGCTGTTTTATGGAGAAGGGTTTTTGTCCGCTGTTTTTGTCCACTTGTGCCTGTTTTGTAAAGCAGAGAAATTTACCTCTCGATTCACAAGTTATTTTCTGAGGAAGGGTAGCTTCCAAGTTCATCCATTTGTTGGACCAGTTCTAGCAGTGTGAGAGAACCTTGCACTTCAGCCACCTTTTCTGTGCCCACTGCTCAGAGTGTGCTGGTGGTGACGGTGATTTGCACCAACCTTACTTTTGGGACCAGGACTATTTATAATCATTAAATTGTGACACACTACATAAGAAAGAAAGGCAGAAAAGTGAAAAAGGCGAATGAAAAAAACATAGGTTAACAGTGACAATGAAGAATGAAAAATAACCCTTTACAGTGACATTAAGGGCCAGATGTATCAAAGGGTTTTACCCATTCTGTGTCTATGGGAAAATGTGTTCGTACATATGGCCCTAAGAAACAGTAAGTACAGGATGATAGAGGAAATAACTAGGATAAGGAGTCAAGATTATATTGTCTCCCTTATTGGCAACCCTGGCATTTGGCAATGTTCAGAGCATTAGTTCTCTTTTTTTTTTTTTTTTTTACAAATCAAGCACTGCCTGTAACCACGGGCGTCAGTTCACCAAAATGTCTGGACTTGTGGAAGTGACGTCACATACCCTTTGACCCTAATGACATCACAAGGTATGACATCAGATGACTGTCTACTCTGGTGGCGTCAGGGGAAGTGTTTCCACATAACCTTCAAGTCCAACCACATCATAGAAGCGATCTCTCACCTAAAATGTAAGCTTCGTCAAAATAGAAAAATATTATAAAAGTAAAAAATAAGCATTATTAACTGGAGGACGGTAATGATATGCCAACGGTGCAGCTCTGAAATGTCATGGGCACATTTCCAAATAAAATATAACATAAAATACTCTATTGTTCACCTGTTTTGGAAGACCTGTGCCGGTTTGTACCACCAGTTCTGCCTACAGTTGTACTGAGCCTAAATCAATACAATTTGTGCAAGTCTGATATTCTTTTTAATTTAGTTACTATGAAAATGTGTAAATGTTTCACTACACTGCTGTTCGGTGACTTTTTTCTGGTGTTTTATGTTCACTGCAACTTAATTATGTGTTGGCATTTTCAGATCACAGCTCAGACAGGAGCAATTCCTTGAACAAAGATTAGTACACGCAATTCTGAGCTTATTTTTAATATCGGACCCTTCTGCGTTACACTCTTTAATCCTCTAAAAAAATTGAGAGAAATAAAGACATATGCTAAGGAAGCTTTCTCACCTTGCCCCCTCTGATGCTAGGGGTCGCAAGGACCGTGCCAGGGGTGGCAAAAGTCACATTAGTGGTCGCAACTGCGACCCCTGGTTACCCCTAAATGATGCTCATGCTTGCAAGTATTCTTTGTGTTGGGGAAGCTTGCACTTACTCCGCCCAAGCCGCAATTGTGTCGTATGTTAGTAAAGCGATATATATAGTTTTTCACTCTACAAAAGCCAAATCAGTAGCAATGTGAATTCTTCTTTTAATGCACTCTGTGAACGGAAGAGTGCACTACTGCGAAATGAGTGAACAGCGGGCAGTTTTGGTTTAACATATAAGTCAAACAAATTTCAAAATAGACTGAACAACTTTGCTGAATTATAAAACATAGGAGTCAACAGCTTGAAGCCATGCCACATTTTCCTGCAATCCTGGCTTTTTAGCAAACAGCATTTGCGTGTTTAGACTTTTGAGCCCATGGGAACCTATTATGTGTCTGTGTTATGCGCCATGGGGATACTGCACGAGCCAACTGCAAGTGACCAGGTGTTGCCGCACCAGGCAGGGATTGCTGGGTTCCGGAAAACAGAGTCAGAAGCTTCCAGGTCTGTTCCTGCAGCTGGTAAAAACAATCGCACGTGGCTGCAAGCAGGGGTTCCAGGGCTAGGCATAGCCCAGCCACCCCCTTGTAGAGTCCAGCTGGACTCATTCTAGTGTTTCTGCCGGCCACTCTGCTGAGGGCTGGTCTTGCATATGTAACCCACACCCACCCAACACAGACGTCACCAGTCAGGTGACCCTGCCAATAAAAGGGCCCGGGCGCACGTGCCTGAGGCCAGTTCAGTACCACCCTATCTGCGTCACCTTATTTACCAGCATGAGGGCCTAGGGCCCCACATTACATTGGCGACGAGTGGGATCTGAAACCCCACGTGGTCGCAGATATGGACTCAACTCGGTGGAAGAAAGAGAGAAGCGAGGCCGTCGCAGCCCCGGTCCCAATGGTGTAAAAGGGGGTGAGTGATGCTGATCAGCGCGTCCCGCAGCACTGCCAAAAAGGCTGCGGTGCTGAAAGTAAATAAAGCGCTGTGAGGCATGTGTTCCCGGTGCCCCCAGAAGGAATTGCCCTGAGCGCGCCCCACCCCAGAGTCAGCACATGGGTAGAAGGCGCTTTTGCGCGCCGTGAAGAAATGAATGGCCAAAAGAAAAAAAAAAAAGATTGGGGCCCGTTTAATCTTAAATAATGGTGCTCCCGCGCACCAAAGAAAATAAGGAGGAATGCCCAGGGCCGCCCCTCTGCACAAGCACTCGGTGCTGACCTGCACTGGAATGGAGAACATGGTGCGATCCGCACCGAGGAAAAAGAAAATTACCGGGGCCGTTTCCCCTTTCACTTTTAAAGTGGCGCTGTCGCGCGCTGTGAGAAGTTGCCAAAGTGTGGCCGGGGCCGGTGCCCCTTTTCATCTGAAGAACGGTGCTCTCGCGCACCTACGAAAATGCCCAGGGCCGCCCCCACCCCAAAAATGCCGAAAAACGGCCGCAGCACGGAGGACTGCTGCGGCCGCAAGGTGAGATCCCCGATGGTGCTGTAATGCACTTCAAAGGAAACGAAAATGCCCAGGGGCTGCCCCCCTTGTCCCGGCAGGAATTAAAGAAAGTGGTGCAGACACGCACCGAAAATGATCTGAAATAACATGGTGCATCCAAGCACCAGATGCCCAGGGCCGCGCCCCCACCTCCAACAAATGAATAAAGGTGCTCACACGCACCTAGATAGAAAGAAGAAGAAAAAAAATGTGCCCGGAGCCCCCACCCTCACTGCCGTTGGTGCCATCTGCATGCCTCTTCAAACGAGGCTGTGCAGTTTAAAAAAAAAAAAATGGACAGAAGAAGAAAACAGGAAAGAGAGAAGATAGAAAATAAATAAAATTGCACTTACCTGCAGCCCCCACCAGCATGAGGAGTCCTCCGGGCAGCATGTCCTCCTCACCGGCATCTGTTCAAACAAACGAGGCCGGTGAGAGGTAAGACTGTCTTCAAGCTAGAAAAAAAAAGAGTGCACTACTGGCATCCAGTGGCCAGAATCGGTACTGCACCCTATTTCTGTTTTAAAGGTAAAAGAAGCTTGGATGAAGGCAAGTTTACAGCAGCACCTTTAGAAAGTGACTGCTCCAAACCAAGAGTGCGCCCGCAGACAGAAACGGCGCAGAAGACGGAAACGGCGAGGAAGAAGGAAGCGACGCTGGAAAAGGGAAGAAGACTGCAGCTGTCCCAGCCAAGCTGCAACTGTGAGAAACGGACGCAAGTGCCACGTGAGGTACGAAGAGAGCGCGCATGGTCTGCGCAGCCCCTGGCGGCCAGCTGCCGCCACCGCCGAAAGAACGCCACATGCCCCAGCAGTGATGGACATCACCGCAGGACAAGAAAGGGACATGCCAGGCGTTGCCACGGGACGCCCAGAAAAAAAAGAGACTGTCACGTGCGCAGCGTGCACAGAGAGCTGTGCCCGAGAATGTGACGACATGGGTAAAGTCCGTGAAGATGGAGAGAGTACCCGATAGCGTGACGTAACGCACGGAAAAAGAGGCCATGTCAGCTGGCCACACAACAACAGAAGATGGCCACCGTTGGCCCATCACTGAGCAGGTCATCTGAACTGACCGACCCTGCCAGAGCAGATGGCAGGAGTGAGCGCCGAAACAGCGCAGCCTCGAGGCGCAAGAATGGTGCCTTCGAGTGAAAAGAAGGAGGAAGAGAGCGGGTACCCTCCTGCCAGAGAGAGGTCCACCAAGAGGATCCGGGAACAGACCAGACCGGGAGAGGTCTGCCTGAAGAGCAGATCATGTCCTACCCGCAGGACTCAGCCCGTGAGAGGCTGCGACCGAGGAAGATGCACCAGCAAAGGTGCAGTGTAGGTCCGTGTGAAGCAGCATGCGACCCGTGGCACAATGCCACGTCAAGGACAAAGAGGAAGATGTACCAGCAGAGGTGCAGCGCAAGGTCCATGTGCCGCAACATGTGACCTGTGGCACGACGCCACACCAAGGAGAAGAGAGAGTGGCACAATGCCAACAAGAAATGAGAGGAGTGTGACAGACCGGTCACACCACAGATCATCTCCATCGCAGGTGTGAAAGTGGAAGGAAGTAGAGTGACACAACTGAGGACTCGTGCGAGCAGATGAGGAGACACCCATCAGTACAAGACAGTCACCGGGGTGAGCAGACGTCACTGAAGACAGCGATGCGGGTAGTCCCCCACGCTTCCCAGTACGACCGTCCTGTCACCGGCTGCTTGGCTGTGATGGCATCCCTGACGCCGACTGCACAGGCCACACAAGACCCGCCGTGGCCACTACGTCCATCAAGTGGTCCTTCCGCTGACGAAGCCGCCGCCACCTGTTTGATCTGCAAAAGGATGAACAAAAACATCATCATCATGATGAGGTGCATCGCCCAATCATCGAAGGAGGAGCACAGCACCACCTGAGTGGAGACAGTCAGCAACAAGAACCGACGCTGACAAGGCATGTCTGGCAACGTAGAAACTTATCATCTGAACACCTGCCATGAGCCCCGTGAACCAGACGCCTGCCGGTGAGAGCAGACCAGATCATTTGGACCACCCACCTTTGGGGTTGCACAAGACTAGGACGTGGCCCTGTTAGGAGTTCAGAGAGACTCCTTTGGCGTGGCCGACGTTGGCCCGCACAGCCCACGCAGTCCCGCCGCAATCCAGGGACAAGGGCCTCCAACAAATTCCTGTGAGAGCGGAATATCGCTGAGAGATAATGCATCTGAGACAGCTCCACATCAGGCATCCGGAAGCACGGAGGTCTCATATCGAGAGACTGGTCACCTGAAGACTTTGCACTATGGCCAGAGCACCTGAATCCAGATGGCTCGAGCAAGCGGACCCTGCATCAACAACCCTTGTGGCTCCATGCGAGACTAGGATGTGGTCCTGTAGGCTGTTCCTCTGAGACGTCTTTGCTGGGCCTGAGATAGGCAAGCACAGCCCACACAGTCCCGTGGAAGCCCACGGAAGGGCCTCGAGGAGACTCCTGCTTGATGGAGGTCTGGCACGAGAGGGAAGGCTGCCGCTGCTCTGCCGCTGGACTCCCAGGTGCCCCAGGCCGTCACGTCATCTGCAGTCTTAGGAGGTAGACAATCTCCAGAGTCAGAATGCCGTCCAGAACTGTGTACAGTGGACTCACCACTGCTCCAGATGCACCCGCATCAGAAACTGTAAATAGACTTTGACCACATGAGCCCAGGCAGGACCCAATCAAAAATATCCAGCGAACTGTGAGGTCGTGGACAAGCAACTGAAGTATCTGGACTTCATCCACACAGTGTTCGTGCCCAGCTGTACCTGGTTAAATTATGGACTTGTGCGGAGGTGTCCGGGTGCTCCCAGCTGCGCCATGTCCAATGCAATTCTGCAGTCTGCCTTTTCGAGGCCGAGAGACGGATTGTGGTGCTTTGTTATTGTTTCTTTTACAAGTTGGACTTTTGTTTGGTTCCTCAATAAAGTCTGGGAGGGATGTAGAGTCCAGCTGGACTCATTCTAGTGTTTCTGCCAGCCACTCTGCTGAGGGCTGGTCTTACATATGTAACCCACACTCACCCAACACAGACGTCACCAGTCAGGTGACCCTGCCTATAAAAGGGGCCGGGCGCACGTTCCTGAGGCCAGTTCAGTACCACCCTACCACCGTGTCTGCGTCACCTTATTTACCAGCATGAGGGCCTAGGGCCCCACATTACACCCCTGACCCGCATCAGCACCACCAATGCTCTCCCTACCTGGCCCCGAGTCGGACCCCGCCCCTTATGAGTGACGAGCAGGGATGAGGGGACTTAGGAGGCAGTGGAAAGGGAGAGATATGCGAATTGTACTAAGTGAGAGAAACACAATATTCTGTAAAATAATGACCATTTTTCGGGCTTTCAAAACAGAGACAAGAAAGTGTCTTTGTTTTTGGCTTGGACTGAAAGCTACTGTTCTCAACAGTTCTTCAGAAAATACTTTTATTAGGGGAGGGGGTATAACAGCCCCAAATACCCCCTCCCCTGAAGCTACGCCCCTGCAGAGATGCCCAGATCAGCTTGCGAGCTGTTCCCCAGAGAGAAGCACGTGGGATTTGGAAAGGTCACACAGAGGCAGGCGGAAAATAAGAAACATCGCTTATTTTCCTATTTCAGTGTCACAGAGGCGCCTTGCAATCACAGCACGTGCACCCCCTTTCTTCCAGCCCCGCCTGCACCCTTGTTTGTGCAGGATGAGCAGCAGGGCGGCTTAAGGGTTGTGCGAGGGGTGCGACTTCAGGGGAACGCGGTGTAATAACAAAGGAAACTTGCGATTTAAAAGCACCTGCTGAAAAGTTCCTTGTGCATCTAGCATTCAGGAAATAATTAAAATGTCAATAAACATTTTGTGATTAATGTTCCCACTAGGGAAGGAGATGGGAGTTTTGTCTATGGGCAGCTTTAACTCACCATAAAGTAGCTAGAGGGTTAATATGCCTGCTGCTAAGAGCAGAACTATATTTTATGTGGGTAGCTGAGTGGATTAGTAAAGTCAGCCTTTACAGGTGCTTTAAAAAAAATTGATGTATGTGAAAGGGGAGCTATGGCAGTGGTCTAATGAAACTGAAGGACCTCCCACCCCCACTTGCAAAGTACCTGAAGGGGACTCCCTCCTCCCTGGACCAACTCAATCAATCAATCAATCAATCAATCATGGTATTTATAGAGTGCGCTACTCACCCGTGAGGGTCTCGAGGCGCGTGGGAGGGGGGTCACTGCTGCTCGAAGAGCCAGGTCTTGAGGCGCTTCCAGAAGGCGAGGTGGTCCTGGGTAGTCCAGAGGTGGGCAGGGAGGGAATTCCACGTCTTGGCTGCCAGGTAGGAGAAAGATTTCCCTCCAGCGTTAGTTCGGCAGATGCGAGGGACGGCGGCGAGAGCGAGGCTGGTAGAGCAAAGTTGACGGGTGGGCGTGTAGAAGGCGAGGCGACTGTTGAGGTATTCGGGGCCTTTGTTGTGGAGGGCTTTGTGTGCGGTGGTGAGGAGCCTGAAGGTGATCCTTTTGTTGACGGGTAGCCAGTGTAGGTGTTTCAGGTGGGCGGACTAGTGGAAGTGACGTCGCATACCCTTTGACCCAAATGACATCACAAGGTATGACATCAGATGACTGTCTACTCTGGTGGCGTCAGGGGAAGTGTTGCCACATAACCTTTAAGTCCAACCACATCATAGAAGCGCTCTCTCACCTAAAATGTAAGCTTCGTCAAAATAGAAAAATATTACAAAAGTAAAAAATAAGCATTATTAACTGGAGGACGGTAATGATATGCCAACGGTGCAGCTCTGAAATGTCATGGGCACATTTCCAAATAAAATGTAACATAAAATACTCTATTGTTCACCTGTTTTGGAAGACCTGTGCCGGTTTGTACCACCAGTTCTGCCTACAGTTGTACTGAGCCTAAATCAATACAATTTGTGCAAGTCTGATATTCTTTTTAATTTAGTTACTATGAAAATGTGTAAATGTTTCACTACACTGCTGTTCGGTGACTTTTTGCTGGTGTTTTATGTTCACTGCAACTTAATTATGTGTTGGCATTTTCAGATCACAGCTCAGACAGGAGCAATTCCTTGAACAAAGATTAGTACACGCAATTCTGAGCTTATTTTTAAAATCAGACCCTTCTGCGTTACACTCTTTAATCCTCTAACAAAATTGAGAGAAATAAAGACATATACTAAGGAAGCTTTCTCACCTTGCCTCCTCTGAGGCTAGGGGTCGCAAGGACCGTGCCAGGGGTGGCAAAAGTCACATCAGGGGTCGCAACTGCGACCCCTGGTTACCCCTAAATGATGCTCATGCTTGCAAGTATTCTTTGTGTTGGGGAAGCTTGCACTTACTCCGCCCAAGCCGCAATTGTGTCGTATGTTAGTGAAGCGATATATATAGTTTTTCACTCTACAAAAGCCAAATCAGTAGCAATGTGAATTCTTCTTTTAATGCACACTGTGAATAGAAGAGTGCACTACTGCGAAATGAGTGAACAGCGGGCAGTTTTGGTTTAACATATAAGTCAAACAAATTTCAAAATAGACTGAACAACTTTGCTGAATTATAAAACATAGGAGTCAACAGCTTGAAGCCATGCCACATTTTCTTGCAATCCTGGCTTTTTAGCAAACAGCATTTGCGTGTTTAGACTTTTGAGCCCATGGGAACCTATTATGTGTCTGTGTTATGCGCCATGGGGATACTGCACGAGCCAACTGCAAGTGACCAGGTGTTGCCGCACCAGGCAGGGATTGCTGGGTTCCGGAAAACAGAGTCAGAAGCTTCCAGGTCTGTTCCTGCAGCTGGTAAAAACAATTGCACGTGGCTGCAAGCAGGGGTTCCAGGGCTAGGCATAGCCCAGCCACCCCCTGACTCGCATCAGCACCACCGATCCTCTCCCTACCTGGCCCTGAGTCGGACCCCGCCCCTTATGAGTGACGAGCAGGGATGAGGGGACTTAGGAGGCAGTGGAAAGGGAGAGATATGCGAATTGTACTAAGTGAGAGAAACACAATATTCTGTAAAATAATGACCATTTTTCGGGCTTTCAAAACAGAGACAAGAAAGTGTCTTTGTTTTTGGCTTGGACTGAAAGCTACTGTTCTCAACAGTTCTTCAGAAAATCCTTTTATTAGGGGAGGGGGGTATAACAGCCCCAAATACCCCCTCCCCTGAAGCAACGCCCCTGCAGAGATGCCCAGATCAGCTTGCGAGCTGTTCCCCAGAGAGAAGCACGTGGGATTTGGAAAGGTCACACAGAGGCAGGCGGAAAATAAGAAACATCGCTTATTTTCCTATTTCAGTGTCACAGAGGCGCCTTGTAATCACAGCACGACATTTGTGGCCCCCTTTCTTCCAGCCCCGCCTGCGCCTTTGTTTGTGCAGGATCAGCAGCAGGGCGGCTTAAGGGTTATGCGAGGGGTGCGACCTCAGGGGAACGCGGTGTAATAACAAAGGAAACTTGCGATTTAAAAGCACCTGCTGAAAAGTTCCTTGTGTCTAGCATTCAGGAAATAATTAAAATGTCAATAAACATTTTGTGATTAATGTTCCCACTAGGGAAGGAGATGGGAGTTTTGTCTATGGGCAGCTTTAACTCACCATAAAGTAGCTAGAGGGTTAATATGCCTGCTGCTAAGAGCAGAACTATATTTTATGTGGGTAGCTGAGTGGATTAGTAAAGTCAGCCTTTACAGGTGCTTTAAAAAAAATTGATGTATGTGAAAGGGGAGCTATGGCAGTGGTCTAATGAAACTGAAGGACCTCCCACCCCCACTTGCAAAGTACCTGAAGGGGACTACCTCCTCCCTGGACCAAGTCAATCAATCAATCAATCAATCATGGTATTTATAGAGTGCGCTACTCACCTGTGAGGGTCTCAAGGCGCTGGGGGGGGGTCACTGCTGCTCGAAGAGCCAGGTCTTGAGGCGCTTCCAGAAGGCGAGGTGGTCCTGGGTAGTCCAGAGGTGGGCAGGGAGGGAATTCCACGTCTTGGCTGCCAGGTAGGAGAAAGATTTCCCTCCAGCATTGGTTCGGCGGATGCGAGGGACGGCGGCGAGAGCGAGGCTGGTAGAGCGAAGTTGACGGGTGGGCGTGTAGAAGGCGAGGCGACTGTTGAGGTATTCGGTGCCTTTGTTGTGGAGGGCTTTGTGTGCGGTGGTGAGGAGCCTGAAGGTGATCCTTTTGTTGACGGGTAGCCAGTGTAGGTGTTTCAGGTGGGCAGAGATGTGGCAGGGTATGTCGAGGATGAGGCGTGCAGAGCCTGCCGCCGCCTGTGCACTGTGCTGAGGGCCCCCCTGGAGCTGGAAACCGGACAGTAGGGGCTGCAGGGGGTTTTGTTACAACAATGCTAGGGAGAGATTTGTCCCAGGTGGTAGTGAGAGAATCCAAGAAGGTGGCCATAGGGTTGGGGGAGGGGCAAAAAAGACCGTCGCACAGGGCGCCACCAGCGCTAAAGCCGGCCCTGATGAGCAGTGGCGCAGGGTCGCTAGCGTGGTGTTGCCGGCCACCATCTTTACACAGCTTTCCCTTCGCTCCCAGGAACGAAGGTCGCGCGCCACTGGCATGTCCTTGTCGCTGTATCGAGCGCAAATAACACACGGATGCCAAAGCCGCTTACCGTTTTCATCAAGCTGAGCTTGTCCAGCCATAGCAGGGGGCAGCAGCTGGCCCTGGCCGGTGCCCCCCGGCGCTGCAGCCGCCCCGTCCTGCTTCCGCCCGCATCCTCCGATGCTTCTGTCGCACCGTGCGCCCCAGAGGTGCTCTCCGCTCCGCCTCGCAGCAAACAAGGGGCGCCTTGTCGGGTCAGTGCGCCAGGAAACTGCTGCGAGGAATGGGGAGGGTGATGGAAGGCGCCTCCTCCACGAGGGGTGTGCAAAAATAATGGGCTTTAAACAGAATGAGGCAAAGCGCCGCTGAACAAGATACCCACTCTCAAAGAGAAAACTGCGCCCTTCTCTGGCGCGATACCTACCAGCTTTTAAACTGGGTTTACACCAAAAGGCAGGTGGAAGCCAGTCGAATGTGCCGGGGCGCAGGCTTTACTCACAAATTCACAGGGCGTTCACTCACCGCTTCCTGTTCAGATCTGCACAATGAGCGTTGTTGGTGGAGGACAGCTTCTGTGCCATTACAGACTTTCAGCCTCCAAGAGTAGCAGCCAAGGGCATGGACGTCATTTAGGGGTCGCAGCTGCGACCCCTGGCTTGCCCCTTGCGACCCCTGGCACTGCATTTGTGACCACTGGCTTTTAAATTCATGTTGTGTACATGCATGCAGGTGAGAGTGTGCGCGGATGTGTGATTGTGTGCTTATGTGTAAGCATGTTGTGTGAGCTAATGTAAAGGCCAAATGGTGTATGATGTCAATTCCGCTACCCCAAACCATTTGGTGAATTGACATTCGTGACACCTTCAGTGAGCCACCGTCATACGTGACACCGTCATACGTGACACCGTCACCGTCATACGTGACACCTTCAGTGAGTCCCTCCGGCCGTTGCAGGCACGGGGAGATTGAGTGATGTGCCCAGGATCACAGGATGCTGAGTCCACCCCGAGACTGTAACCCGGTTCCTCCAGCTCCGACGTTGACAACTCAGATCCTTAACCTACACCCTCATGCACCGTTTAGGGCTTCTAGTTTTATGGTTTTAAACATGGGATTAAGAATCTCAGCATGCCTGCTTCGGATGTATATAAATCCAGGGCATTGATGCTCCAAGTGCAGTGGCACCAGGGTCAGAGGCCCGAGGTGCCCATTCGAACCTCATTATTGCTATCTTTAACAATTGAAAGAGCAAGGGGGGAGTAGGACCCATGACACACTAGCTACGCTATTTTGATAAAGCATGCCTGGAACAGAGTTGGCATTTGACTATCACTGAAAAACAAAACACATTGCATGTCTGCGAGGTCACATTTTTTGACAGAGGTCTGGATTTGGTCTCCTTAGTCTCTTGAGGCATAGTTGAAGGTCTCCCAATGTGTTGGTGATGAGAAGATCAACTTTGCAGAAAAAAGCTTCCTGGTGCAAAACAATGCACAGATACACCTGTGGTTGGAAATGCATGTACTGCGGGAGGACTGTAAGTGTCGAGGAAGATTCCAATAATGTGCCTGGTCACTTCCACAGCGTTGGTGGTAGCACATGACGGAAGACCACTGAAACACAACTTATGTAGTAATGTCCAGGGTTTGTGCCACTAAACATCAAAACAAGAAAAAAAGAAAACACTGTGGGTCTAATTCTGGGACTTTGTCATCTCCTGGCACTGGATTTGAGTAAAATGACCTTTTTTGGTAATTTGTTGAAGACCTTTGAAGTTGAGGAGAAGTAATTTATCGCCTCAGTAAGCATTGCAGAAGCGTTTTGGTCATAAGCTGATGCCACTATGTGTAGCCACTATGGACCGTATATCACCATGTGCACCATTGCGGAATCCCTTATTTGTACATCACGTGTCACACACATGGTATAAAACAGTGCACATTATTAGCTAGCACACATCTAAGAAAGCACAGAAAAGCCATAGAGGTGAATGTCACTGCTCACAGCATCACGGTATGCAACATACAACTCACACTGTCTTACAACATAACCTATTGAAGAGGACTCTGAACACAGCCAAAACACACAACAGGTTATTAGGGCACACAACATCCCCGTTTCCCTGCAGCTAATTACCACACATATACATCAGCTGAGCCATGGACATAGGTATTAATCGAGAAGATGCATAAAGACAATCCGTTGTAGCTCTCTGGTTTTACCCATCAGACATTTCCAGCTCATTGCCACTGGATTACATTTACCTAAGAGAGCTACTGTCCTGTGCACTTTACACACTGCACATCTCCACAAATCAAATCATACCCTGGTCTGTGATGGAAACCTCGGAATCATTGTCTAAAGTCATTTCATGAGAACAAACAGAGTTGGGAAGACACAGAAATGGCAAACAGTTTTCTTTTGTCCATAATGTGTGCAAGTGCTGGCCATTGGCACTAATTTATGGGGTACCTGAATTTATTTTTCCACATTCGATTTAGACCTGGAGTAACAGAGAACAGTGGAAAAAGGAGAAAGGAGGAAGAAGATAAATATAGGAAATCTGACGAAGGAAGATAGCAGGGATGAGAAAGAATTTGCAAGAATGAGATACACATATTGGGTGGTTGAATGAAGAGGCATGATATTGAATCAAAACTCAGCAGTCTAGGCAGATGGAAATCACCTCCTGGAACCATCTCAATTCAGCTTCAGACCTAATCACAGCACTGAAACAACCCTCATCTCTGCTATTGACAACAGCTGGGTGATCTTTGGCGCAGGTGACATTGCAGCCTACATCCTCCTTGATGTCTCCACGGCTTTCAACACCATCTTTCACACAGTCCTCATCCGATGCTTCCACAAGTTAGGGTTTCGTACAACAGCCCTTCAATGGATTGGCTCATTCCTCATTGGATGCACGCAGACAGTTGGCCTACCCCCTCTACCTTTAAATGAGCCAAACTAATCTGCGGAGTCCCACGGGGATTTTCACTTAGCCTCACACTCTTAGCTCCACGGTCCCAGTCATCACCATTGTTTGAACTTTCAGAATCAACATCATCTCATATGCCGACAATATACAACTCATCCCCACCTTTCCAAGGACACCACCAAAACCCAACAAGGTTTGTCGAGTCCATGTCAGAAATCACTCTCAGGATTAAATTACACTGCATCAAACTCAACTTGGACAAGAAGAAGGTAGTTCTCTTCGGAAAGGACTCAAATCTGAGCCTGGACCCTCACCCACCCCTTCCAGCCAAGCCAGAAACCAGAGAATCATGGTTGATAGCAAACTATTGATGGGCAGCCAAGTCAACTCACTCAACTCTTCCCGCTTCTACACCCTCAAGACCCTCAAGAAAATCTTCCAAAGGATTCCTCAGGAGACACACTGAACAATCACAGAAGCACTCATCACCAGATAGCTAGACTATGGGAACACACTAGGGGGGTTATTCCAACTTTGGAGGAGGTGGTAATCCGTCCCAAATGTGACGGATTTACCACCAGACGTATTACGAGTTCCATAGGATATAATGGACTCGTAATACGGCTGGTGGTATATCCGTCACTTTACCGTCACTTTTGGGACGGATTACCACTTCCTCCAAAGTTGGAATAACCCCCTATATGTCAGAATCTCAGTCCAACTCACCAAGCAGCTCCAGGTAATCCAGAATGGAACAGCCAGGCTCACACTCAACTTCCCTCCACTCACCCATTTCTCCACTAACCTCAGAGACCTGTACTTGCTTCCCACACACGGATGTGCTTTGTTTAACCTACTCACACATGCATACAAAGCACTACACAACTTAAGCCCCACCCACCTGAACAGCTACAACAGCTTCCACCCACCCTCCAGCCAACTTTCAGCTAACCTCCTGCTTGCTACTGTCCCACGCACCCACAGAGCCTGATCCAGTGACCACAGCTTTTCATACCTGGCTCCTAAAATCTGCTCAAACTCACCTCCATATTACAGCCGGTTAACCCTCTAATTCAGGAAGAAGCTTGGCTATACACAGCACCAGGGCACCGTCCCAGATAAGATGCACTCTATAGAAGTACACAGAACATAACAGTTTTAGTAGCCAGGGACCACAGAATTCACCAATGCAAGCACCATTTGGACCCCTGTGCTTATTCTTTTAAAAATTAAGCACTGGTTTGCTAAGTAGCTGACATGAACAATCACAATAACCAACTGAAGCTCTATGATACTAAGGGAAACCATTTGAAATTGAAACACGGTAAAAACATACACTGCGGCCATCGTACAGCTCTGACGGACGAGACGGCGTCTGACGGACGAGAGACGAGAAGGCGGTTCCTCAGGCGGTTCCTCAGGCGTTTTCCGGTTCCGGGTCAGCAGCGCAGAGCCAGCGCGCCGGAGCCAGCGCCAAAGCCAGCGCAGAGCAGAGCCGCACACAGCTCGCCACCCGCAAAGCGCACCGGTGAGCCACCTAGTGCTCCTGGCCTCCGGGCAGCGGGATCGCCCTGCCAATAGCTCGCACTGACAGCGTGCACAGCGCACAGCGTGCACAGAGGACAGCGCCCCCCCCCCCTCTGCGGACCCCCGCGGAAGCGGCCCGATCACGGGTGCGGTTTGCGGGGGGCATAGGGGCTCAGGGGGCTAAAATTCTTTTTTTTTTTTTTACAAATGTTTTGGTGGCGAGAAAGGACCCTTTAAGGACGGCACACCGGGCATCAGGCTTTGGGACACAGGCTACCGGCCCTCTGCTCCAGGTGCTGCCCGTGACCCCCAGCAAGAGGCAAGTGAGCAGGTGAGCAACAGAGGGCAAAGGGGCAAAGGGAGCAAGGAGGGCAACAGGGCGGGGGAAGCTGGTCCAGGTTCTGGTGCTAGTTCCACTGCCAGGACGGCAAGCACCCCTCACCCGACCCACCCTGGTAGATCCACCAGGCAGTTCGTGGCCTCACCCCCCCCCTGACCTGCTCCTCCACCCGCCCTTGCACCTTGCCCAGGGCAGCAAGGGCCAGGAGCGGAAGGGACCAACACGGCCCAACAAGGACTGGCACGGTCCAGCAACTCCGGACTCTCTGCACCTCCCCAGGACCCAGGCCCTCAAAAGCTCCAAATTCCCCTGAGGGTGATCGCAGACTCCGAAATCAACGTTCATTAAAGTTTCTTTTTGGAGGACGGCACCCCTAACTGCCTCAAAACAATAAAAGGCACAACAAGGCTCAATAAGGCCCTTCTCCCTCACTCCAACAGCCCGCCCAAAATCATCCCGCTCTAAGGCAGCAAAACTTACTGATCATGAGATCAGGCAAAGCACGAGGCAGTACTACCAACCGTCCAGCAAAACAAGGAAAGAGAAAAAGGAAAGGAGACCTGGCTCTGGATGAAGCAACCCCAAAAAGGAGAGCAAGCAGCTAACAGGATCACCCCCTCCCCCTCCCATGCAGGAGGCAAAACCTAACAAATGGCACACGCGGGGGAGGCAACCAAAATTCCAGCATGGAAGAAACGATCTGGGGAGAGCCCGGCTTTTGGAAAGCGGCGACCCTGCCGGAGGGGGTTTCAGAGACCATAGTCTCTCCCAAGCATCACAAGATAACCGATTATTTCACTACTGCTGGTACCAACGCCACCAGAAAAAGGATCAACTCCCTGGCTCCAACCCAAACAAGTTTTGGGGAAATAACCTCACCCAGCCAAGACCGGCAACAGCAAGGAAGCAGCGAAAAGAAACTCAGAATGAATTCTCCTCCTCCCCCCCCTATCGCCAACAGTAGTAATCAGGAAAAATCACCCTACGAAAGTAGACGCATCAAGTATAGTCCAGGACAATGCGGTACCAGCTACTCCTACACCTGGATCCCTCTACAATCCTAGGCAAGACTTAACTCTATGTAATAGATGTAAAATATGTTTATACAGAGACAACGACTCATACAAGTGTGTAAATCAATGTATAAGAAACATTACATAAGACATTGAGGACTACAAGGTGTAGGATTCCCAGCAAACACCAGAAGGACCGTCACGCAGGCCCTTATCACCAGCATACTGGACTACAGAAACACCCTCTATGTAGGAATCACTGCATGCCTCCTCAAGAGACTCCAGACAATACAGAACTCAGCAGCACAAATCATACTCGACCTCCCCAGAAGGACCCACATCACACCAAACTGTTTTTAGCAACATTAGAATAATGAAAGGTTGGACAATTGTGGAAACTGGCTAAGGAATCCATTTTATTATCCCCCCAGGCCTGACCTCATCCTGTGATACTCAATGATGTACAGGCCTGAAAAACATATGCAGACGGTTGGATGACATTTAGTACATTAACCCTGACAGGCAGCTTGTAATGCAAGGCTTGCTTACAAGAGACAGCTCATGCGACATGCATTGCTTCATTCGCCCAGCAACAGACAGACATCTCGATGCCAACATAGGTCTGAGGAGAGGTGATGAGGAAGCTGGATTGGTGATGCCTTGGAAAGTCCCAAACGTCTGAGAAATGTGAAGGTCACGCTTGTGGTCATCTTGTATCACACTGCCACCATGAAATGTTATTCTACTGTGATTGGATAGATGCCTAATACATGTGTAATACCATGCATCTCCTGATTAACATCACGCCATGTACTTGATGAAGAAATTATCTTTCAGTTGCTCTGATTGGATGATGTATTTTCACCCTTTTGTGGTTTTCATGCATAAAAGATTGTATTCGAGTTCCGCAATCCAGACTGCTTGGCCTTGGCCTTTCAAGCCACAGTCTCCATGCACGTATTATTAAATATTTCTGCTTGTACCTTAAGGCTGGCTTGTCTATGGTTTGTTCCTGAGGGCAGATAGAAAAGGACGCTTCAACATCTTGGTGGAGAATGCGGGCTGTTCAGGTGGCTACTCCTGCTTTTCCATTGGTGGCCGTGCGCCACGTGTCGGATTCTGGGGTTGTATGCTACTTTCCCTCTTCACTTGTCAATTCCTTACCCCTTTCTTTCTGGGATAATACTGGTATTTGTTTCCTCTGCTCCGAGGATGCGAGTAGGTGTCATGTTTTTATGAATGTGTGTAGCCGGTGGGGCTGCAGTGTGGTTTTCTGGACAGCTCGAGGGCTTGTCCAGGGTTGCAGCCTGAGGGGCTGTAACAGTGGAGCGGTTAGCCGGTGGGGCTGAGGCACGTGTTTTCAGGGCCGCCCAGTGGGGTGGTCTCTGGTCACAGCCGGAGGGGTTGTGACTGTTATGTACCCAGCCGGAGGGGCTGTGGGGGAAACCATGCCGGGGGGGCAGTAGTGGTCTGCCCCGTTACAGCAGGCAGGGAGTGCGCTGCTTATTTGCCTGTCACCTCCTCGGTTTGGTTCTTCTGTGAACCACGCTTCCGGACGCCTGGAGCCTGGGGGGCCCCCGGATTGTCCCCAGGGACTTTTTTGCCCTTGGTACAAGAGGTGGGTGGCGGGAGGGGTATTTCGATTGTTTAATAGTACCTGTGTTTTGCATGTTGCCATTTATCACATTGTAGCATTGTGTTGTTTTCCATACTGTTCAGTTTTGAGCGTCTGTTCTATCGTGGTGAGGGCCTCTTTTTGACATTGCAAGGAAACTGACAGTATTGTTACTGTGGCTTTGCGGACGTGTTGTGATTTACAATGCCGCCTACATTCTAGTAGCATATGGGATGTCCCTTGAATGTGGGGCTGTCCTGTATGTGGAGGATAATCTAAAAATAAAAAATGCCTGAACTGAAGAATGGTTTCCTCCACATGGTGGAGGGGGCTGACAAGGGCAGCACCAACATTCTCAATAAAATGTTTTGATTTTTGCATATTTTTTCAACATAAAAGAATTATGGCCCTCATTCTGACATTGGCGGGCGGCGGGCGGCACCCGCCAAGCGGAAACCGCCATTTGGCCGCGACCGCGGAGGCCATTCTGGCTTTCCCGCTGGGCCGGCGGGCGCCCGCCAAAGGAGCGCCCGCCGGCCCACCGGGAAAGGCCCTGCAACAATGAAGCCGGCTCCGAATGGAGCCGGCGGAGTTGCAGGGGTGCGACGGGTGCAGTTGCACCCGTCGCGATTTTCACTGTCTGCAATGCAGACAGTGAAAATCTTTATGGGGCCCTGTTAGGGGGCCCCTGCACTGCCCATGCCAGTGGCATGGGCAGTGCAGGGGCCCCCAGGGGCCCCACGACACCGGTTCCCGCCATCCTGTTCCTGGCAGTAAAAACCGCCAGGAACAGGATGGCGGGAAGGGGGTCGGAATCTCCATGGCAGCACTGCTTGCAGCGCCGCCATGGAGATTCAGCCCAAGCAGGGGAAATCCGGCGGGAAACCGCCAGATTCCCTTTTCTGGTCAGAATGGGCATTGAAGCACCGCCAGCTTGTTGGCGGTGCTTCCGTGGTCGTCGACCCTGGCGGTCATCAGAATGACCCCCTATATCTTTAGTAATGTTAGTATTTGTTTGGTGTGTACTATTTATTGCGAATTACTGTTTTCATGTTTGAAATTTAAATTGTGCAAATTGCTTGGGGGTCCCCGGCTTCCAGTAATGTTTCAATGGGGGTCCCCAGGAGTCAAAAGGTTGGGAACCACAGGTGTACAACAAATAAGAACTTTCTTATGTAGGGATTACATTTAAAAATATTTGACCCATGCAAAGGTTGCCAAAATTCTTACAGTGAACAAATTTAGGTGGTCATTACGACCTTGGCGGTATAAGGCGCTTACCGCCGTGCAGAAGACCGCCAATACACCGCCGCAGCCGCGGTAGACCGCCACAGCTATTATGACACACATCTCGGAATCCGCCGAAATTCAGACACCCACACAACACCGCCACACCAAAGGTGAGCGATAAACATGCGGAAACAAATCCTCCACCTCCACGCCAACAGAAACACGCCCATGCTATTACGACCCACTAATCCACGCGGCGGTCTTTCAACCGCGGTATTCCATTGGCGGTACACACCGCCGCGCTCAAAATACACACACATCTCCAAAACACTGCCACATTGCACAATTCCAAATACACACACCTGATACACATACAAACACCACTCCCACTCACCCAATACAATATAAAACACACACCCACATCACACACAAACCCTTACAACCACAATTTCTGAGAGAAGGCCAGAGAGAGACAGCACAGAATAGAGAACCCCATCACACAGAGGCACACTACACCATCATCCACACAACACCCACGCACAAAACACCACATACCACTACACTCACCACACTCATCAACACACACACACCACCCCACACATCACACACACCACCCCATGGTACGCCAAAGACACCCCCGCTTCTTCGAGGAGGAGCTCAGGGTCATGGTCGAGGAAATCGTCCGGGTAGAGCCAAAGCTATTTGGCTCACAGGTACAGCACACACCAATAGCCAGGAAGATGGAGCTATGGCAAAGAATAGTCGACAGGGTCAACGCTGTGGACAGCAACCAAGAAATAGGGAGGACATCAGGAAGAGGTGGAATGACCTACGGGGGAAGGTGCGTTCCACGGTTCCAGGCACCACATCGCGGTACAGCGGACTGGCGGCGGACCCCCACCTCCTCCCCCACAACTAACAACATGGGAGGAGCAAGTCTTGTCCATCTTGCATCCTGAGGGCCTCGCAGGAGTCGCTGGAGGAACGGACACTGGTAAGTCAAATTTCAACTATCATATCCCCCACCCTACCTGCATGCTATCACACCCCCCACCCTCACACCCTCCCCTATCACTCCAAATCCTCACCTACCTACCCATGACACCAACCACCCATCCCAACCCCAAAACCTGCATGACCTAAATAAGCATGGATACCCATCTCTAAAGCATGTCCACTGCACAGACCCACAACACCCCCCAACTATCACCACACAAGCCCCCACACAGGAATGCCTGCACTGGGGTACACACACACCCAAACATTACACATCATGAAACACACACATGCAATAATCATGTACTCATACCCCCGCAGGAACCCGAAGGAACGTCACCACAATAGAGGGTCCAGACAACACCACTCCACCCCCAGAAGAGGCCCACAGTGACGACAGCAGCTCTGCCCCACTGGATCTTGATGACCAGCCCGGACCATCGTGGGCCTCGGGACAGTCGGTTCCCCTTGCCCAGCCACAGCCCAACACCGAACTGCCACCCTCTGGGAACACCAGCACAGCACCCACCCAGCGGGCCCAAACCTCCCTACCGAGGACAGGTCAATCAGCGGTGTATCCCCCACTACAGGGGACCCAGGCTAACCCACCACCCCAACAACAACAGGGACCTGGGGGCAGTGGTAGTGGGCACACGGTCCAGGGGACGGAGGCACCCGAACACAGGGGAACTGGGAGGGCTGCTGTGCGACAGAGGGAGGACAGGCCAAGGGAACCTACTCTCAACGAGGCCCTCTCCTCCATCATGGGAGCATACCACCACTCCCAGGAGACGATGGCAACGGTAGGAGACCCTGTGTCTGCAGGAGGAACAGTATTTGGGGTTCAGGGAGGAGCTCAGGACCATCGGCTCCGCCCTGGGCACCATTGTAGGGGTGCTGACGGACATTAAAAAGACCTTGAGGGACACCGTGGCACTCCCAGGGGCCCCTGACACTAGCCACGACGATGAAATGCCCACCACCTCCGCCGGCGCTAGAGGACAGGAGGCACCGCCACAGGACCAACACACCAGCACCCCATCCCCTGCAGATGGACCTCCACCACGCAAGCGGGCCCTGAGATCCAGAAACAGGACAGAGCAAGATGGCAAGACCCCCACCAGGAAATAAGACCACCCTGATCGTCCTCCCACTGTCCCACTTTGTTACCCTGTCCAAATCAGAACTGCCCCAGCTCCACTTCCAATGGCCAGATGTGCAATGTACCTGTGAGACTAATAGACTGCACTCTGCCATGGACATTCCTCCTCCATCACCCATCCCCATTTCACAACCCCCTTTCATTGTAATGCACTTAAATAAACACCCTTGATACACTAATAAAACTGGAGTCAGTCAATGATTGTGAACTTTGTATTGTCAATTACAGTGTTAAAAAAGGTTACCCATTGGAAGGACAACATACCAATGTCACACATCACAAGTCTTTCAAGGGTGCAAGCTGTTGACACGTAGGTTACCACAATAGTGAAACTGAAATGGAAGGGGACAACTCAGTTAACAAATAGGGAGTGAAATGTAGGTACAGGATAGAGGTAGACATGTGAAAGTTAATAATATGTGAAACATGAAAATGTACTCACCTGTGTCTCACTGAAAATATTGCTGTATGACTGACTCCCTGTTGTTGTTTTCATCTTCATCAGCTTCATCCTCATCACTGTCCACAGGCTCCACAGGCTCCCCCGCTGCAACAACACCGTCATCTGGATCATCCTCCTGCAGAAAAGGCACCTGGCGTCGCAATGCCAAGTTATGGAGCATGGAGCAGGCGATGATGATGTCGCACACCTTCTTTGGTGAGTAGAATAGGGATCCACCAGTCATATGGAGGCACCTGAACCTGGCCTTAAGAAGGCCGAAGGTGCGTTCGATTACCCTCCTAGTCCACCCATGGGCATCATTGTACTGTTCCTCTGCCCTGGTCCTGGGATTCCTCACTGGGATCAATATCCAGGACAGGTTGGGGTAACCAGAGTCCCCCAATAGCCATACACGGTGCCTCTGGAGTTGACCCATCATATCAGGGATGCTGCTATTCCGCAGGATGTAGGTGTCATGCACAGAGCCAGGGAACATAGCATTTACCTGCGAGATGTACTGGTCTGCCAAACAGACCATCTGTACATTCATAGAATGATAACTCTTCCTGTTCCTGTACACCTGTTCATTCCTGCGGGGGGGACCAGAGCTACATGGGTCCCATCAATGGCACCTATGACGTTGGGGATATGTCCCAGGGCATAGAAATCACCTTTCACTGTAGGCAAATCCTCCACCTCAGGGAAAATGATGTATCCCCTTACGTGTTTCAGCAGGGCAGACAACACTCTGGACAAGACGTTGGAAAACATAGGCTGGGACATCCCTGATGCCATGGCCACTGTTGTCTGAAAAGACCCACTTGCAAGGAAATGCAGCACTGACAGCACCTGCACGTCAGGGGGGATTCCAGTCGGATGGCGGATTGGTGACATCAGGTCTGGCTCCAACTGGGTACATAGTTCCTGGATTGTGGCACGGTCAAACTGGTAGGTCACGATGACATGTTGCTCTTCCATTGTCAACAGGTCCACCAGCGGTCGGTACACCGGCGGATTCCGCCATCTTCCAATATGTCCCAACTGACGGTGCCTAAGAAGGACAACAGCGAAGAAACTGTCAGCATTCCTCCAGGTATGTACCCACAGTCACACACAAGACTACAACAGACAATTAACCCATCCGGGAAAGGTTTTGAGTGTAGACCTTGGTATGTGTGACGCAGTAGTAATTGAAGCCACGTGGGACCCTGAAATGGCCCCTGCCTGACCTCTAAACTGGGACAATGGGATTGTGGGGTAACTGCGCTGGCGTTGGACACCGTCGCGGTAGGCGGTCGTAGAGCGCGGTGCAATGCTGCATTGGTTAACATTGGACCCTATGGGTCCCAAGAGCCAATGAACAGGTGCGCCGCGGACGTCACCGCCGCGGACGTCACCACCATTTTCTATCTCTTCAATCACTAGATACCTGACCTTCGACAGGAGAGGACCTACACTGCTAGTGCTGCTGTGACCTCGGTCTGGAAGCGATGATGGCTGCTGCGTCTGGGGAAAGGGCCCCTGCCTTCCCTGCACAGGAGTTGGAGAAACTTGTGGATGGGGTCCTCCCCCAGTACAAGCTACTCTACGGTCATTCAGACCAACAGGTTAGTACACAGGGAGCACGTTGTATGGGCTAGGCTTGGGTGGAGAGGGCTGGGTGGATGAGGGAAGGGGGCAGAGTACATAGAACAGTTATGCATGTGGATGAATGGGCCACAGGGATAGAGTTGGGAGGTGGCCAATCACAACGACGGTGCAGTAGGTAATGACTGTCCTCTTTCCTTGTGCATGTCATGTAGGTCAGCGCCCACCAGAAGAGGGACATTTGGCGTGCCATCGCCAAGGAAGTCCGGACCCTGGGGGCCCACCAGAGACGGGGCACCCACTGCCGTAAGAGATGGGAGGACATTCGCCGCTGCAGTAAGAAGACGGCAGAGGCTCAGCTGGGGAGGGCCTCCCAACATGGGAGGGGTGCCCGTCGCACCATGACCCCCCTGATGTTCCGGATCCTGGCGGTGGCCTACCCGGAGTTGGATGGGCGCTTAAGGACATCACAGCAGACACAAGGGGGTGAGTACTACCTCATCATATGGACTTTGCGTGCAGTGGAGGTGTCTGGGTGGGGGTGGTGGGTTGTGGATGTCCCTAGGCCAGGGCGAGTTAGGTAGGCAAGGCCCCTCCGTTATGTAGGCCATGTGGCATCTCTGCCCCAGCTCAAAACAGAGGGAAGTTGATGTATAGTTGCCCCTTTGCCATCCATGTGGGCAGATTACTACCATTGCCATGTAGGCCATTTCCCAGAAATAGCATGTGCAGAGGTCAGGAGCACGGCGTAATGCATGGGGCTGCTGCGTCTGTCTTGTCCGCCAACGGTAGCGGTATGCCATGCACTAAAACTCTCTTTCTTCTGTCTCCCCCCTTTTCCTGCTCTCCCTGTCCTTTTGTACATCAGCATCAACAGGCGGAGGTACAGTGGCACCGGAGCACGAGGGAGCTGCATCCCACATGGTCATGGAGGGCCACACCACAAACTCTGAATTCACCAGTGGGACAGAGGGCGAGGGGAGCTTCACGTCGGCTACCAGATCACCATCCAGCGACACTGACTTGTCCGCCGATGGGAGCTCCCCTGTGGTGGCGGCACCATCTGTGCGCCCCACTTCTACACTGACAGCCGCCACCTCCCCTACCAGCACCGCCCTCCCAGCAGCCCCTCAGCGTGTGTCCCGTGCCTGCTCACCCAGGAGGGTGGGCATCACCTTCGCCCCAGGCACCTCAGGCCCTGCCCCAGTCACCCCTGCTGCCCTCAGTGAGGAGGCCATTGACCTCCTCAGGTCACTCACTGTTGGGCAGTCTACCATTGTGAATGCCATCCAGGGTGTAGAACGAGAGTTGAAACACGGTAATGCATTCCTGGAAGGCATTCATTCTGGTCAGGCTGTCCTTCAGCGAACCCTGCAATCTCTGGCTTCAGCACTGATGGCAGCCATTGTCCCTGTGTCCAGCCTCCCCCCTCCAACCTCCTCCACCCAGACCCAATCCCCTGTACCCCAGCCCATCTCAAGCACACCTACAGACCAGCAGGCCCACAAGTCAACACACACAAGTAGCTCAAGCAAACATAGGCACCACACACACCACAGGCACTCACACAAGCATCACACCCATACAGACACAGCAACATCCACTGTCTCCACTGTGTCCCCCTCCTCCTCTTCTCCCTCTTCCCTCCCAGTCTCGTCTACACACACACCTGCATGCACCACATCTACAGGCACTAGGACTCGCACCAGGACACCCAGCACCACAAGCCGCTCACCTGCACTCACCACCTCCACTGCCATTTACACGTCCCCTGTGTCCTCTCCCAGTGTGTCTGTGACGCCCCCTCCCAAAGTCCACAAACGCCGGCAATCACTCACCCAACATCCATCCACCTCACGACAGCCTCCAGTACCTGCACCTCCACCCAAAACACCTAAAGTGACACCTCCTACAACCACCTCCTCTACCTCCACTCCCAGACCCCCTCCAACTACCCATCCCAGTGTCCATCAGAAACTGTCCCTCTGTCAAATTGACCTGTTTGCCCCCACCCCCCCCTCCAGTTCATCAGTCCCGTTGTAGCGCCTCAGCCAAAAAGCCTCCAGTACCAGTGGTGCATGTTCCAGGTTTTTGGAGTGCACCGTCCACCAGGGCAGGCAGTAGGACCCGGAGCTAAGGCACTGTCAGCCCACCCCCTGTAAAGGCACCGAAATTGGAGAGTGGATGACGGGACCGTGTCAAGACTCCTGGTGGGACAACAAGTGAAAAGGGATCGAAGGCGATTGGTGAGTCAGCTGTCACTCCAAAGAATGTGGGGAAGGTTCCGAGGAAGTCTGCCCAGCCTGTTGTGAGTGTCACGGCGGAGAAGTGCGCCATCATTTCCGTCGGTCCAGACACAACCGCCAGCACCGTCGTTACTGGTCAGGAGACCACCGCCAGAGTCAGTGCCCAGGAGGGCCCGAGTATCGTTACTGGTCAGGAGACCACCGCCAGAGTCAGTGCCCAGGAGGGCCCGAGTATCGTTACTGGTCAGGAGACTACCGCCAGAGTCAGTGCCCAGGAGGGCCCGAGTATCGTTACTGGTCAGGAGACCACAGCCGAAGTCAGTGCCCAGGAGGGACCAGGATCCCACAGCCCCGCTGGGCGATGATGGAACGTCATGCCACACCCCAATGTCCAGTGTGGAGTTCGTCATGCCACACCCCAATGTCCAGTGTGGAGTTCGTCATGCCACACCCCAGTGTCCAGTGTGGAGTTCGTCATGCCACACACCAATGTCAGTATCTGAACCGCCATCTCAGGCTACCGCTGAACAGTCCATAGCCAGCATGGCAAAGCACGCTGAACAAGGCCAAGACCGCCATGGTGAAGACCGCTGAACAGTCCATAGCCAGCCATGGCAAAGCACCGCTGAACAAGGCCAAGACGGCCATGGTGAAGACCGCTGAACAGTCCATAGCCAGCCATGGCAAAGCACCGCTGAACAAGGCCAAGACCACCATGGTGAAGACCGCTGATCAGGGCAAACACTGTGTGGGTATGAATATACCGCCACATCAGGCATCCTTTTCCCATGTGCAGCTGGGACAGTGACAGGACAGGAACTTTCACGGGGAGACTCATCCAGTCTGGCCACCAGTCCCACCCAGTACCAGTTGAGAACTGCATCTACTTGCGTCAATGTGGCTTTGCACTCCCCAGGATTGAACAGTGGGCAAACTACCCACTGTAGAGACTTGAGAGACTTTGGCTTTGCACTCCCCAGGATTGAACAGTGGGCAAACTACCCACTGGAGAGACTTGAGAGACTGTGGCTTTGCACTCCCCAGGATTGAACAGTGGGCAAACTACCGACTGTAGAGACTTGAGAGACTGTGGCTTTGCACTCCCCAGGACTGAACAGTGGGCAAGCCACCCACTGTAGAGACTTGAGAGACTGTGGCTTTGCACTCCCCAGGATACATCAATGGGCATGGAGCCCCGTCGTGGATCTGGCTTTGCAGTCATGTGGCTGAGGTGCCCCCCCTTCCCTTCCCCCTGAGGTGCCTGTAGTGTTTCAATCTGATGCCCCGGCAGTGTTCTCTCGGATTTTGGTCAGGTATCTATTGTGGGCCTCGCCCATGCATTTTTGGACTGTTGGTGCACGGACATTGTTGTACAAATCTGCACTACTTCTTGTATTGTATATATAAATATGACAGATTTCGAGATATGATTCAGTATATTTTTATATGACATGTATATTGGCACATTACAATATTTGAACGGATCTCGCTTTGTCTTTGCATTCTTCTGGGGGGATTGTGGGTTGTTAATGTGATATTTTTGACTGCATTGGTGTGTATGTTGTTCCTCGTGGAATGTGTTGAGGTGAGCGTTTTCCCATAGCAAAGGCTGTTTCCGCCGTGTTTTTATCCACGGTGAATCCGCCCCGGAAAAGGTGGCGGATTGGTGTGTTGTAATAGTGTGGGCGGTACTTTGTCTCCCGCCTGTCTGTTGGCGGTAACCGCCACGCTGTTTGTCTGTACCGCCGTGGCGGGCAAAGTGTTAAAGTGGCTGTCTTTGTTGGCGGTTACCGCAAGGGTCGTAATTCCCTTTTTTTTTCTGCCGGCCTGTTTGCGGTATTACCCCACCTTTTACACCGTCCGCCAGGGTTGTAATGACCCCCTTAGTCTTGAGGGAACTGAGGATTCATTTGCAGCAGTTAACAATATGTTGTCAGGAGTGTGGAATTTTATAAAATGTCTACTTGTCCATGGGACAGTTTGTGTCATCAGTCTACTTGTCCTGTAAAAACACATGCATATTTTCTTCTGCCAAAATTACATTTATAAATATTGTCTAGGAGTCCAATTTCTTGGTCTGCCTCAGCTTGCTCATGCATAAAAGCTTTAAATCTGCACTAATGCAAGAATAGATACCATGTGTGCACTTTGTGATTTTCTTTAAGAATTCTGCCACAAACTGGTTATCACAGACCTTTTGAATTTTTGAATTCTGTCTCTCTGTTTATCGACTGGCTTCATTGGTAGTGACACCATTCTGCTCTTCCATACGAAGCATATTGGCACAAAGTAGTTTTTTTCATGCCAGGAACTACTGTGGCAGTGTGTGCGCTTTTAGAGGACGGGAAAAGAAAAACATATTTTTGCTTTTGCCAATGCTTGTTTATTTTCATTGTGCCCATAACTTTGCTGAAAAGGTTACATTGATTTTTCCGTTATAAATATATATTTTGGAAATACCACCATGCATCCGCACATTTTACTAAATGAAGCTTCAAAGAAATGGCACCTCAAATTTCATGGTAGTGTCAACGTGTCCCTCTATGATAATTTATTACACATCAGGACTCGTTTTAGGCTAATGAATCTTTTGACCAAGTTGAGAGACACCTTAGGACGAGATAGCAAATCAATATGTCAATCAATACGTCTATGAAATCATCAATATTTATCACAACAATACATTTCACTTTAGTCAAAGTCATTAATCAATTCAAAACGCTACCATGACCTTTCAGCCATGAATAACCACACAAGTTTAGCAGAATTTTATGAGTTTTATTCCCTATTGATTACAGATTTAAGAGCAGATGCATTAACCTCAACACCAAGAAACATAATAGCATAGTCACGATATGGCAACTTTGGTAGGATTTCATTAAGGCGAGAATCACAAACATCAGAAAATAACACAGCGTAAACATAGAACAATTTAGCAGAGTGTCAATAACACGTCAGTTCAACAAAGCATAGTTTCAGTCGTTTGTCTATTTGCGTCAGTTTGGTGAACACCTGTCCTAACCACTGATTAGCATTTGCATGTTGGGCTTCATGCAAAACAATTTAGAACACCAATTTGAAAAACATCTAACTATGGTCTCTGTCAAAAGTAAGCAGTTGGTACCTAGAAAGGAAAAGCAAACAGAAAAATCACAAATGCATTGTCATAATTACCCTCCAAAGTTTAGGTCAGCGCACAGGTTCAGTCTTCGTCTTCAGGACATCAGTCAAATCGCCATCAGTCAGGACTCAGCTCTGGGGCAAAAGGGCACTTCCCTCATAAGGAGGTAAAGTGTAAAATGGACAATTCTAAGGGCGAGGATGGTTTTAAGTAAACCAACAAGTCACCAGAGTGACAAAGTTTCTGGATAAAATCAATAGCATTCCCTACCCAATTCTAAATGGCTCCCCGTGTCATGAGTTTTTATCCCTTTTTCATTGTACATTCCCCCAAAATTCTATTGGACATTCGTTATACCCCACTATCTTTAACCTATTAGAAAACACATTAGGTCACCTAACTCTTCACCCCATATTATTTTACAGACATTTTATTGGTCTCCGTAATTGACGTCTTCAGATGTGGCACGTCCGGTATGATTTCATCTTTCTGTAATTCTTTGCACATCTTTTGGTCAGTAGCTACATTGTCTTCACCGGTTTGAATGACCTTGTACATTACATTAATCTACACTGTTTCATTTTGTTTTAACATTATTCTACAAGAAAGGAAAAGTCATGGGAACGGATCTAGCATGGTTACATTCGTCTTCTAGTTTGGAGAAAAAAAACATACGGGTCATGTCCTTTTGTGAGTCCGCACACTGCAAGATAGAAAAATACATTTAACATGAGAGTCAAGCAGCTAAGCTTCGGCGCATGCTAACTTAAGGCCTATGAGGATTTCAGCACAGATTCAATAACGCAGTAATTAGTACAAACTTATTTAAACATAATATAAACATTTTAGTCATCATTATTAGTCTACGTATACATTAGCGGCCACTCCCTGTGGTCACATTTCAGGTGCATATTCAAGCAAAATTACTAATACAGTTTCTATGCGGCATTATCTCACACTAATCCATAAACATTTTATGTTAATATAGATTATATAAGCTATGCTTTCTCAGGCCCTCCTCTGACGTTCGTCATCACACAAACCTTTCCCTTTGACCTTTCACTTTAATTTTTCACCTTGCGCATAATGCGCATTTTAACATCTTGTCCCTTGTGTGAACTTTCCCAAATTTCATTAAACATTTTCTCCCTTTTACTTTCTTTGTTCTTTTTATTCCTTTTTGTCCAATCTCTTTTAATTTTATCATTAATTTTGCAGGCTCCCCATAATCCTAATAGACAGGCCAGAACAATTAATAGACCCCCTAATATTTTTGCAAGTACCCCATTCCAAATATTGCTAAACCAGCTCCCTACTCTGGCAATTCCTTTTCCTAATTTCTCCCACACTCCAGGTTCCTTCAAATCCTTCAAATCCACACTATCTTTAGTTAGGTTAGTAAGCATACATCTAATCTTTTTACTATTGTCAGGTATATAAGAGCAAAAATTACACTCGTTGAGCATCTTGCAGACTCCGCCACTCTTTGGTAAAAGAATGTCTAAAGCAAGCCGATTTTGAAGAGTCATAGATCTTTCCGCAGCAAGTTCAGAATCCATAGTATAGCCCCTGTAAAATTTGTCAGCATGTTATCCACAATAGTAGACAACTTTCAAATCTTTATGGAGTTTAAGATAACCCCTACTGAAGGAATTATGGCTCCAAATATGTCACCAACGACAGCAGCCGCTGTCTCTCATTTTTGTCTAACATGTTGTATTTCAGACGTTTTAGGTATTTGTTTTAAGTCATCAATCTGGTAAATCTTTGGGAAAACTATTCCCAAATAACATGTCCCATACCATCCCTTAGGGAGACGGTAATAAGCATTAAGTCCACAGATATAATAGATCCCAGGGATCGCTGGATCCTGTCCATTTAACATGAATGTCCATTTACTCTGAAACAAAAACACATGCCTGCATTCACTCGTTCCCACAAATAAAGTGTCATGTTCAGATTTCGGCCTATATATACAAAGCCTTCCTACATGTAATGCATCTATAGCTAGTTTGCCTTGCGTCTTTATTGCAGTGTAAGCATAATCATTTGCATATGTGTGTTTTTCTAGCCCCTTTTCTAATCATTCTTTCAATGCTTTGCGTCTATCATCAGTGTGATCTAAAAAGCTTTTCTCTACAGGTGTCAATAAGCAAGTCAGGTTATTGCGGTGTGCATAAGCTGTCCCAAATGTAAGCGTCGGTTCAAAGAAACCTCTAACTAATTTTATACTATGCTCCTTAGCTAACTTGTTCAGAAACTCAATCACAGGCACAAAAGAAAACACTACATACAAATTTGAATACAAATATTGCACATGCTCTTGATTATAGAATATTGTTAGTAGCAAACTACAGCTTATCCCGTATGTTAGTGGCAAGCTATGGTAGGTGACCCCTTCTTGCACTGATAAAGGAATGTTTATGCACACATAACAGTTCTTTGCATCCATGGTTTGAACATACTCATTCAGCAAGCGATAGAAGATATTAGTGGAGAGTTCCCCTTTTGAGTTAGTTCCCTCATGCAAGTGTTTTGTATCCTGCTCAAACTTTTCCCACGGTGTTAATGTTGTAGTCTCAGGTTTTGAAGCATTGTTAGTCACTTTCTTACCCAACCACGGCATTCCCACAATCACACCTACAATTATTATTGCACACACAATACCTAATATAAGACTTAACCAACCACACCTCTTACCCCTGTTGTTACTACCGCTATTATAAGCCATGTCGGTAAAGAATCAAATAACAGAACAACAATCAACTTGAGGACGATATAAAACGCTCTCTTTTTTTTTTGTTTTTCTCTTGATGCAAAAGTCTCTCTCTCTGCATGTATTTACAGCGTTTCACTTACTCCAGGACCCTTTTGTCAAATCACGTTAGCAGCTTGTCATAATCTGGTTTTCAAAGTTGATTCAGGTTATCAGGGTCGCATCCAGTAGTTTATAAGTCTCTTTTTCGACTTTCCAGCTTTCAATTTCAAATGTTTGTTTTAACAAAGTCTCTTTCTTTTAATTAATTTCAGGTACCGTAGTATTGGCCTGGTACTTCTCGATCAAAACAGAACGCTAAGAATTCTTGTTGCCATTCAGATGTTGTTGCATATGCCCACTCAGGACCTGCGTACCTTCTATTTGCGGTTCTTTTTCTTTTCACTCTGCGTTCGCCTTGCAGTTCTCCTTCACTTAGATCCTCTATTCAGGATGTATCAGTTTCTTCTGTTATTGTTTCACCTGGTACGACCCTTTCTTTTGCAGCCTGTTTCTCTGGCCAGTTATCACCTTTGTGCGTCTTCTTCCTGGTTGTCCTTTCAGGATGCTGAACAGCACCCTCCTCTTGTGCTATGGTGTTTTCTCTTGATGGACCTGCAACTGGCTCAGGGAATGCTGGTGTGCTTTGATCTCTCTCTACTATTTCCCCTTCTTCTTCTTCTGGATCTGTTACAGGTTCCAGCTCTAACCTGTATCTGTCTACTTCTGGGAGAACCTCTCCTTGATTTAGTTCTCCTGCTGCCTCTACTGAGATAGGCACACTGTCACCTCTCTCGAACTCGTTTACTGTTTGAGGGACAAGGCTGCTCTCAGTGGGCTCTCCTACAGTCTCAGTTTCCCCTTTCTATTTTCAGGCCCTGAGACTTCCTTCTCTGGAATTGCTGAGTCGGAAACTTCAAGTTCCTCATCAGTTGGACATGTTACCTTCTTTGTGTGACTGGCATGTATCCAATTTGGAATGCCTGCACATTTCGCAGCAGTGGTTGTTGTCAGTATTACTTGATATGGCCCCTTCAAGCGCGGCTCCAAACACAACTTTCTCACGTGCTTCTTGACAAGCACCCAGTCACCGGCTTGCAGGGTGTGACCTGGATCACTAATCAGTGGCAATGTGTTGGCTTCCACCTGGTGAGAAAAAGAGCGAACCACATCAGCCAAACCTTTGCAGTAGTCCAACACCATATCATCCATGATATTCACAAGAGCATTTACAGGCACTGTGGGTAGCCTCATAGCTCTACCCATAAGGATCTCATGGGGTGATAGTCCTGTCTTCTTATCAGGGGTGTTCCTCATGGACATCAGCGCTAAGGGCAATGCATCTGGCCATTTCATATTGGTAGCTGCGCACATTTATGCCATTCTCGACTTCAAGGTACCGTTCATTTATTCTACTAGTCCTGATGCTTCAGGGCGGTAGCTACAATGCAGTTTCTGTTCAATGTCTAATGCCGCACACAAGAGCTTAATCACCTCATTGTCGAAGTGTCTGCCCCGATCTGATTCTATAGAGACCGGAAACACGAACCTGGGTATTAGTTCCCTAAGCAGCAGCTTTGCAACTGTGAGACTGTCGTTTCTACGTGTGGGGTAAGCTTCAATCCAATGGCTGAAAACACACACAATCACCAACACGTACTTCAATCCTCCACAAACAGGCATTTCAATGAAATTTTGCATCTTGCCAAATGGACCGCCAGCTCTCCCTATGTGGCTCAAAGTTACCACAGTCCCTTTTCCTGCATTTATCTGTTGACAGATGATGCATCTGTGACAAGTAACCTCTGCGGCGTGTCTGAATTTTGGGTTACAGCAGTCAATCTTGAATGACCTGATCATTGCATCTCTCCCAAGATGTGCTTGTCCATGATAAAGCTTTGCAAATTGTGTCAAAAGACTGTTTGGCAAAACCAATTTCCCCTCCTCTGAGACCCATAAGTCGTCAGCTCTTTGTACACATTGCATTCTCTGCCAGGAGCGTTTCTCTTCTCTGCTAGTGCAACCCTGTAGTGTTTTTAGTTCATCTAGTGTATCAACCACCCTTAATGCAAAGTTCAAGCATGTGTCATTTTCAGTTTGCGGTAACAATTCCCACTGATCCTTGAACGATATACAGTTCAATGCACAAAACCTTGCGACTTGATCTGCATAGCCATTTCCCATGGACACAAAGTCTTGTGACTTAACATGAGCATTGCATTTCACCACAGCAATTTCAAGAGGTAACTGAATCGCATGTAATAAATCCTTAATTTGTTCACCATTTTTCACAGGAGAACCAGAAGAGGTCATGAAACCTCTCTGTGACCACAATTGGCCAAAATCATGTACAATTCCAAATCCATATCTGCTGTCAGTATATATAGTGACTCTCAGATTTTCAGCTGCGTGGCATGCCTTAGTAAGGGCAGTTAGCTCTGCCACTTGTGCGGAATACACCCTCTCGAGCCAGGAAGCTTCAATGATACCAGCTATGGTACACACAGCGTAACCGGCTCTCAGCATTCCGACTGAGTCTCTCAAACAGGATCCATCCACAAACATAATGCAGTCATTTTCTTTTAACTGCGTATCTTGAATATCTGGTCGGGGCTTGGTACATAGTTCTGTTACCTCAAGACAGTCATGCTCCACTTCCTCTTCATTATTAATCTGGGTACTTTCAACAGGAAGTAGAGTTGCCGGGTTCAATACAGTACATCTCTTCAGTGAGACATTAGGCAACCCTAAAATGATTGTCTCATATCGGGTAAGTCGGGCATTTGTCATGTGCTGGGTTTTAGTTCGAGTCAACAGAATTTCAACTGAATGTGGAACCATTACTGCCAAGGGATGTCCCATCACTATGCCTTCACACTGCGTGAGGCTTTGACCAACTGCTGCAACTGTGTGCAAACAACACAGTAAGGCTGCTGCGACGGGGTCCAAGATAGCTGAAAAATATGCTACAGGGCGGTTTGCACCTCCATGGACCTGTGTTAAGACAGACAAAGAACAAGCATCACGTTCATGACAAAACAGTAGAAAAGGCTTTGTATAATCAGGCATACCCAAAGCTGGTGCCCTGCACATGCACTCTCTCAATTCCATGAATGCCTCAAGCTCTTCTTTGGATAAGGCTATGGTATACGGTTCATCCTTAATATCTTTGCCTGTCAGCTTTATCAATGGTTTTGAGATAATCGAAAAGTTGGGTATCCACTGGCGACAGTAGTCCACCATTCCCAAAAACATCCTGACATCTCTCTTTGTTGTCGGGGGGTTCATCTGCAAAATAGCTGTCACCATTTCCTTTGATATTCTCCTGGACCCTCTCTCAATCAAGTGTCCTAAGTACTTTACTTCTTTCTGACAGTACTGCAGCTTCTTTGGCGACATTTTATGTCCTTTCTTTCCTAAGTGATTCAGTAAGGCAATTGTGTCATACCTACAGTCATCTTTTGTCCTTGACGCAAGCAGCAAGTCGTCAATGTACTGCACTAGAGTCGAACTGAAAGGCAGTACTAAGGATTCTAAATCCTTTTTCAATATCTGATTGAAGATGGACGGTGACTCAGAAAACCCTTGAGGAATTCTGCACCAACTGTACACCCTGTCCAGGAATTTGAAACTGAATAAAAACAGGCTGTCCTCATGAAGAGGCACCGAAAAGAAAGCTTGTGACAAGTCTACAACGGTGAACCATTCAGCGTCGCACGGAACCTGAAACGTGATCACTGCTGGGTTTGGCACTATGGGGCAACACTTCACCACAATCTCATTTATTTTTCTCAAATCCTGCACAATTCGAACCTTCCCACGAGGCTTTTTCAAACCCATTATCGGTGAATTACATGGGCTGCTCATTACCTCCTTCAGGACTCCTTGCTTTATAAAGTCCACAATTATTTGCGACACCTGAATAAAGACATCTTGTGCCATGTGGTATTGTGGCACCTGGGGAAACACCGCATTTGGCTTCACTTAAACTTTAACTGGTTCCACTCCTTTTATCAGTCCCACTTCCTTTCCTGTCAAATCCCACACTTTCTCTGTCACCGTTCCTTGTAACTCGGCGGGTAAGTCAGTCACTGTAAGCATCGGTAATATTGTTATCAAAGGGTAATCTTCATTCGCAGTTCCTGTCTCTAACTCTGAGAACTGACCATCATCCCCTTCATCATCACTGTTTGTCTGCACCTCAATTCCATTGGAACAGGTAATCGAACATTTTGTTTCGCAAAGTAAGTCTCTTCCCAGTAGGGACACAGGACTTGAATCGCAGACCACAAACTTATGCAGACCCTGGAAGTTGACAATCTCAACCTGCACCGGATCTGTAATCGGATTTGTCAAGTACTGGTTTGCTACTCCAAACACTCTTATGGTACCCCCTGAAAGTGGTAATTTTGGAACCTCTGCGCTTCTGACTGTGGAGCGTGTGGCTCCAGTATCAACCAAAAATGAAATCTTGTGACCCATTACCTTTCTCTCTACATAGGGTCCCCTCTGATCTACTTCTAGGGATGCTGCAAGCCTGCACTCTTCACTGTCTGAACTGTCATCCGACCATTCATCATTCATTCCACCTTCACCACCCAATGGGAATTGCTGTATTGTATTATTTTGGCTCATCATTTGACTTGTGACCTGCTGAGGAATCATCACCTGTTGCTGTCCTACTGGAGCTAATGGTAATTGCATTTGCTGTCTATGTACCATATGAACCTTCTGTTGTACTTGCTGCATTTGCGCTGGTTGAACATGCAGCATTTGCATTTTCTGCATAGGCTGTAGCCCTTGCATCTGAACCATGTTATTTTGGAAGTTTGGGTTTTGATTTCTCAATTTTGGACCTCTCATATTTTGCAATGTACCGACATTAGTGCTTTGTTGAACGACACCATCCTGCACCACATTTGGGCATTCCCGCTTCCAATGTCCCACGCCCCGCACGTGTGACATGGTGACATCTTTTTCATCCCTTGCACATCATTTTGAACCACAACAGTATTCAAATCTGGACCGCGATTCACAAAACCTCGACCTCGGCCTCTCAGTTGTGCCTGAAACACACCATTCCCTTGTGGTTGCTGCTGTATCATCTGTTGAATTCCATTTCCCTGCATTCCTGCCTGCGCAGCCCTTATCTGCATCACCATCACTTTCTCCTTCAACTTTTTCTGCTTCAACTCGATCTCATCACTACAGTATTTCGCATACTGCAACACCTCATCAATCGGCTTAGCTTGCCAACAGATCAAATGATTTTTAATCATCTGGCTAACCTCTGGTCTTAGCCCTTCAACAAATCTAAACACGAGATGGTTCATGTCTTTTGGCTCAATGGTCTCAGTACCACTGTAATGTTTGAATGCCTTCAACAATCTCTCATAGTAAGCATGTATTGATTCTTTAACCTCCTGTGAGGTCCGGTCGATTTTCTGCCAAACAGTCACTTTCGGCGACACTTTCTGCTTCAAAAACTCAATTACCTTGTGATAATACTTCATCACCTCCTCAGATGGTACTCCGGTTACGTTATCCCTTGCCATCTCTCGCGTTGGCCAGTCTACCCCTCTCTGTTTGCTGATACCACTCTATCGGTTTCTCCCTCAACCTGGGATAATCATTTGTGAAGGATAGGATTTCTCCCCTGGACCACGGTACATGGATTAGAACCCCACCAGCGGTTTCTCTCATGGGTAACATCTTTACTGATTCCGTATCTGGTGAAGCTTTAGCTTTATTTAATCCCGGACTGTCACCTTTCTCCTTATCTCTTTTCTTGGCCCATCTGCCTTCCCACTTTTCTAAAGCTCCCCAGATCTGAGCACTTTGCAATATTTTGTTTAGATGCGCTTTCATTCCGGCAGACCTCATGTGCTCGAAGTCTTTTGAGTCAAAGTCTAACCTGTAGCTTCTTTTTAAATGTTTAGTGTTCTCAATGTCAATATTGTATTTGCCTGCCAGGTTTCCTAACTTCTGATGTACCTTACCTACTTCTTTGGTGATTTTAGGAAACAGATATCTCAATTCTGCTTCTGTATATGACTCTAATCTGTTTATCCCCATTGTTCCTTCCACTAATTCAGCAGCTTCCACACCTAGTCTCACAAAGTTCAGGTACTCATCTCTTTCCAACCTTTCCGGTTCCACTGCAGTTACTGTAGTCTTTTGTGAAGCATAGGTCTTCTCTAACCACTAATTTAGCTGTTGTACCGTAAAACCTTGCAGTGAAATATTCCCTGCATGCATCATTGGCGACTGTAAGGCATTCGTACTTATTGGCTCTGGGGTTAACACACCTAGCCCTGCCTGTCTCATTGCCTCCAATGGTGCTTCAACCGAGTTAAGGTTTAACAAAGACCTCGGTCTTTCGACCGCTTGCTCCCCTGAGGCCATTATCTGGGGAGTTCCCATGGACCCTCCTCTTAGTAGATCTTGTGTCATTACCACCTGGTCACACATGCCAGGCTTATTTTGTGCATACAATGGCACCGGTGGACCAACAGTAATTGGCAATGATATGGCAGCTGGTGTCTGACCTGGTCCCAAACCCCGTGGAGCAGCGACTCCAAAGGTCTGATCCACTGAAGCCGGGGCAGGTATTAATGGAGGTCCTGCTGATGGATTATATCCCGGTATCAGTTGTGGCTGCGGCTGGGGCAGCAATTGTGGAGTTGGCTCAATCTGCACTAACCTCGATTTTGTATATATCGGGTCCGGCGGCACTATCAGATTTGTAGTAGTCTCTAGTACTGGGACGTCTGGATAGATTCTCTGTATCTGCGGTGGAGGTTGCAACTGATCTGCATGTCTGGCGCAGTGGGTACACTGACACCATTCTGTATCGAACCTGTATCACTAGTCTGTGCTGTATCAGTAACTCCCTTCTCCTGCGTCTGGTTCCCAGGACCTGCACTAGTGCTCGGACATTGCCGCTGACCGCATAAGGTGGCGGGCGATCATGCAATAATTGATTTATAAATTCTTCGTTATCTGAATCATCTTCTTCTTCCCAAGATCTCTTAGTCTCTTTAGGCTTACTAGAGTCCTTGTCTGTTTTACATGTGGCTTTCTTTCCCTGCGTCTCATCTCCCTGTGTTATTGCTGGGAACAATTTGAGCCCGTCAACTATTCCCCATCTCCACATTTTACTCTTGTTGTCCCATCTAGCCTCAGCTAAAGTCTTTTCTGCCCCTTTTATTCTTCTTTGGAATTTTTCTTGTCGCTGTTTAATAGCCATTAAATCCAAAACAAACAAGAATTGCAGCGTGCTCGTAGACAACGCACTATCCCTATTAGTGCCCAATCGTAAACAACAAGTAAAGAGCAATAATATTGTTATTAGGTTACGGTAAGCGTGCAATTACACCATAGTTCCTGCTGCAACAAAGGAACTAAACAGGGCTGAAACAGCCCCACAGGTAAATACTCTACACGGCGGTGCACCGCAATCTGTGCAAAAAGATTTTTTACATGAAACAGAAGAAATCCAGTGTTATAACAGTACAAATGAGCAGTCTTTTCTTTTTAATATTTAATTAAAGTAAAGTAGCCATGTGTTCTTGCAATTCCATGGACAATTGGGATGTACAGGATAAACAGCCAACGCGTTTCGCCCAACAAAAGGGCTTCTTCAGGGCTGTAACGTAACCAGAAAAACATATATATACTATGCTATCCATTGCACAAAAAATTGTAACTAAATAGGTAAGTATAAGGATACAAATCATGAAAGTAAATCGAGAGAGAACAGAGCCGTGTACCAACACATTAATAGAAGTGATGGGCCCCTGCGTAACATGTGCAAAAACATGCAAACACTAAATTGTGTTGTGAGTGGTATAAGACAAGTGATCGAGCAGTGAGTTGAATATTAATAGAATTGAGAGATTTATATGAAAAAATATATATATCAAATGTTTATAATAGTAATGAAAAGTGAGATCCCAAAAGAGAGAGGGGTGGAGGCATTCAAGTGTCAAATACGCTAATAAAACAAACTGATGAAAAACTGATAAAAAACATACCATGGATGGTATCCAGTCAGAAATAGTAGTAACAAGTGAATTGATAAATCAAAAGACCTAAAAACAAAACGAGACCAAGGAATAAAAAAGTAACTGAAATTCTAGAAGAGAATGTACCATGTGAAGAATTATTATTAAACTCACATATGAAGTACGCACTTCGAAACATCAGGGTCCAAACCATACGTGTACATTGACTAAGATAAGTAGCAATGTACCAAGGGAAAGAGCGTCCATCCAACTAACGCTGCAAAATGAAAGTAAAAACAAAAGGCTAGTCCACAACCCATGATAGTTAACCCCAAAATAAAGAAAGAGTTATATTAAGAGTAAAAAAGAGCCGTTAAATTGCCCCATAATATAAATTGACAGAGGCATAACCGAAATATATCAAGCTATACAACCAAAACTGATAAATAGTGTCACGGTTACTAAATATTCACACAAAGTGAATGGTAATTATACAAAAACATATAATGAGTTGATCGCAAGCTTACTGCCTGTAAGGTAATGCGGCATGTCGGCGTTCAGGAAAACTTCAAAAAGCGCTGTCAGAACGACCGCGAAGGATCACAACATGGCCAGCCCAGTCGGCATTCGGGAAAACTTCAAAAAACGCGGTCAGAACGACCGCGAAGGATCACAACACAGCCAGCCCACTGACAAAGCCGGCCGCCAAGGGAGAAACCCTGGGAGGAAGGCTCCGGTCTGGGTGTGTAAGCAATGAATGCCCTGGACCCAGAGGCTTGGAAATAAAACCGCCTACAACCGAAAATAAAAGAAGGACACAACCAGCCACCATATTGAGGCTGGTTGTGTGGGGACATGGATGCCAATTGGCAATGAAAATAAAAGCAGGACCAATGAGGGCCGCCATATTGGAGTAAGTATTGAGGCAGAATATAAGAAGGGCTACGTGTAAATGGGAAATAGAAATAAAAACTGGACAAATGAAAACCGCCATATTTAAAGTAAATGCCCAAAGGTAAAAAAGGGAGAAAAAATAGTGAAAAAGAATAGTGAAAAACTGCAAAGTGAATTCACGAGGAACGTGAATTGGTAAAAAGCAAACTGTATACAACTGACTGGGTACCCCATGAAAACTACAATAAACCAAGGTGTACACTGAAAAGAAATAAACCAAAAAATATTAGCAGTGAACAGTGAAAATAGTTGGTATACCATGAGAGGGTGGAAATAAGAAAGTAAGAGAAAAGGAGTGGGGAGAATATAGAAGTGCAAATAAGCCCAAAAAGGTATTGTGATCAAAACCAGTCTGGTTAACGTAAGAAGGGAAATATACATATTAATGAAAGAAATATAAACACGTATGAAAATATATATGAAGACATATCCAACCAATTGACACATATTATTAAAGCAACAAACTGTACACAATGAAGTAAGATAAAACACAATTCTGGAAAAAACGAAAAAATATGTGTATCAAGACAGAATATAAGTATATTACAAACAAATTACAAGATATTGACCACCCCCTAGCAAATTGGCAGTCATGGCGGAAGGCACATAGCAATATAAGTCATAAAAACATATTAAAGAAAATAATGGAACTCATGATCCGTATTATGGGGCCCAGATCTACTGCTTGAAGGCGGCAGATCCAGGCCGCCTCTTTCTGGCGCAAAATCCTTTCTCTATTCCCTCCTCTAGAGTGAATGGGAACGTGTTCAATGCCATGAAACCAAATAGTTGGATCATTAGGATGAACAGATATCATATGTGTTGCAAGTGGATATCTGAAGTCATGTTTTCTTATGGCTCGTAGATGTTCGAGTATTCTAAGTTTTAAGGGGCGTATTGTGCTGCCCGCAAAGACCTTATTGCATGCGCAGCCCAAAATATAAACAACAAATTTAGTGTTACAATTAATGAAATGGGGAATAGTAAATCTCTTCGTATTGTGATAACAGAAGTCTTTGATTTTATCACAACCGAAAATGCAAATATTACAATCATGACAGGTGTAGAAACCCTTGGGTTTCACGGGAAGCCATGTGGCGGGACTGGGAGAAGAAATATAGCTGTACATAAGTGGTCTCTAAGAGTTAGTCCTCTGCGGTAAGTGATCCTAGGTTTGTTAGATATGATTCCTTTAAGGCCTGGGACATCAGTCAATAAGGGCCAATGGCGTTTAAGAATTTTGAAGATACCCTGACTATGGGCCGTATATCGAGTCACAAAAGATAAAAAGTCCTTCCGAGCCACTGTTTCATCCATAAACAAGGTGCAACACCTTTTTCCTCCATAACTATATAAGCTGGAGTACCCTCAGGTGGTGTAGGCTCCCCTTCACTCTCCATAATGTATGCGTCTCCTCTCAGAGCACTCCTAAAAGCTTTGACAAAATTCATTTTTGCGTCTTTTTCCCTTGTTGTATTTAATCAGAAAGTGACTTTAATTCCCAGGACACTCTTCACCCACCTTTCTCAACCTATTGCCTCTCATGGACGGCAGCCAATCCGTGCGCGACCCCTCTCGACAACTGACCTATCTCAGCGCGGCACCACTGACGTCACACTCACACACTGCAGCTGACAAAGTCTTGCGGCTCGTCCACCCCTCACTAGATTCACACCAAACTAATGCAAAATTACTGCGTGCACCTTTAACAACAACACAAATTTGCAGGTTTACTACAGGTAGGGTATCACATTCTCTTCAGAACTTTACAGAGATTTCCCTTGAAGCCTCGGCCGCTACTCTCTCCTTCTCAGTTCCCACACCCCCAAGCAGAATTCGACCCGCAAATCCTACTCTCGACTTGTCAATGGTTTGTCCTAGTGCACTTTAGAACTTGCCAAATCTCCATCGAAGGTTTCACACATACAATTTGACTCAAACTCGACTTGTCAACCACGCCCGATTGACCTAATTAAACCGCACAAATTACAACATAAACCCAAGTGTCTCCTACACTTGTCAATATACTCCGGAGTCTTAGACCACGACGGGTCCGTACATGAACAACCAACCACGTGGATAATTTTGAGCACAAAGCACCACACTCATATGAAGTACGCCGACTTCCCTGCTCTCATACTGTGGAGCACGCCCACTCCTACTAAAACAACATTACCTGGCCTAAATACACACAAACTTCACAAATCACCTTCAAAATGCATAAGTTGAGCAAGCACAAATTCTATACCATGCATGCTTATGACAGCGAGAACATCCCCAACTCACTTAGACAGGCTCCGAGATCCAAGGAAAGTCATGGTGAATTTAGAAACACATCATACCTCCAGTTTGCATTATCTCAGAAAAACAATTTAAACAATAATTCTCCGTCCTAGGGCCCCAAATGGCCAAACCGTCGCTCTGCTACCAGAACTGTTAACGCATCCCTTTATGATAGTTTATTACACATCAGGACTCGTTTTAGGCTAATGAATCTTTTGACCCAGTTGAGAGACACCTTAGGACGAGATAGCTAATCAATATGTCAATCAATACGTCTATGATGTCATCAATATTTATCACAACAATACATTTCACTTTAGTCAAAGTCATTAATCATTTCAAAACGCTACCATGACCTTTCAGCCATGAATAACCACACCAGTTTAGTAGAATTGTATGAGTTTTATTCCCTATTGATTACAGACCTAAGAGCAGATGCGTTAACCTCAACATCAAGAAACATAATAGCATAGTCACAATATGGCAACTTTGGTAGGATTTCATTAAGGCGAGAATCACAAACATCAGAACATAACACGGCATCAACATAGAATAATTTAGCAGAGTGTCAATAACACGTCAGTTCAACAAAGCATAGTTTCAGTCGTTTGTCTATTTGCGTCAGTTTGGTGAACACCTGTCCTAACCACTGACTAGCATTCGCATGTTGGGCTTCATGCAAAACAATTTAGAACACCAATTTGAAAAACATCTAACTATGGTCTCTGTCAAAAGTAAGCAGTTGGTACCTAGAAAGAAAAAGCAAACAGACAAATCACAAATTCATTGTCATAATTACCCTCCAAAGTTTAGGTCAGTGCACAGGTTCAGTCTCTGTCTTCAGGACATCAGTCAAATCGCCATCAGTCAGGACTCAGCTCAGGGGGAAAAGGGCACTTCCCTCATAAGGAGGTAAAGTGTAAAATGGACAATTCTAAGGGCGAGGATGGTTTTAAGTAAACCAACAAGTCACCAAACAGAGTGATAAAGTTTCTGGATAAAATCAATAGCATTCCCTACCTAATTCTAAATGGCTCCCCGTGTCATGGGTTTTTATCCCTTTTTCGCAGTACATTCCCCCAAAATTATATTGGACATTCGTTATACCCCACTATCTTTAACCTATCAGAAAACACATTAGGTCACCTAACTCTTCACCCCATATTATTTTACAGACATTTTATTGGTCTCCATAATTGACGTCTTCAGAGGTGGCACGTCTGGTATGATTTCATCTTTCTGTAATTCTTTGGACATCTTTTGGTCAGTAGCTACATTGTCTTCACCGGTTTGAATGACCTTGTACATTACATTAATCTACACTGTTTCATTTTGTTTTAACATTATTCTACAAGCAAGGAAAATTCATGGGAACGGATCTAGCATGGTTACATTCGTCTTCTAGTTTGAAGAAAAAAAAACATACAGGGTCATGTCCTTTTGTGAGTCAGCACACTGCAAGATAGAAAAATAAATGTAATATGAGAGCCAAGCAGCTAAGCTTCGGCTCATGCTAATTTAAGGCCTATGAGGACTTCAGCACAGATTCAATAACGCAATCATTAGTACAAACTTATTTAAACATAATATAAACATTTTAGTCATCATTATTAGCCTACGTATACATTGGTGGTCACTCCCCGTGGTCACATTTCAGGTGCGTATTCAAGCAAAATTACTAATACAGTTTCTATGCGGCATTATCTCACACTAATCCATAAACATTTTGGGCCTGATTACAACATCGGAGGAAGGTGTTAATCCGTCCCAAAAGTGGCGGATATACCACCAGCCGTATTTCGAGTCCATTATATCCTATGGAACTTGTAATACAGCTGGTGGTATATCCGTCACATTTGGAACGGATTAACACCTCCTCCAATGTTGTAATCAGGCCCTTTATGTTAATATAGATTATATAAACTATGCTCTCTCAGTAGTTTAGCAAAATGTTTCTTTACTAGTTACATTGTTTGTGAAGATATTTTGAAAGCAAAGAATGGTAAATTTGGCTTTTGAGCTCCTGCAAATATTTGCATCTGATGAGAGAGCATTCTGGAAGAATTGTGCTGGGCATTTGTCTATGGTAATTCCATACCCCTGGTTGTGTATTTATGCATAGCTCTATAGAGTACATACAAATAATTTAGTCATGTTCAATTATGGAAGAGATCTAGACATTAACAGAAGAGTTACTATGAGCTGAATTGTAAATAATATCGGGAAATAATAGATATACAACATTAGGGTTCTTGTTGGGATGTAGAGTGAGTTAGTTCTGTGATAACATACTTCTACTAAGGCGTATTGATATTCAAAATAAACATATTAGTGCAGTAATAATAATGAAACATGACGTGTTAGTGACAGTGATCGATTTCACTTAATAAGCGGCTAAAAGAAAATAACACAAGTGGATGTTTAAACGCCTGCAGTACATACAGTATGTTGAAGTCATGTGAGCGCAACTAGAGTATCAAAGGTGCAAATAAATATAAATGCAACACATTTGTCACAAATGTATTTTATTTTATAGCAGTAACGGCAATACTGCTTATATTGTATCAGGACACTAGATCTCTTGTAAATATTAATGGATTCTTTAATGGATCCACCTAATTAATGTGCATTGCTGTGATGCTATTAATTGTGTTTGACCAATGGCTTTGTGTTTCACCACTGCACATATTAGTTGCTCAATGTTCACCAGTAGCACATTATATGTTTTGTTCAGTTTAGCTGCCTATTGGCTTTGACATGGCATTAGCCATTACATTCTGTATTCAGTTTAGCTGCCTATTGGCTTTGACATGGCATTAGTCATTGCATTCTGTATTCAGTTTAGCTGCCTATTGGCTTTGACATGGCATTAGCCATTACATTCTGTATTCAGTTTAGCTGCCTATTGGCTTTGACATGGCATTAGAAATTACATTCTGTATTCAGTTTAGCTGCCTATTGGCTTTGACATGACATTAGACATTACATTTGATATTTAGGTTAGCTGCCTATTGGCTTTAACGTGGGGTTAGACATTGCAGTTGAGACATTGCAGATGAGCTGTGTTTTTTCCAAGCTGTGTTTTTCCACATGGTAGACCAATCAGTGTTGATCACACCAGACCTTAGCTGATAAGAGCACGTAGATTTTGTGTTTACCTCGCAATCCAGTCTGAGAGCGAGGGAGCTCGGGAGAATTGGCCACTCTCCAGGGTCCTTCAATTCTCACACTGAGTTTGCTTTTAAGGATGACTCTGGGCTACAGCAGGGTAGATTGAATCTGCTTTGACTTCAGACAGGATCAAGACGTCAGTTGCCTGTCTCCCATTTGGGTAGAAAATGTCTTTCTCGCAGTTGACCGGAGTAATCAACTTGCAGACCCCAGAAAGATGAAGCTGAATATAGGCCCTACAGCCTTGCCCATACGGTGATGAATTTTGACTTTTATGCTTTGCTTTGAAGTTATGCTATAATATAATCACCCATATTTGCTGTGTACATTGCAACTGAGAAGTACTTTGATATATTTTGCTTTCATTGCTGCGACTACTTTTGGACATGTGCGTCCAATCTACTAATTTAGTCTCTCAGGAACCTTGTGGTGGAGAATTAAGAACAATAAATGCCTTCTTTAAACTCAGAAGTGCATTCCAGAGAGCTTCTGTAAGCTCGGTTATCAGATAAGAGGGAAAGCAGAACAATTGCACTTTGTACAATCTTTCTAGCTATAGGAATATGTTTTGAACAAACAAAGTGAATTTGATGTTTTAGGGGAAAACATTCTGGTTACACATATCTTCTAAGAAACACAGGGTGAATTCTGCACTCATAGTTCATGAACAAATATGAATATGACAGGAAATGCATTTATTGACGGAAAAAAAAAGAAAAGGAGAATAACACTATCTGGGTGCAGTTATGCAATGTTACAGGTTATGTCTCCTCCACAGGTAAAAGAAGAGTGCGTGGTTTTTTTTCCCACATGTATCCACTGACTGGATGGTATTGATCCAATGTTTTTACTGTAATTTTATCTGTGGCATTAACTGATAAGCTTTGGGCACAAATTTACCATTTTCTGTGAGGTTCCTGCATTAGTTGTGGCAGTTAAGATTACCTTCCCCATTTCTGAAAACCACAGACTCTGGGCATGGTTCCGAGGGCAAAGCCCGCATTGTTGCAATATGTCACCATGACGGACAAAGTAGAGGTGTGGTGCACACGATGATGGGATAGTGTGCTGGATTTAGCATGATTCTTTGAAGTATGGAATAAAGAATAAATGTACAGCTGAATGTTGATGCCTAATAAGTATTTGGATACTGTTAATTTTAAAGTTTATATGATTTTCTTATACACCCTGGACGCAGGGATGTATGTATCTACGTATATATATATATATGTGCATATAAGTGGCTGCAGGAGGAGTATTTTTTTATCCGTGTTTTTTCCTAGGTTTCAGAACATGGACGAGAAGATGTGTTTTCTGTATCCGTCTGTCTATGTTCCGTTTTATGTTTTCATAATTAATGGGAGTCTTCCGGGGTACATCTTAATGTGCACAGTGACATGGATTGCCTTCATGTGTTGGTGGATTGCAACTATATGTTCTCCATACTGGTTTTGAGCATTGAACATACCTATATTAGGATAGAGTTAATACTACCTTAAGATGTGCTATGTAGTACTGCAATACAGCTATTAGTAATATACTTCTGATGATGAGGGTGGCAAATATAAATTGCATCCTGTTTGTGTTTTTGCACTATGAAAGAGTTTAGCCAAAAGACAACTACAGATTGAGGGCACCCAGTAAAGACTGGTGTGTGTCCCATGCCCATATTTTATCTTAAAGGAACATCTGCATTTCACAACATCACACTTGTACGAGAAAGGAGAAGCGACTTCTGACGGCGGTGATGCCTGCAAGGTCCTAACCCCTCTAGCATTGATGCAAATATTCTGTGTGTTGAAGGAGAATAATGGGATACAATGCTGTGTTCCAAAAATACTGGCTGTATACAGGTGGAACATGTGTTTTCTCCTGACCTTTGGATTACCATTTGTTTGGTGAAATAGTTTGTGTGAATATTCCACTGTTACTGAGTGTCATTGTTATTTATTTTTTGAGTGCTGATTTCCGTTTAAGAGTGTACTAGTATGTGTAATTAGAAGGGCTATCTTATAGCATATATTTGTTCATACTTATTAAATGTCTCAGTGATGGGACATTAGATACAGGGACAGTAACAAAATATTAATATAATGTTATCAGTAGATCTACAATGTCACTTCCGAATGTATGTCCTGTGTTACACTTACACTATAAGAGAAGGACTTGATGCATTGATTACTCTTGACTATACAATGATGGTTGGCTATTACTATTAACATGTGTTTTCAAAATGTATAACTGCATATTATTTTTTTAAAGTATAATTAGAGAAGTTTATTCTGCGAGTGTGGGGCAGTGATGAGAGGGAGAGAAATGTTATTTCTCTGTACAGATTTATGTCATGTTTCAAGTGGTTATACACAGAGTAGAGAGCTTTTTCTCTGACGTGCCTCGATTGGGGTTTCCTTTCCTGATTTAAAAAAATAAAATAAGATTTTAAAAAAAAGATAATAAGGAAACAAAATTTTTTTTAGATGCATATTACCCCTAGCTCCACTTTAGCCTCTCGTAGTGAGTTACAGGTTTCCGATGTAGCACATGTATGGTTTGCAGTGATAACGATTGTGCCTTTGATATGTGAATATTACTGTCCTGCCTACATTAGTTGAATAGAATGGTGCTACTAACGGTGTGCGCAAAGAAGAGGAGGTGAAATAATGTATTTAATTTAGTTACCCCATAAACGAGTCAGATATGTCCCTTCATAAGATTTTGTGCATCTGATGAGCGGTTCTGGATTGATGCACTACCACTTGCTTCATTGGTCAAGAGAGGCACCCTTGACAAAGTTGTCAAACTGAGCACCGACTGAAATACTGTTTGACTGGCCTATGAATATGTCTGGTGCTGAGAAGTTATCATCTGATAAGACATTTTGACAGCAGTTTGCATTGCCTTCAGCATTAGGTGCTGCAGGCCCTTCCTGGCTAGACAACACTACCTGGACATGATCTCCAACAGGGAGATTGGGCTTGGGTCACCTGTAAAGTAGGAGGGACTGACCTCCTGGATCCACAGCTCTTACACCAAGAAGGTAACGGAACCTGGACATCCGCAGCAGCAGAAACAAGTGGAATAACTGGTGGACCCACCATCACGGTAGAGTCTCCGCTCAACAAGGGCTGTTTGTGCTGCACGCCTCCAAGAGACCGAGGGTGTAAGCGGGCCCTGTTTGGTTCTAATACAAAGTAATCAAGTTATCCTTTGATGCCACACTGAGGGGGTACCACCGACTGTGGCACAGCCGATTGCCATTCCATTGTACTGTAACTGCAGGCTGTTGGCTCCAGGAATAGGAGCCCTCTACAACTGCAACATTTAAGGATCTCTTCGTCTCCTCCAAAGAGTATAACTGCAAGAACTATGGGCACTGTCAACCTCACCAACTGTCAACTTCAACTTCACAACCTTCATCTCCTGCAGTTCTGGCTGAAAGACCTCAGTAAACCTTCAGTTCTAGAGTACCTGGCCTCCATTCTACAATACCTTTTGCCTCAAGTACTGGTGACCTCTGGGGCAAAATATATACGGTATAGGAAATTGATCATTTTGAAATTCTCTTTTGAAATTCAATAAGGCAACGATGTCCGACACCCCTTCAAGGCCCACCAAGAAATAGCCATGAGCATCGAATAGGAGCATTAAATGACAATGAGACTTTGAACATTAAAACTTTGAACTTCTTTCCCAAATTATCAGTAGAAGTAAGCACCACAGAGATGAGCAAAGATGCTTTGAGGGACAAAGAAGAATGTTAGAAGAATGTTAAATTGAAAGTGAAGTATGATGCAAAGCTAAATATATTATGTCATTTGATGTTTGCGCACACCTGCTCCAACAGTGCTTAGTAAAAACAAAAACAAAATACAGAGTAGTACCGTACATCACCTTTACCAACTATAGCTGTGAAAGACATAGAACAGCATCAACATTCCATTTCCTGTCAAATAAGAGTTGTCATTGATAATAAGGCATAATATCAAGTACAGGTGTAATGATCATAATAGGAGGAATGGGTTGTTGTTAGGTTAAGACTAGATTAGTAAGTAGTGGCCCAACTTTGCTTCCCAGATTCCAGGTAGAGGAAACAAATATTTGTTCCTAATTACACACACACACACACACCAGATAACAACTAAGGTTCATGTCCCATGTGCAACATTGCTTACAAAAAAACCCACATATAGTGAAATGTCAGGTATCCTCTGAAGTTTGAACAAGAGGTACAAAAGATGACAAAAGACAGCCATAGTAATGATTCCCAAAATTGCAACAGCTTGCATATCAGACACAATATCTAGACCTAAACACTGATGGGTGGGAGACAGTTCCAGGAGGATTGGGAAAACCATTTCATCATTGATTATCAGAGGAGGGAATGTGGAAACTGGCTAAGGAATCCATTGTATTATCCCCCCCAGGCCTGACCTCATCCTGTGATACTCAATGATGTACAGGCCTGAAAAACATATGCAGAAGGTTGGATGACCTTTAGTACATTAACCCTGACAGGCAGCTTGTAATGCAAGGCTTGCTTACAAGAGACAGCTCATGCGACATGCATTGCTTCATTCGCCCAGCAACAAACAGACATCTCGATGCCCACATAGGTCTGAGGAGAGGTTATGAGGAAGCTGGATTGGTGACGCTTTGGAAAGTCCCAAACGTCTGAGAAATGTGAAGGTCACGCTTGTGGTCATCTTATATCACGCTGCCACCATGAAATGTTATTCTACTGTGATTGAATAGACGCCTAATATATGTGTAATACCATGCATCTCCTGATCAACATCATGCCATGTAGTTGATGAAGAAATTATCTTTCAGTTGTTCTGATTGAATGATGTATTTTCACCCTTTTGTGGTTTTCATGCATAAAAGATTGTATTGGAGTTCTGCAATTCAGACTGCTTGGTCTTGGCCTTTCAAGCCACAGTCTCCGTGCACGTATTATTAAATATTTCTGCTTGTACCTTAAGGCTGGCTGGTCTCTGGTTTGTTCCTGAGGGCAGATAGAAAAGGACGCTTCGACACAATAAAACAATAATGTTCTGGAGTACGATGTTGGAGGAGTCGGGTAGGAGGAGGAGACAGCCTGCTTGCCGGCGGGGCTGTGGCCCTGCTTGATCTCACCTCGGTGAGTGCCTGGTGCTTGGAAGGGGAGGATCTGCGCTGACGGGCCTGGCCCTGAGCCGAGACGCCTGAGTTATTGGCTCCCCGCTGGAGGTGGTTGGGCACTGGACGGCACGGCTGGTTCCTGCGGTGGCTGGTGGTGGCGACTGGCGCTTTTTGTACTGGATTGCGGGGTGTGCCTGGTTCTCTAGACGAAGACCTGCTTCGGCCCTGTTGAGCCTGAGAGGTGAGGCCCCTGAAATTTGAGAAGAAGTCCTTGGAGGAGGGGGCCTGTGGAGCCGGCCGCCTACTGTAATCCTTTGCTAGTGTTGGCGCTGGTCGGCGACAGTGTTGTGGGCCATGGGCAAGGCAGAGCAGCGACAGGCTAAGCTCACCTTTGAAGGAGGAAAAAAGAGAGGTGGATCTACTGCCTCTATGTCTGGTTGCGAAGGGGCTGAGGAGGGGAGCACAGAAGCTTCAGTGAAGTCCATGTTTCTGGAGCTCAAAAGCAGTTTGGCCGGGATTGATGCGAAGCTGGACCACGTGACTGAGCAGTTGGATCGAATTAAGGCTCGGGTGGATGATCATGATTCTAGATTTGAGCTACTGGAGTCGCGGGCATCAGAGCTGGAGGACTGCTGCCGGGACGATAAAGAACAACTTTTGCAAATGGAGCGAGTCTTGGAGGTTATTCAGAATAAAAATGAGGATTTAGAAGCGTGGTCACGTAGAAATAATATTCGCATAATTGGGCTGCCGGAGACTACGGACATGGGTCGCATGGAGGAATTTGTGGAGGGCATGCTTTCTGATCTGTTTACTGGTGAGCTCTCCCGACTGTTGGTGGTCGAGAGGGCCCACAGATCCTTGGGACCTCGGCCCCCGCCTGGCACTCCTCTGCGACCCATAATCACCCGGCTGCTGAACTTCCGAGACAGGGATACTATCCTTCGGCTGGCTCAGGAGAGGATGCCTGTAATGTATCAGAACTCTGAACTCAGCTTTTTTCCGGACTATACTCCTGGTGTGCAGGCTGCACGGCATGCCTTTTTGCCGGTCAAGCGTATGTTGAACAAGGCAGGCATAAAATTTGCTTTGTTGTACCCGGCTAAGCTGAGGGTGCGACATGAGGGGAAGTTGCCGTTTTTCACTGATCCAAAGCAGGCTGCCAAATTCGTCAAGAGGATGCCTAAGCGGCCGGAGGTTGGGGGCCCGGATGGTGCCGGGTCCGAGCAGGCTGCCCTGAGTGATAATGACTAATTGGAGGACGCTGGGGCTGGAACGGCCTATCGGGGCTGCTGGTGGTCTTAATGGTCTACTTACATGCCTGGGGTCCCTCTGTTGTTAAATTTGCTGTTTGTCCCTTTTGCCCATCTCCCCCAGGCCTGATCGGGTGGCGGGATGTATGGCCTGGCTTTCGACCTTTGGATGAGTCCTGATTATAGTTCTATTGTTATGTATGGGGGGTTTGGTGTTTTGGGGGGGTGGGTTTTTGATATGGCCCAATTGGGGGGTCTGCGTGGGTGGGGCGGGGATTGTCTTCCTTTAGTTCTGTTTTCCTTAGCTGTCTATACTCTCTTTTCTATCTGTTTGCTTATCTCAGACTGGCAGGGTGGGGCGCTGTGGAGGCGACTGGTACCAGTGAGGAGGATGGGATGGGAGCGAGTGGCATGACTGTGGTGCGTTGCTTAACCTGAAACGTGCGCGAGCTGAACAACTGGCGGAAGGCACGTCTTGTGTCTGCGTATGTCAGGCGCCATGAAATTGACATCTGTATGTTGCAGGAGACACATTTAGTAACTTCTACGCTGGGCAGGCTGAAGGCCGGGTGGGTTGGTGAATATCACTGCTCAGTGTTTTCGCATTATGCGCGGGGTGTGGCGACTTTGCTGCGCAAGGGGCTACAGTGGCGCACTCAGAAGATCATTGCTGATCCGAATGGCAGGTATGTTATGTTGAGTGGCACGCTGTTGGATAGAGCCTGTCGGCTGGTTGCCGTCTATGGCCCTAACATGGATGATCTTGAGTTTTTCCGGGAGCTGTGGCGCCTTGTAGAATCGCTGGGTACGGGTGTGGTGATCTAGGGTGGTGACTTCAACGTGATCCTGGATCCAAGGATGGACCGTGAGAGTGTGGCCAGGGTGCAGCACGTTGCAGCGGCGAGAGCCTTGGCATCGGTGATGTCAGAGGGTGCTCTGGTGGATTTGTGGAGGATGCAGCATGGAACCGCCAAAGAGGGCACGTGCGTTAATTATACCTATAGTAGTTGGTCCCGCCTTGATTGCTGGCTGGGTACAAGAGATGTGGAGCTATGGCTGCGCTCCATGGATCATCTTCCTCGCACGCTGTCTGATCATTCGCCGGTTCAGTTAGTTTTGGAGGTGCCTTGCGGGCTGAAGCGCAGGTTCTTGTGGCAGCTTCCGCATGGGGCACTTCGGGATGTGGCGTTTCGCAAGGAGGTACATGAGGCCATTGTACTGTTCTTCGCTGAAAATCGCTGCTCTCTGAGTTCGGCCGGTATTCTGTGGGAGACGTTTAAGGTGGTTATTCGGGGTGTGTGCCTATCGAAGCAGAATGGGATGTTTACACAATTTTTTGAGAATCTATATGCGGAAACGTCCGGGCTGGATGCGGCTGCCGCACAGGCTTATTTTTCTGAAATTGCGTTGCTGTGGTTTGATGATGCACGCCGCTCTTACTTCGACGCTCCGTTCTCTGTGAAGGAGGTCGTTGCAGCGATTCATAGCTTGCCTAGCGATAAGTCTCCTGGTATGGATGGCTTGACTCCCGCGTTCCATAAGGAGTACGCAGAAATTTTAGCTCCCCATCTCCTGGAAGTATATGCGGAGTCCTTGGAAGCCGGGATTCTCCCGGCCTCACTCAGGGAGGCCTTGATTGTCACTATCCTCAAGCCGGGTAAGGACCCGGGCTGTTGCGATTCGTATCGCCCGCTCTCTATGATCAACATTGACAATAACATTTTGGCTAAAATGATTGCGGCGCGCTTGCTACAGGTACTCCCAAAGTTGGTACTACCAGATCAGTCCGGATTTGTGCAGGGGAGATCCACCTCTCATAATTTGCGTCCGTTTTTTCCGGTTGCTGGTTCGGTGGAAGCTGACGAGAATGCAGTGATGCTGTTTCTAGACGCAGCCAAGGCTTTTGACTCTCTGGCATGGGAGTACATGTTTGCGCTACTTTCTCACGTGGGGCTGAGTGGTCGATTTGTGAAACTAATCAGATTACTGTATACGCTCCCCACTGCTAGGCTGCGTTTGAATGGGAATATCTCAGCTCCTTTTCCGGTCACCCGTGGGACTCGTCAGGGATGTCCTTTGTCCCCGTTACTTTTTGCGGTTGCAATGGAGCCCTTAGCAGCGCAGCTGCGACAGCGGCATAATGACAGGGTCCTGCCATATCGACGGCGTCCCATACTGATTTCTATGTATGCTGATGACATTGCGCTGTATGTTCGTGATCCGTGTAGGAATCTGGATGTTTTGTTGGATGAGATCATGCGTTTTGGTACCTTTTCAGGGATTGTGATTAATTGGTCTAAGTCAGTGGTGTTGCCTTTGTCTCCGGGTGTGATGGAGTTTCCTTCCCTGTATCCTATTTCGTGGGCAGACGGCCCAGTTCGGTATTTGGGAATTTGGCTGAGTTGTGGTGTGGAGACTCTCTGGATGGCCAATTATAGCACTGCGATTTTGTGTTTAGAGGAGAAGGTTGAGGCATGGCGCTCGTTACCACTCTCGCTGATCGGGCGTATTGCTGTTGTGAAGATGGTAGTGCTCCCCAAATTTGTGCATTTGTTTGTAAATCTCCCGCTCATACTCACAAAGAGTTTTTTGAGGCGTCTTCGCTCTGCACTGATCCGTTTCATCTGGGCGGGCGGACAACCCCGTATCGCTTGGGAGAAGCTGACGTTGCCTTTTGAGCTGGGTGGCCTTGCCGCCCCTGACTTGGAGCTCTATTATAATTGCACTCAGTCTCACTTTGCGTACTATTGCCTGCGCCCGATTAGGTATCTGTCCCATTTGGCGCCTGAAAGTGACGCGGTTTGGCCAGATGGTTTGGCGTGTGTCCTCGGGAACCCATCCCGGCCCCGCCCGCGGGGTGTTGACACAGTGACTTGCACTGCTAAGGCCTGGACGGCGCTGCTGCAATGCTCTGGAGATAAAACATCCTTTGCCCCTTCGCTGCCCGTTCTTGCTGCTGCAGATGTTCAGCTGTTCGGATGTTCAGCGCCACCAGGCTCCATGATTTTCTTCGGGATTTTAACATGACTGAGTTGGGCGATTGGTTTACAGACGGTCGGTTGATCCCTCCTAGTGACGCGCTCAGGGACGTGCACGCCACTGCGTTGCAGCGGATGTATGTGCTGCGTGTATACGCGATGCTGCGTGCTCAGTTTTCCGGCATCCCTGAGGCCCCGCTGGATTGTCGTGCTCTGGAGGCGATGTGCCGTGCTCAGTCACAGCGTAAATTAATTATGAAATTGTACAACTTTACTCAGGAGCAGCGCAGTGACCTTGGGAGGTCTGCCAGGGCTCGGTGGGAGATGGATCTAGGGGAGCCTATTACGGAGGAGATGTGGCGGAGTTGCTGTGCGCATATGAGAGCATTGTCTCCTAATTATCGGCTGCGTCTGATACATTTCAAGTTTTTGCACCGCCTATATTACACACCTAGCAGGCTTTGCTCCATGGGTTTGCACGAGAACGCGCGTTGCGAGCGCTGCCGCGCCCCTGATGCTGGATTTTTACATCTCTTCTGGGATTGTGCTGAGGTCCATGCTTTCTGGGTGGAGGTGATACGTGTGATCACTGCGATGACTGGATCGGAGCTGGCTGTATCCCCCAAGATTGTGTTGCTTGGATGTGTGGATGGGGTTTGCCGGGCACATAGGAGGCTGGTGGGCCTGCTTCTTTTGCTGGCTAAGCGCAGGGTTGCCATGTGCTGGGGCAGGGGGCGGGCTCCTTGTAAATCTGACTGGTTTCGTGACGCTGCCATTTGTCAGGAACAGCTGATGATCTTTTGGGAGTTGACTCCAGAGGGCTCCCGGCCAAAGGATATCTGGGCTCCACTGCGCTCTTTCCTGGAGGCCTTAGGTGGGGATGCGTGAGTGTTGGGTGATTGCTCGCGCCTTCGGTGGCTCTATTCTCCACAGCCCTCCTCATAAGCTGCGCCCTGTGAGATGATCTTTGTGACTGGTCGCCTGTATGTGTGTACTCGCCCTGCCTACTGTTTCCTTTTTCTGTAAGTTTTCTATATTGTTGTTACTTCTAGCCCTATGATGTTTAATGACAGGCCTCACACCTGGACTAGGTAATCGGACCGTATTGCCTGCATTGGCTGGTAAATCTGTTGATGTTGTGGGCGTCACGTCTGATGCATCTGTGTGAGGTAACCTTTGTGACATGTCCTACAGATTGTACCCTGTTGTCAGGAGGGGCTGTACGTTAACACGGCCAGGGCTCATGTTTTGTGGGCTAGTTTTCGTTGTTATGTTGTATGTGTACTTTGTGATTGTTATCAATAAAATACATGAATAAAAAGATGTATATATATATATATTCTGAGTGCCTTCCAGTCCGTTGTTATTAAACTCGCTTTTTGATATATAAGCAGCCACAGGCATGTTTCAGTCTCCGTTCAGCTAGCATGATGGCTCAGTGAGTTAAACATTCACAACTGGCATTCAGCCCCAGGCCCAAGTCTCCCTACTCTGCTGCATTGCTCTTGCTCCTGTCTGCTCCTTGCTTTTCCCCCCATTTTTGGAGTACCTTCTCCTTGCTTTTCCCTTGTGCTCACTGCTTTCTCCTTGCTTTTTTCCCAGTTTTTTTGTGCCTTCTTCTTGTCTTTCTCTCATTTTCACTGCTTTCTCCTTTTCCTCCCTGTTTTTTGTGTGCCTTCTCCTTGGTTTTCCACCATTTTTCACTGCTTTCTCCTTGCTTCCCTCCCCACCCATTTTTTGTGAGTACCTTCTCCTCGCTTTTCCTTATTCTCACTGCTTTTTCCTTGCTTTGTGTCCTTGTGTGCCTACTCCTTGTGTGCCTACTCCTTGTTTTTCTCTCATTTTTCACTGCTTTCTCCCCCCCCCCTTGTTTTTTGTGTGCCTTCTTCTTGGTTTTCCACCATTTTCACTGGCTTCTCCTTGCTTTTCCTCCCATTTTTTGGGTGCCTTCTCCGTGCTTTTCCCTTGTTCTCAATCCTTTTTCCTCGCTTTTTCCCCGTTTTCTATGTGCGTTCTACTTGCTTTTCCCTCATTTTTGCTGCTTTCTCCATGCTTTTTCCCCCATTTTTTGTGTGCCTTCTCCTTGCCTTTCTCTAGTTTTCACTGCTTTCTCCTTGCTTTTAATCCCATTTTTTATGTGCCCTCTCCTTCCTTTTCCCTTGTTTTCACAGCTTTCACATTGCTTTTTTCCCCATTTTTTTTATGCCTTCTCCTTGCTTTTCCCTCATTCTCACTAATTTCTCCTTGCTTTTTCCCCTCATTTTTTGTGTGCCTTCACGTTTCTTTTCCCTCGTTTTCCCCGCTTTCTCCTTTCTTTTCCCCCCACTTCTTGTGTACCTTCTCCTTGCTATTCCCTCATTTTCACCGCTTTATCCTGAACCTTGAAGCGCCTGGATACCCTGCCAGGTGGTTAGCCACACCTTTTAAATCCTGTTTGATTGATTCAGTGATCTGCATCCTGAAAGGCTAATTTAGCTTCCCATCCTTCAAAGATCAGTAAAATGACTACAATTAAATTGAGTAAAAGTAGCACCTGTTGTACAGGGTACTTAGAAATGTCAGCCGTTTCTAACCACCCTATACAGCATCTCAACATCCAGCACCCACAGTACTGATGAATTATGAAACACAAAACAGAGTTGGGTCTGTGTTGGACTTCTTGAGACCAGGGACATGTTAACATTTTCCTATATAGGGAGGTGAAGCTTGAGTCCCATGTCACAACAAGCACAGGGTCCACATGAGGGAATACCTCTCTGTCAGACTGTGGGAAACTGGCATTTTGTTGCAGTACCCCTGCTCACACTTTTTGCATGGTTTCTGGATGCAACTTGGACTGGTGTGTACTGGAATCCTGCTAACCCGGTTCCCAGTGCCAGTGATCTTTCCCTAAAAATTGCACACCTTTAGCTGCCTCTATAAGTCCCTAGTAAATGGTACTTAGGTACCCAGGACGTAGGTACTAAGGGTAGGTCCCTGAGGGCAGCAGCACTGATTGAGCCTCCCTCTAGGGCCATGCATACAGATGCACCCAGCACTGCCATTGCAGGCTGAGTGTCCTGGTGCAATCCTAAAATGCAAACTAGACATTGTACACTGCCTGTGTGCCCTGTCCACTACACACTGCATGCAATATAGATAAGTCACCCCTCTGGCAAGCCTTCCAGCCCTAAGGCAGGGTGCACTATACTGTATGTGAGGGCATAGCTGCATGAATAATATGTCCCCAGTGTGTCCTTGCCAAACCTGGGACATACTGAGTGAACAAAGCAGCCGTTTTAAATGCACATGCTGTACACTGGTCAGTACGAGTTTCAAAGATACATGATGGCAACTTTGAACCCTGGGTTGTTTGGTATCAAACAACTCAGAATGATAAATCCAAACTGGTACCAGTGATGGATTTATTATGAAATTTACCCAGGGGTCACCTTAGAGGTGCATCCTGCTAAATCTAACTACCCTGGCTTGGTTGCCGGTCACATCCAACTTGCCAGCTCCAGACACAAATCTGCACCCCTGAGGTGAGGGCCTCTGCCCTCTGGGATTCTCTCAGGAATGAGCACTGCCCCTTGGCAAGCTTCAAAGGGCCTCCCACCTTTGAATCTTGACCGCCAGGCCTGCTGATAGCAGCAGATGGCCACTCCTGTTTCAAACCCCCACTTTGGGTAGGAGCAATGGCGGGAAAACTAAACAAAGAGCAGGAGAAGTGGCCCCACCTAGCCTGCATCATCCCCAAGGTTTTGCATGCGAAGTGACCTCTTCATTTCATTTTCCTCCATCTTGGATAGAAGGAAAATAGGTTTAGGAAAGTGACCTCTACCCACAGGAAGTGGTCACTTAGTGGGTGTAGCCACCCTAAAGTAGATGATCACTACCAGGTTCCCACTAAAAAGCCCACTAAATACAGTATTTAGTGGGCATCCCTAGACCAAGAAATCAAATTTGATGGACAGAAGAAGACCAGCAACAAGAAGATCAAAAGGCACATGAACTGTCGACCGGCCGCACAAAGAAAAGGCGCAAACCCTGCCTGCTGCACACAGGACCTGACAATCACCGCTGAGGAGCTGCTGGACAACTGAAAAACTCTAAAGAACCCCAGAGGACCTCCAAGGTTTGCAAATTGCCAGAGAACTCCTTCCAGAGTGGAGGTACCACTCTAAATTTACAAGAAACCAATGAGGTCCACTTCACTGACCGGATGCTAACTCCAGAACCAGACACTGCAGCCAGACCAAACTTTACATCAACAACCTTGAGGACAAACTCCACCAGAGTGCTGAGTTTTTGGCCCTCCACCCTCTAGCGGCTGAACCACACCAATATCATGGGTAGTGGTCACCTAGCTTTGGATATCATGAAAAAGAGTCTACTCAGGACTGAAAAAGGACTAGGAGGAAGTCCCAGTCAAGGGACTTGAGACACAACCCAGACCTCCTGCATGAGTGCCCCTGTTGTCCTGTAATCAACCCTTGAACTGACTTATCTCCTGCTTCTGAGGGCATCGTTGTGCACGACTCCTGGATCACAAATTCACTCTGCACCCAGCCACCCTGTGCCCTGCACTGAAGAACCAGCTATGCCGTAAGGGTCTCCCATGCCTTGCAACCTCGACATTCCAAAGGGACCCACAGGGTCCAGCTATAAATTTACCTGTTCAGTGCTTTTTCAAGTAGTCACCCAAAGTGGCCCTGCACCAGCTCCAGAGACCTATTCCTGCTGCTCCCACCGTAGGCGGGAGCCACCCAAACTTCTTCAGCTGGCACCATGTGCCCACTGATGACCTCGACCAACCTGCAAAAGAAGAACTTGGTAAACCTGCTGAGTGATTTTATAAGTATTTTTAAAGGTTATCCTCCATTGAGTCCTATGGTGCTAAATAACGTACAAATAGACTATTTTTAATAAACTTCAAAAATTCATATCTTGAAAAGTACTTAATCCATATTGATGATCTTGGTCTTAACAATTACATAAAAGTCTGAAGTATTCTTATAAATTGTTCTCGAGTTATCCCTTTGAGTGCGTGAGTTGCAAGATTGATGCTGTGAGTATAACAAATGCTTTGCAATTCTCCAAACCTGGCCTAACTTCTCAACCAAGCTACCATAGAAATTAGAGCATTAGGTGATCTAGTTTTTACCCCTGTGGTTGCCTGTACCTCTGTACAGTGTGCCTAGCTTTGCACACTACGTAGAGGGCCAACCTCCTACACAAACCTGACAGCCTTGGTGTGGTGTTCCACCTACCTTTTTGCCTTCTCCCTCCTGTTTGCTGGAGTTCATTTTTGTTGGCTTTAAGACTCTGTGCACTTTGCAAATGCAAATGCTAAAGTGCTTGTGTTCAGTCCTTTAACATTGTGAAATGGTTTACACCCAGTTGGCACATTTAATTTACTTATAAGTCCCTAGTAAAGTGGTACTACGTGTGCCTAGGTCCTGTAAATTAACTGCTACAAGTGGGCCTGCTGCACCAATTGTGCCATCCCCCTAAGTGCCCCTCTAAAACAGCGTTTCCCAACCTGTGGTCCGCAGACCCCCAGGGGTCTGTGACACATTCCCAGGGGGTCCACAGGCCTGAACCGGCATGAAGGCACTTCTTCAGCTGGGCCCTCTACAGAAACATGTGCGTTCTTTTTTATCTGTTTATTCATTTGCGCAGTAGCTTTAAAAGCACTGCAAAGTTCAGTGCAAGCTTTCTGATAAAAATGAAAGTGTCAAGATAACTCTGGTGATTAATGTACCTGCTGGAGAGATGGGAGTTTGTTTAGTAGTGGCAGTTTTGACTCATTGAAGGTAATGCAGATGGTTAATATGCCAGATGCAAAGAATGTGTATCTTGCAAAGAGAACCACATTTTATGTGCATAGCACAGTGGGTTACGGCTTTTGTCACAGAGATACTTTTGTTATTGTGCCATCCATAAGTCACAATCATAATCTAGCACAGTGAGTTATGAACTGCCAACAAAGAACTACATGGAACAAATTAGAAAATTATATTTTTGTCAATTCTTTCATTTTGCTAATAAGAAGGTTTGCTTTCATAGGACTATGCTATTATTAAAGTAAAGGCTAGCCACTGTGATATGTTCTGAATCCTGAGTTTGTGTTTTTCCAGACCAAGCACTCTTAGAAAATGTATGGATGAGGTGAATCCTACACCTTGTGGTCCCCTGTAAAGTGTTTTGACACACTTCACAGGTATGAGAGGTGCTATAAATCAAATTAAATACATGTGACAGAGAGGCTATGGAGAGATGAGAGGCCTTTATGGTTTTACTTCCTTTGCCCACCACACATTAAATTAAAAAGTTTATGCATCTAAAAAATAAAAACAAAAATCGCTTGGGAAATGTAGAATCTGATTTGAGGATTCAGCTTTCCTCAATAAAAACAAACATTGAAAAGTTAGTCGCCGAGATGCAGCACCGGCCTTCCCATTAAAGTTTTCCAATTTTTGCAATTTTTTCCAATATAAAATAATGTTATCTTTACTAATTTGAGTATTCTTTTGGCTTGTACTTGTTTGTGTATTGTTTGTTACTTCCAGTAGTGATTCAGTGGGGGTCCTCGGGAGTCAAAAGGTTGGGAAACACTGCTCTATAGGATGGCTCTAGTAGCCTATGTGCAGTTCTAAACTTCCAATTTGACCTGGTAAAATAAACCTTTTGCCAGAACCAAACCTCACTTCTTAATACATATGTCACCCCTAAGGTTAGCCCTAAACAGCTCATAAAGCAGGCTGTATTGTGTTTATAAGGTAGGGCATGTATTTTTTAGTTTTACATGTCATGGTAGTGAAAAACTCCTAAAATTCATTTTTCACTACTGTAAGTCCTTCCTCTCCCAGAGGATAACATTGGGTTACCTCATTACATTTAATAAGTGCTAACATTTTCATTAGGAACAAGTAGAAATGTCATGTTTTCTTTCCACAAGTATTGTAATTAAAATCCTATTTAATAGTCATATTTTAAGCCACAATTCTGAAAATGCCACTTTTAGGAAGTTGGTATTTTCTTGTCCTAACCATTGGTGCCTACAGCCTGTGTCCTGGGTCACATGACTCGATCGCGTAACTGAATGCAGTTGGCAATTGGCCTTAGAGTATTTCTCACGGACAGTGAGCCAAAGGGGGACGTGATTTTGGCAGGATGGGCCATCCAAAGAGGGTAGGAGAGGCAGAGGTGTTCCCTGACTCACTTACATTTCAAAGAGACTGTCTCCAACACACTCCTGACTTGTTCTTCAGAGGACTGTCCTGCTGTTAGAGTCCTGCTGTGCTTCTTTAAGGAGAGAGGACCATCTGACTGAGCCCAGGACTACCAGAGTGACTCCAAGGGACGGTTGACTGACCTCCTTTTCAGAGCTATACGGGGACAACATGCTCCAGAGGCCTGCCTGCAACTGCCCAGCAAACCTCCTGCAACTGGACCTGCCTGAGCCCTCCTGGCATCTGCTGGAGCAAGTACCTGATCCTCAAGAAGTGCCTCCCCAGAGCCTGGACACTTGACTGGCATCAGAGAGAACACCTCCTGGCCTAACTGAAGTTTCCATCAATTCCAGCGTGAAGCGACACAAAGCCACTCTAAGTCTAACCGCACAGCTGCAAGCTTCAGCGGAAGCAATGCAGAGAGACTAAAAGGCCTGCAAAGCCTTGCTGCAAAGCCTCATAGGAATCCATACCTGAGAATGCTAAGCAACGCCATGCAGGCCTCGTACCAAGGACATAAGGTGCAACCTTCAGAAAGCCAGACTTATTCCTGTGCCTGGCCTACGCTCCATCGCTGTCAGCCTGAGTTGGCTCTTTGTGCCTTTTTATTTAAAATGTTAAAATACATTATTTCCAGTTCTACTGATTGGATTTTTTGTCTTTTTTGTGTCAAACTATTTATTAAACCCAATCTATTTTTCTAAATTGCTTTTGGATTTTTCTTGTGCTGTGTTTTCACTTTATTACCATTTGTGTGCTGCATAAATACTTAACATTTTATGTTTGGGGCTTTTTTAACTTGGTTTGGGAAAGGATTTTGGGTGACTAGCTATTCCCTTCTTTGGGATCTGGACTACTCTGAGCTGCCTTACTTCAGGAGGCAGCCATCTCCTCCAAGGGTGCCGGTCTAGTTAGTGGTTCTCTTTGGTAGTTTCGGGAGGCTGAGCTGTTTACAATCCTGTATATGTAGGCCTTTGGTGTGGACCCGCAGCAGACACGAACAGCAAGCATGCTGCTTGCGTGCCAAAGGTGAGCCAAAGGTAAGCTTGTGTCCATGCATTCATTCTGCGGCCAGCCACCATGTTGGATTCGATTCACGTATAATCCTTTCTTCTACTCTGCTCAGCAGCCTGAACAGTAAAACCTTTCTTTGTAGCTTGAGTTTGCATCCATCCTTTTTAGAGGGTCCAGGTGCATGTATATTTTGTAAAAAGGAATTTAACCTCTCAAACAAGTTTTCTCTGGGATCTTTTTCTGATTCCACTTTGACTAATAGTCAAAAAACTCTTTCCTGCAGGCTCATAAATACCTGCTCTCTTAGCAAGCACTCGTAAGAAGTTCATGATTTAATCGATTACCTTCACTTGGACCTCCTTTTTGTCACTGAAACATGGCTCAAACCCTGGTGTGACCCTGATATTGCCTTGGGCCCCCAACCCCGTCTACACCATTCTGAGACGTGACAAACCAGAAGTCCGAGGAGGGGGCCTTGCTCTCATTTTTCGCATCTTGTTTCAATGTAATACGTAAAATGATTTAAAGGAGCAGACACTTTGGGGTTCTGTTTTCAGATTACCCCCACTCAATTTTTTGCAGGAGGTCTTTTCTATCACCCAATGGGCTCAAACTCCTCATTCTTAGCTACTCTTTTGGAGATGCATTGTCCCCCCCCCCCCTTATACTTCAATATGTCAATTTTACTCTCCTTGGTGATTTTAATTATCATCTTAAGGATATAGATAACTTGGAAGTAGCCAACTTTCTGGACACTTTCAATATATGAGGCCTGATCGAGTTAGTGTTGGCCCAAACACATTTAGCTGGTCATACTCTAGACGGAATTTGCTCCAACTCTCCACTACTAATCCCTAGAAAATTCTATTATCCAACACGGTACTGACCACTCTTTCATTCCGTTTAAACTTCTTATTAAGCTCCTTTTGCCTTCCTTCCCTACTACTAAAATGAATGATTCTTTTACAGTATGGAAATGGAACAAGATGATGACCAATTCTGATTACTTAGGCCCTCATTCTGACTTTGGCGGGCGGCGGTTGCCGCCCGCCAAAATCAGGCCGCCGAAAGACCGCGGCGGCCATTCTGGCTTTCCCGCTGGGCCGGCGGGCGACCGCCAAAGGAGCGCCCGCCGGCCCAGCGGGAAAGGCCCTGCAACAATGAAGCCAGCTCCGAATGGAGCCGGCGAAGTTGCAGGGGTGCGACGGGTGCAGTTGCACCCGTCGCGATTTTCACTGTCTGCAATGCAGACAGAGAAAATCTTTATGGGGCCCTGTTAGGGGGCCCCTGCACTGCCCACGACACCCGTTCCCGCCATCCTGTTCCTGGCGGTAAAAAACGCCAGAAACAGGGTGGCGGGAAGGGGGTCGGAATCTCCATGGCGGCGCTGCTTGCAGCGCCGCCATGGAGATTCAGCCCATGCAGGGGAAATCCGGCGGGAAACCGCCGGATTCCCTTTTCTGACCGCGGCTTTACCGCCGCAGTCAGAATGGGCTATGAAGCACCGCCAGCCTGTTGGCGGTGCTTCCGTGGTCCCTGGCCCTGGCGGTCTTGGACCGCCAGGGTCGGAATGACCCCCTTAGTCTCTAATGTCTCGTACTTCACAGGAAGTTTGGCAGGTGATCTTAATTCACTTAATCATTGGGTTTCCAATGCAGCCAATAAGTTATTTCCTCCTATTCGACCCAAGAAAAAGTCAATCAAAACCCTCTGCTCCATGGTTCTCCACAACAATTGCGGAGAAGAAGTTACACTGTAAACACCTTGAAAGTAAGTGGCGTCAGGCCTATAAACCTGTGGAACTTGCCCGCTTTAAAACTGTTCTCAAATCATACCATACGTTATTTAAAGCTACTAAGAAAGCTTATTTTACTACTCTAATTGAAGATACCCACTGTGATCCAAAAATAACTTAAAATATCACAATCTTTTCTACAACCCAAAGCTCTCAGCTGGTAAACTCTCCCCTCGCAAGACTTTTGTGATCAGATCTCAGTCTTTTTTAGTACAAGATCCTTGGTTTCCAGTAGTGTTTTCTAGCGCTTTCAGATTCTGTCTTTAATTGTGACTTTATTGTCATGAATACTAGAATCGACTCCTTTCAGGAAATCACAATAACACAGTCTCGCCAAGCAATTTTGCAGTGCAAGTCTGGTTCTCAGTTTGATTCTTGCCCACTGAAGATTCTTCCTAAAGCCATTGAGATAGTCAACCCTGTTATTAATCATATTCTCAATAAATACTTATCAACAGTGGAAGTTGCTAAAGCTTAGAAATTAGCAGTGATGAAACTTCTAGAAAAGAAGCCCTTAGCAGATCCCACTACGCTATCTAATCTCCAGCATAGTTCACTACTGCACTCTCTAACCAAAATGCTAGAAAGGTTTGCCAGTGGTCAACCTACTTCGCACTTGTAATAATTTTAACTTATTGCACCCCTCATCAACCTGGTTTCAGGCCAAAACACGCAACAGAGTCAGTCTTGTTGGAGGTATCGGAAACCGTTAAAATGACTCAGAAAGCTGGGAATAATGCGGTTCTGATCTTATTAGATCTCTCTGCAGCTTTCAACACCATTTCCCACTCCATACTTTGCCAATGTATTCAAGATTGTAGGATCTCATATAAGGTACTCTCTTGGTTTAAATCTTTTTTTACAGAAGACTAATTGTCTCCGAGGAAAACTTTCTCTCAGGTGAAAGAACCATGGTCTCTGGAGTCCCACAGGCCTCCTCTTTGAGCCCTGCATTGTTTAAAATTTATATGGCCCCTCGTATTTCTTTAATTACTTCATTTGGCTTAGCCACAACTTCCTATGCTGATGATACTCGGGTTTGTTTTATCTTCAGATAAAAACTCCTTTGGTTCCGAACAAAACTCTCAAAAGTGCATAACTAATGTCATCCTTTGGATGCAAAATAATAATCTGAAATGTAATTCAGATAAAACCGAAATTCTTTTATTCGGTAAGACCAACCTTTGTTTGCCTACCCAATGGTGTCCCAATTCGGTCCTTCGACCTCCGGCTACTGTGGAAGTTACCAAAATTTGGGGGCTAAGTTTGATACTGCCCTCTCCTTCCACCCACAAGCTGTGGCAGTAGCTGGCACCTGTTTTCAACTGATAAAATCACTCCAAAATTATTTGATTTACTCCCCGTCACCGCCAGGAAAACTGTAGCTTTTGCCCTAATAACCTCTAGATTAAACTATAGGAATAGTCTGTATGTGGGCACGTCCAAGCAGTTACTACATAAGTTTCAAATAGTTCAACACGCAGCTGCTAGACTGGTGCCGAAACTTCCAAAGTGAAGCTCAGCCTCTATTGCACTAAAGACACTCCACTGGTTGTCAATCCATAAAAGGGTCCTCTTTAAGATCCTCTTTTTGGTCTTTAGGGCATTCAATTCTAGTGCACCTAAATATTTTACAGACCATTTCACTTACTACAAAACCAAAAGGGTGTTGAGGACTTCTTATGTAAATCTTTTAAAGCCCCCATCATTTAGATTAAAGTTGTGTCTAGGGAAATCTTTTTTGGTTCTTGGGGCCACAGCTTGAAATCAACTTCTGAATTTCCTACGCTTCAGAGACAGTGAAGTTCTGTTGAAAAAAGATCTGAAGACTTGGCTTTTTGGTGCTTCTGACTCTATTTGCCCTGCTTTGATTTAAGCTCACATTTACGTTTCAGTCCTGGTTTTTAGCCCCACACTTAGCCCCAGGATGCTCTATTGCGAGCAACGGTTTGCGCTCTGTAACTTTACATTCATTAAGACATTGCCTCTAAGTTAAGCCTGAATGCTTTTGTGCCAAACTATCAGAGTGTTAGGCGCAGGTTAATTTAGTGACTTTTGTTGTTCTTCGTGACAAAGATTTGGGTTGTTGCTTGAGAAGGTGTTACCCCCTCCTCAACCAATAACCCATTTTCTCGCACTGACGCATTTAAAATATCCAACTTAAAAAAACGAATGTAATAGCATCAACAAGCTAAAAACAATGATATGGGGTCCACTAGAGTATTTTCCAGTAGCCTAGATTAATTTAAGAATTTCCAAACATCATTTTATTTGCTGTCAAATGAAAATGTTTAGATGTTTCAATACCTGGCAGACTAGAGGAATAAACGTTTAAGAGCAAATAAACAAGATAATTGATTTGCTCTGGGTAATTGGGTAGTAGAAGGGGGAGATGCAAAAGATAGACAAGGTTATATCCCTGCAGTCTCTCTCCTGTAGCCGAAACAGCAAACAGGAAACGTGCTGTACCTGTCAAAACTAAACCACATGGCAACTCTTGTCAGCCATGGCATACAGCACCTTGGCAGCCATTAATGCAAATCTGACAGAGCCAGGTGTTGGAAAAACAGTGAAAGATATGCATTTTTATAGGTACATGTATAAGTTGCTGCTGCAGAGAAAGAATGTTCCTTTTTTATTGTGCCAAAGCTTAATGATCTTAAATGTTTCACAGGTTTCTCCAAATAAATGCCATTAAAATCCTATGGCTTTATAGAAAATGCATTTGGAAAAATGCACTGTAAAAAGAATTGTTTGGACCCATTTTTAAGGGAGAGGCACTTGTCTCCTCCTCCCAACCCGCAAAAGAGCATCCCTCACCTACCCCCGCACAAAATATCCCCCTTGGAGAAGCCTCCCTTGCTTATTAGGGTCCCTCCTCAGTGCAGTATGGCAGTGATAGTGTAACATTTCACAAGGCCGCTTTTAGTTCCGATTGTATCTCTGGCAGCTTGCAGTGCTAAATAAAAGCACTAAAGTGAGATGGCTGGTAACATGTGCATGTCACCATTCTGCCCCTAGCAACTTCTTAACACAACATATCTTTATTTTCTTAAGTTTAGAGGTCCGGGTGATACTGATAGGGCCTCATATACAAGGAAATGGTGCAGCGCGGTGCCGCAAGCAATCTTGCTGTGCTGAGCTGCATCATTTCCAAAACGCAGGGAATGCTTCATATTTAAAGGAATACAGTGCATCCTTGTGTTTTTTCCCTGTCCCGGCTCTAAATTAGCTGCCTAGCGCCAACGCAGCCATCCTTGTGCCATGGAAGGATGGCTGCTTTGGGGGAAGATTGTTTTTGTGCTGGAAAGGATACCTTCCCGCACAAAAACAATCTTTATTGGTGATTTGCTCCTTCTGTCATAGAAAAAGCAAAAAAAAAGAGCCACTCTATCGCCTCCCCTGGGGAGGAGTTGGTTTTTGGCGCGGCCTCAAGTTTACGATTTCTCATAAATCTGAGGCAGTGTCAAAAAGCAATGTGTGTTGCGTGGGTATGCTCACAGCAACACCCATTGCACGTCTCTTAGCTGCTGAAAACCGCCTCAGTGTGGCCCATATCTACAAGGCCGCGTTAACCAGGAAAAGTAACTTAGCCCCGCCTTGTAGATATGGTGCACTGCACAGCGCCACCAGAGTGTTGCGAAAAGTGACGCTCCTGTGGCACTAGGGCTCTTAAATAAAGCCCATAGTTTGGCTTCGTGAATAAAAATGCTGATTATAATTTATTTTCCATTTGTGTTAGATAAACCGCTAAGAAGCCATCTGGTGAATGATATCACAATTCATCTCAAAATCCCAGCTGACACCATAAAAACAACATTCTAGATTGCTTGCTGTTGGTGATTGCTAGAGAGACAGAGCTCGGCAAAAAACATTTTTTTCCTATGCTGGATGGCCCCTTTAACAAACAAAAACGGTGCTCCATTTTCGGCAGTGGCGAATTTAAGAATAAAGGCAACATAAACAAAATCCACAGAGTCCGGATGTGGACGTAGTTTGTGGCAGAGCAGCATGTTAGGGGTAAATGTTTCGATTGCTTTTAGGGAGTCGCTTTTCAACAGATTGACCTGTTCACGGTGTTTGCACAGCTTTGTACTTGTGAATTTCACAAGGACTATAATCAGTGAACCTACATGTTTGCATAGAGATCTCTGAAGTTTTAACCCATTTATACATCGCACCAAATGACTGGGATGGCATGCAACCTGATGGCGCTGTGATGTAGGTATAGTTGCGCAATGATCCATCTCTCTAGTCCCAGAACCAGTAAAATGCAGGTCACCAGACCTGGCAAAGCAGGTCTCTAAAATTAGAACCGATAGATCAATAGATTAAGATTCCCACTTTATGTTCATTAACTCACTGAAATAACTCACTCATCGAGGAACGTGTTTAGTTTTCTTGTGTATCTTTTTGTTGTTATGTCTTTTTAAAGCGTTTTTCCAAATATGCAGAATGTGCAAATTTCTTGCAAATTTTGTTTTATAATATTATGGTTTTAATGGTGGATGGAGTTTATTGTAAGGCAAGTTCTTCCAGACCATTTATGCCGTTTCCAGTAAAAGCTGTATTCAGACTGCCATGGCGTGACTTCCCGTTGCCAGCCCCGACTCTCAACTGACACTAACAGGATCCCCACAATAAACATTCCTAATGGAATCTAACACACAAGGTTCCACATATATCATGAATACGACACATCCTTCAACTTTCACCTTGAACCCCAAAAACAATATTGCATAAAAGAACATTCATGAAAAACAAGATGTTATCTCTAAAACATATTATATGCATATATCAGTCTTGAGGTAAAACAATATAGTAACATATATAAGGAAAGTAAAGAGTACACATAACAAATAATCCTTCCCCCTTCATAATAAACAAAACAAATATATAAAGAAGTAGTAAAAATACACTGTATGTTGCCCATGAAGGTTGCAAACAACTTGTAAAGTTCCACCAATTATTATACATATTCCTTCAGATATGTGGGAGGTCCCCTTTCTCCCCTTGTACGATCCCCTCTTCTCTCTCCATCTTCTGCACTCCTATTACTGACACCACTTCTACAATCACCTGTTCGAGAAATAGAAGCCCTAGTCCTATCAAATTGACTTGTGTGCCTTGAACCCCCTCTCAGTTCATCATCTCCCATTAACATAAAACCGCTACATCTACCACTCCTTTTTTGTGCCAGCCGTTTCATACCCCCCTCCTTTCTTATACAAAGCCACGCTGCATTTGTTCCATTTGTCTCCATTCTCGGACACCACATACCAGTCGTGAGCCTGCTTGACCTTAAAAGGACCTCTAAACTTAGACAAGCCGCTCATTATGTATCCATCCTTCACTTTCACTCAATCATCTGCAAGGATATTAGTCGATTTGGGCACATAACAATCAACACATTTATGTTTGTTACTATCCTTCAACCAATTTGGCAGAAACTTGTTTTTGGTTTTTCAGCTTTTCTATCTCAAAAGGTGAACGTGAAATCACCCTGTTTACGGTGGTGCGATGTGCCCATACCAATTCGTGTACAGCACCACACACATCAGAACCACTCTGCACTGCCATCTAAATTGCACCCTTCACAATGAAGTTCATCCATTCTGTAACACCATTAGCTTGTGGGTTATAAAAGGGCTGTACTATGACCATTTAAAAATCTCTTCATTTCTCTTGCTATAAGCTGAGTGTTGTTGTCCATGATCAACGTATTGAGAAAGCCACCATCCTAAAGATCTCTTGCAAGATTAAAATCATACCAATAGGAGATATTTCACTCATAAACCTGAATTTAACCCATTTCAAGAAAACATCTACCAACACCATAGTAAATCTTAAGTCCCTATTTACTCCTGCTGATGGACCAATAAAGTCCATACAGACACAAAGGGGGTCATTACAACCCTGGCGGTACAGGACCGCCAGGGCTGAAATGACGGAAGCACCGCCAACAGGCTGGCGGTGCTGCCCTGGTCATTACGACCGCGGCGGAAGCGCCGCGGTCGCACCGCCGGGGCCGACGGTTTCCCGCCACAATGGCCCCGGCGGTAGTAATCCGCCAGGGCAGCGCTGCTAGCAGGGGATTACGAGTCCCCCTACCGCCAGCCTTTTCCTGGCGGTTTGACCCGTCAGGAAAAGGCTGGCTGTACTGGGAGTCGCGGGGCCCCCTGACAGGGCCCCATGTGGCTTTTCTCTGTCTGCTCTGAAGACAGTGAAAAGCATGACGGGTGCAACTGCACCCGTCGCACGGCCGCAACACCGCCGGCTCCATTTGGAGCCGGCTCCCATGTTGCGGCCCACATCCCCGCTGATGTCATAATGGGCGGTTACAACTTGGCGGGCGCCAGTTGCCGCCCGCCAATGTTGTAATGACCCCCTATGTCATGGTTCTTTGGGATCTTGAATATAACTCACCTCAGACTGCAGTCCCACTTTGAGTCTCTTATCGTGCTCCTCGCACTCCATACTTCTATCTCTCCACTGAGTAGTTTGGACATCAATCCCTGGCCACCAAAAGTTTTCTTTTACACTCCTCTTTCTCATAGTCTGGCCTAAATGTCTCTCATGTGCTAGTTGGATAATTCTCCTCTTCAAATTCTCAGGAGGTATGGGTCTGTCGCCCCTCATACAATACACACACCGACAGCTCATCTAAAATTTTGACATAAGGTCTTACTGAAGGAACAACTATATTCTCCTTTTGTCTGCTTTTTACCACCATACCACAAGCTTCCTTCAAGATTTCATTCATTTCCATCTCCTGCACTCATTCTTCTTTCAAAATTATCCCTACACCACTCTGCACAACATTCTCTAACCATGCCACTGCACCCTCTTTCTTTGTGCTCATCACTGCCTCCTTGTCTACAATCCACCAATCTAATGCCAAGCGAGAAAGACCATTAGCTTCTGCATTTTGCCACCTCTGGATATATTCAACAATATACTGAAAATCTTGCAGAGGGGCTGCCAACCTGGCAAATCTCGCAGAGACCTTTCTAGGCCCCTCATCCCCTCCCCCCGGTGTCAGAACCTTAACAAGTGGTTTGTGATCCGTCCTCAATTTGAAACTCACTCCTCACAAGTATATTCTAAAATATTCTGCTCGCCAAGCTACTACCAATGTCTCGCACCCAATGTCGGAATAGTTTTGCTCTGTGTCGGTCAATGAACGTGATGCAAAGGCTACAGTCTTCTCCACACCATTGTCCAGTTGTGATAAAACAACACCAATTGCTTTGGCACTGGCATCCACTGAAAGCATAGATCTCGATTTGATATCAAAAGGAACTAAAATTCCAGCTAAACATATTTCTTTGTTTATGAAATCAAAACACCTTTGCTGTTCCTCACCCCACTTAAATGTACACTCCTTCCTCAGTAATATTTATAAATCTCCAGCAAAATTCTTGATGAACTTGGGATAGTATTCATAAATTACCTAAGCTGGTCCTTATTCCTAGGTGGGGGAGCTGATTTAGTAGCCTCTAATAAATCTTTCTTTGGCTTCACCCCTTCACCTGAGATTGTGTGGCCTAAACATTCAATTTCTTTGTTTAAGAACACACACTTTTCTTTGCAAAGTGGTAGACCCACATCAAACCCCTTTCTTAACACATGTTTTAGCAATTGGTTGTGTTGCTTCACCGTGGCCCAATATACCGGAATGACATCCTAATATTAAAGCACATTCACAAGACCTTTAAACACCTCGGACTTCATCCACTGGAACAAACCAACCACCAATGATAATCCAAAAGGCATTTGCGTGAAGCAAAAAGTCCATTCCATGGTAATGAATGCCATAAGATACATAAAGTTCTTGTGCAGGTGAATCTGGTGATAAGCACTCTTCAAGTCCATTTTTGAAAAGTTCTTACCACATTTAACAACAACAAAAACTCATTGATGTTGGGTAAAGGGAGATTGGCAGTGACAATATTTTGTTGACACTATGCAGGTCAACACATAATCGTAACCAGCCATCTGCTTTCTGTGTTATGACAATCGGTGATATCTAATTAGGTGCCTCAACCAGCTCAATTATTCCCTCATTTTTCATCTCATTAAGCCTGTGCTTTACTTCCTTCCTGACTACTATAGGGGCTTTTCTGACTTTCTGCTTAATGGGTACTGCCCCTGGTTTAACCCTAGCCTCATGCACATACCCCTTCAATTCACCCAATGCATCTCGAAGAGCTTCCTTTACTTCTTCCAAAATCTCTTCAATTATAATTTCTTCTACTATCACCACCTGATCAGGGGCCCTAGGATTCACAATTATATTTAGGTCATACTGATGCATTCATATGAGAATTGGGGGACCTCTTTCTGCAATGTACACCTTTCCCTCAGTTTTCCTAGACATAAACTCAATGATGATGCTAAAATACCCTCCCATAACAATTTCTTCCCCTTGATATCCTCTTGGACAAATGTCCTTAGGAAGAAGCTTGATATTAGATCATTCTTTTTTAAACTTGTCTTTTGGAATAATGGTGTACCTTGAACCCGTGTCTACCATAAGTTCAATATTCCTTCCCAACACCGTAAACCAAGCTTTGGGTCTGTTTTGTCTTCTCTCACACCCTTCATCTTCACATAAGCTCAATATCCGGTCATGCATCATCTCGCCACAATTCTCTTCCATGACAGCCACTTTGATTTGGGCCAATCCTTACACATGCATGCAAAATGGCCTTTACGACTGACTTTTCTACAATCTTTACCGATGGCATAACAATATTTAGAATCATTTTCATGGAAGGTTCTACCACACCTGTTACACATTCTTTTACTTTGCTTGGTTCCCATACATTTTTGTTGTGTTTTATTTTTGCTTACAGCCTCCACAAAAGTATCTGTCTTATCCAACTCACCAACAACCTCAATCTCCTGTCTATCCCTAACCCTGTACTTGTTCATCTCCCTTATAAAGTATTCCCAGTCCTTAACCACTTTTGTCATATTAATTGCATCTTTTCAAGTTGGGTTTTTCACTACCCCCCAAAGTTCCTCGATTTTCCTGCTTTTGCATGGTACTATGAGTTGATTGTGTATCAACTCATCTCCCATACCACCAAATTGGCATTTCACAGACATACATGTGTGATCTTGTAGGCAAAGAGCTTGTTTCAAAAAGATTTCAAGAAAGTGTGTGTATCACTGTGCTTTAATGCTGGAAGAGCGCTGTCCCTTTAAGGTGTGTGCATCAACGGGGCTTTAAGAAACCAACCATCTCTTTAAGGTGAGCACGTCACTGTGCTTCATCGGATGATTGCAAAGACTCCACAATGCGCTCGTCCTGAACAACAACATGCTCCAGAGATTCCACTAGCTGCTCACGGGACATGCGCTCGAGCTTCACACTCACCTGATGCCTCATGCCTCACCAACTCAACAGATATACACCTGAGCAAGTAAAGGCCTCTCCACAAGGAGTGGAACATTGATAAATGTTTTAGTCCGGCACATGGTATTAAATAGCAGTCCAAGTGCACAAGGTTACCCAAAGCCTTAGTGACGTCTCAGAATTTGCTCAGACGTCTCACTCTCATCAACATAACTATTGCATGATGCCCTACAACAAAAGTTCACAGTACTTTGGGGGGAAGTCAGCTCCTTAACCCACCAAACACTAACAATCCTCATTGCAGCACACTCTGGGTATGCAGCACAGCATATGTTGCCCACTGCTTCTGGTGGTCGCACACTGGATACTGTGAAGCTACTCCTTCCTCACACTCAATGTCACGAGGTAGACTGAATGCGGGCTAGCAAATCATCACCAAATATTGCAAAGCAAGATCGTCCAGACCAATCATGCCGTTTACAGTAAAAACTTTATTCAGCCTATTATGGTGTGACTTCCCCTCGCCAGCCCCAAATCTCAAAATGATGCACTCTGTCTTAAGAGGGCCCCCACTTTTAACCACTCGCCGTTCCCCTGTAGTCCTTTTTCTATTTTAACTGTTCTCTCCCCAACCGGGTGTAGCCTTTAAAAAGGTGCATTAACATACGATGGCATGACATACTGATTACTCCCGACGCGACCGGCATGTTTATTCTGTTTATGAACCTTGAGGTAAGACACAACCAGTATTACTGGTTGGCTGCGTGACCTGCTCCCTTTCACAGGGACTTTACTTCACCGTCTAGTCTCTTTACAGACTACGTACACATACCGACTTTCTCACGGAGCGCGGTGGCTCACACTGCGTCGCTCTACCGCCCTTAGCGTGTTCTTCCACTTCGTTCCGCTTCTCAGAACTTTCCCAATTTTTGACTTAATTATACCGCGCACTATTTCACGGAGCGCGGTGGCTCACACTGCCTTGCGCTACCGCTACCGCCCCTGGGGTGTTCTTTTACTTGGTTCCGCTTCTCGGAACATTTCCAAGTTTTAACTTAATTATACCGTCATTTTTCTAGTGCCGTTTGTGACCCTTAGCTGAACGTCTTTGAGAATACCTCAGCTCCAGCGCATTTACGGTACTCGCCTAGCTTGACCCTTCAGTATTTTTAATTTTAATATTCTACTCCACGCACATATACTTTACATTTGGGCTATTTAAATTTCGCACTCCTAAACTGAGTATTGGATTACCATACCACCTTTTGATAACTTACAATTTTATATACTTTTCTCTGGCACTTTACCCATTGACACAATAATTTTGTATTTCTTTATAAACCCTAGGCTTATCATGGCCGATGTTCATCTTGTTAATACCATTTGACCTCACCTGGAGATACATGGCAGACCCCAGTTCGTGTATGCTCCAACCGTACTCACATATACGTCTTGTACATCTTAAGGTACCTAACCTTTATTGATGACTTCTTATCCATATTTTTATATATTTTTTAACTCTGATTCACATCCTAGCATGCTTATTATTAGAATCACTTTTTTCATAAATAAGTTGCACGCGCACCTTGACACACTTCTGAGTCACATCAATGACAATACTACCTCGCATGATATTTTCTATTTATCCTATTCCAGATTATTTTAGCAGGTCTACCTATATAACTTGATCTGAATCACTACCTTGGGACCCCTTTTGGTACTCTCATGTCTCTTCTCCTGTTTCACACTGACTTTGCGCATCCTTATGTACTATGCACGGTGCTATATCCGAAACCATTGCGCACACTCTCTGTTTCTCTTTTTTATCTCTTCACAAAGGATATAGATGCGTTATTGCGCCATGTACAATTCTACTTGACCAACCAGCATGTATTGTTTATCTATGTTTCCACAGCCTTGACAAAGTCTTGAAGACGAAACACGTGTTGGCTGTTTTTTGCTGCATGGACTTATTGTTACATCTGATTACTGTATTGTAACTCTGCTCATTTGTTACCATCTGGCTGTTCTGGATACTTTGATACTCTGTACTACGCAATCTCTGTGATTGAGACTTCTACGACCTACTTGCATCTATAATAAATTTCTATTGGACCGGACATCTAACGATTCTTGAACATTTTCTGGATTTACAACACTGGTGTGCCCTGGCCACTCTTTTTGCACTATTAAAGGTGTATCAAAAATCGTTGTCCGCTAGGTATTTTTAATTCAACTGGATCCCATTATTATCCAGAAAACTGTATCTAAGAACTCCCTCTGGGTGTATCTCACCATGAGGTGGAGTCCGCCCTGGTGGCATTGTCCTACTAGGGTGGAGATAGGTGGTCTATGATGAAACATGACACTATTAAGTGTGTGAGACCACCTTTTCCATAAGGAAGAATTCCCTGCATAGGTCCCAACTCAACATTCTTTAATAAGAACCCTAAGAAAATATTGACAGGATCACACCCAAAATGGTTGTTACTGATAGATTGATCTTGTTTCTTCCACACCCATTGTGTACATTGTTTAAATTTTGGGAGGAAGTGTGGATGTTTTACCTCTCACCTCTCTGTTTGTTTAAGGTCTGGTAGGTCCAGAAGTATCTGATTTGATGGGGTCACAGGCCCAGTATATATACCCAATATGCCTTTGAAGTGGGGGAAACATCAAAGAGTAGTTTTGAAGTACACCAGTTCCCCTTTCAACCCATTCCTGTTTACCAGGAGATCTGTGGGGGGTTATCAGTCCTTTGGGTGAGGTCAGACCACTAGCCTTTGAAGTGTAAGTAAGAGCCCCTCCACCTTTCCTACCCAGGAAGACCGATCAGTATGCAGATCGATACATATGCAGCTGAGTGTCCTGTGTTTATGGCTGTCTGAGTGAAATGCACAAAGGGAGCTGTCAACCAGCACAGACCAGATGTGGATTGGAGACAATCTGTAAGGCACAGAGAGCAGTAAGTGCAGAGAAATGTCTACTTTCTAAAAGTGGCATTCCTAAAATAGTAATGCTAAATCCAACTTCACCAGGCAGGATTTCTCACTACCATTCCAACCATACCAAACATAACAATGCCACTCCTTTCAGATCAGAAATTACCACTTAACAGTACATAAGAGAATTTCCAATGCTGGACTATAAGAGAAGCAGGCTTCACAATAGTGAGCAATGAGTTTGGTAGTTTTTCACTACCAGAACATGTACTAACAGGACTGCCTTTTACTTACATCGCACCCTGCCCAATGGGTTACCTAGGGCCTACCTTAGGGGTGACCTATATGTAATAAAAGGGGAGTTTAAGGCTTGGCAAGTAGTTTTAAATGCCAAGTCGAAGTGGCAGTGAAACTGCACACACAGGCCTTGCAATGGCAGGCCTGAGACGTGGGTAAGAGGCTACTTTTGTGGGTGGCACCATCAGTGCTGCAAGCCCACCAGTAGCATTTAATTTACAGACCCTTGTCACATCTGGTGCATTTTACTAGGAACTTATAGTTAAAATAAACATGCTGGGCGGGTAGGAGCCAATGTTACCCTGTTTAGGGGAGAGAGTACAATCATGTTAGCACTGGCCCGCAGTGGTAAAGTGTGCAGAGTCCTAAGACTAGCACAAATGAGATGAGGAAAATGGAGGGAGGCAGGCAAAAAGTTGGGGGAAGACTGCCCTAATGCTGTCAGGTCTAACAATCATATATGAGGCTTCCATGCTGTACACAAAGTATCATTTTCAAGAATATCCACCGGGAGCACCAGAGGAGACGGGTAAGTTCTACGAGCCATTATTCTAACTTCTAGAAATGTTTCATTTGTGTTGTACAGTGTCCAGAGTGCAGTTGCTGAGGAAACAATGGAAGATTTCTCTTTTTAAAAAATGGGTTAGTGTTTAATTTATTTTGTAAGCCATAATCATTATGTTGTTGTTTCGGATTTGCCAAATGCGACCCTCAACAAGATCATGCTATGCTGAATTTGACACTATGAACACTGTGAACAGACTTATTTAGGCTCATATTTGTACTTTTTTAGTGCCGCAATTGCGTCATTTTTTGACGCGAAAGCAGCGTAAACTCACAAAATACAATAATATTTTGTAAATTTGCGCTGCTTTTGCGTAAAAAAATGACACAAATGCGACGCTAAAAAAGTATAAATATGGGCCTTATTTTGCTATAAAACCTTATGTGATCCGGTAGTTGGGGCCCTACTTTTTGGCCTTTATCCTACTCCGTTACTTGTGTGCCACCCCCTTTTTGCCATTTTGCTTGTTGCCTTCTACCTGTCAGTTTGGGCTCTTGCTGCTATTTGGGAGATGATTATGTTGGCCCTCTCTGCGATATCTTTTGCGATATTTTGCCTTTTCAGATGCGTATTATGCTGTCAGTAGTCTTTATGAGCGTGGCACTTAAATATTTCACTTAGACTATGCCTTGCTCAATTGACAATATTGCATTTTTTCCTTTACTCTGCTCTGATTTTTTAAAGATTAATTTTGCTTATATTCCTTTGTACTGGTTTTAACACTTCTGTAATAAAATCCTTTTGCCTATTTTCGTTCTAGAACACAGGGGGTCATTCTGACCTTGGCGGTCCATGACCGCCATGGCGGAGGGTGGCGGAAGCACCGCCAACAGGCTGGCGGTGCTTCCTGGGCGATTCTGACCGTGGCGGTAAAGCCGCGGTCAGAAAAGGGGAGCTGGCGGTTTCCTGCCGCTTTCCCGCTGGCCCAGGGAATCCGCCATGGCGGCGCTGCTTGCAGCACCACCATGGGGATTCCGAGCGCCTTCCCGCCAGCCTGTTTCTGGCGGTGTCCACCGCCAGAACCAGGATGGCGGGAACAGGTGCCGTGGCATGGGCATGGGCAGTGCAGGGGCCCCCTAACAGGGCCCCACAAAGATTTTCACTGTCTGCCACTGCACCCGTCGCACCCCTTCAACTCCGCCGGCTCCATTCCGAGCCGGCTTCATTGTTGAAGGGGCTGTCCCGCTGGGCCGGCCAGCAGTCTTCTGGCGGTCGCCCGCCGGCCCAGCGGGAAAGCCGGAATGGCCGCCGCGGTCTTTTGACCGCAGAGCGGTCTTTCGGCGGGAACCGCTTGGCGGGTGGCGACCGCCGACCGCTGCGGTCAGAATGACCCCCACAGTCTTTTATGTGCTATATATTTTATATACTGTTTAACTCTCCTAATTGTTGACTCCCCGATGAGGGATGCAGTCTGTAACTGCTAGATGAAACAAGTGTTCTGGAGCCGAAAATCTATTGGTAAATTTTGGGGTGATCAATTATTAGGGTTCAGATGATTATTGGGGTTCAGCTCCCACATTGTTTTATTATTCTTTTAATTCCTTGCCTTCATTCTTTTCAAGTGATGGTCATTTAGGTCCCAAATTATTTCCTTTCACAGAATCTCATCCTGTTTTGTCCATTTCAGTTGATGTTACTTCTCTAAATCTTTTTTGTTATTTTTCTTTACTTTTCCTTCCTTTTCTAGTCGTGCCAATTTACCTTACATTTTCTACCATTTTTCATCATTTTCTTTTTTCCCTCCACTCTTTCTAGCCCTGTACATTTCCTGCATATCATTTTTATCGTTTGTTTTAATCTCCACCTTTTTATTTTTTTATTTTCCTTGTAATGTTTTCCTTTCCCTCCATGCCTGACCCTCCTTGTTGCTGCATCTCCTCTGTCATCTTGTA